>NC_080686.1:63779164-64079304 GCF_030445035.2 Dasypus novemcinctus | reverse complement strand
TTGCAAAAAAACCAATCAGCCCTACCTTCCCATTGCCTCTTCTTGCTCTTCTTCCCACCTACTGGTCTTTTGACGAGTTTCACATTTTGTTAGATCCAGTTCCAGAAGGTTGGCTGAGTCTTGCTACTTGGAACTTCTAATGAAGAGAGAAAAAAAAGTCAGGGGAGGAGAATTAGAAATTGCTGGCTAAATTGGGTATCTGTGCTAGCTGTGGGGTTTTAATTATCCATGTTATCCTTTCCCTATTCTCTCCCTGAAAATCAAGAGTTGTCTTTCATGATGGAAATTAATCAGAACCAATCTGTGACTTTTCTTTTATTATACCTGCAGACCGAAGGGATCAGCAGGTCATAGTGGAATTTTACTGGGAACCCAAATCCTGAAGAATAGAACCAGATTTTGAAAAATCTAAAGCTGAGCCAGGTTTACACTTATGCTATCCCCTCAAATTAGTGACAGTTTTTTAATATTTAAGACTGAATGATCGGATTTCTAGAATACCATTTCTGTTCTGACATATGACTCTTTTTGTGGTTTGAACAAAGGCCCCAAAATTTCTGCCCCACTGGCTCCATATGGAAAATTACAACTTATAACTACCTTTTGGAAGTGCAAAGAAAGTTAATTACTTAATATTTGGGGAGCAGTTTGATGATGAAAAGCACCAGCCAACTATATTTGACCCCAAAGCATATGGAATCAAATGGTGAGTTAGCATAATTACTGTAGCTTCTGCCTTGATACCTTTTTCAAAAAACTTTGTTCGGACTTTTCTTTGTAAAACCTTTTAGCACCTCGTGTATTAAAACCTGAGAATGGAGTAAATATGGTGAATAGCAATAGGGGCGAAGGAAAGAATAGACAGGTGGGCATCGCTCTTCTCAGTAAGTCCAAAGTCACACTTGTCATCTCCCCCCGTGCTCCCGCTTTGGCTTTCTTGTTTGGGTGTGTGGCAGCCCCATCTTCTCCAGTACCTGACGTCATCACTGATGCACCTACTCCTTGCCACCCACATGCAGTCAACTGCCAGCTCCTTTGACATAACTTGCTCCTCTCTGTTTCCACCCCTCATGCTCTTAATTCAAGTTCTCAGTACTACTCAACTGGAATAGTGGGAGAGCCTCTTTGGCCTTCCTGCTTTTACCCTCTTCAGAACTGGATTACGTTTCCTAAGTCAAAGCTTTGAACCAGTCACACACTCTTGCATCAAGTTCCTCAAGGGTCCCTATTGAAGTCTACCTTTATTAACATGTTATCTAAGACCCTTCAAGACCAAGCTTCCACCTGTCATTCCAGTGTTTTCTCCCACTCTGTCTGATTAGTGGGCCCGAGAGTGGGGTAGTGAAGTTGCTCCTTATACTTAATCTTGAAGCATTTATCATACTGTAACTCCCTGAGGTTCGAAACACCCACGAATCCACAAGATTCAAGAAGACAGAGGCTGGGTTTTTATTATTATTTTCACAGACACATGATTTGTATCAAATAAATAGTGGTTCGGTGAATAAATGAATGAATAAAGATGCAATTAAGTGAAATGGATGTGGCTCAAGCAACTTGGCTCCCATCTACCATATAGGAGGTCCAGGGTTCGATACCCAGGGCCTCCTGGTGAAGGCAAGCTGGCCTAGACGGTGAGCTGGCCCATGCAGTGTGCCGACCCATGCAGAGTGCTGCCTCACACAGGAGTGCTGCCCCATACAGGAGTGCCATCCCACGCAGGAGTGCCAGCCAATGTGGAGAGCAGGTGCAGCAAGATGACACAACAAAAAGAGACATAGAGGAGAGACAATAAGAGATGTAGCAGAACAGGAAGCTGAGGTGGCACAAGAGAATGATTGCCTCTCTCCCATTCCAGAAGATTCCAGGATTGGTTCCTGGAGCTGCCTAATGAGAATATAAGCAGACACAGAAGAACACACAGTGAATGGACACAGAGAATAGATAATGGAGTGAGGGGTAGGAAAGAAAATTTTTCTTTTTTTAAAGATGCAATTAAGTCAGGGCTTCTGGTTGTAAATAGTCTGCTTAAAAGTACTTACTATACCCTTTTTCAATGTTTTACTAAAATACCTATGTAGGATGCACCGAATGGTAAAAACTCATAAACCTACCAGAAGCTAAGACAATCAGAAAATCCATTGCTAGAATCTGGAAGACATCTAGAGTAATTCCAAGTCCTATGAGGCCAACTTGAGAATCAGACCATGCTCCATCACCTTAAATGGAGCAGGCCTACTATGAGAAAGAAGAAAACAAGACATTTAATTTCCTTTTGACCCCTGGCTTGGTGGTCCTGGGCCTGGATCAATGAACAAATTGGGATTCTATTCCTCGATTGCTTGGGTTCAGCATCTTGGGGTGGATCCCCACCCTCCTCTTTTGACCTGCAGGCAATGTCTCTCTTTCTGCATTTATATGGAAATGGCAATTCCCAGAAAACAATAGTCCTGAAAGTTGGGTGTGTGTGTGCACGGTGGTGAAAGGTGGTTAGGAACCTTCTGATGGTATGCATACCGCATTAGGGTTAGCACAGTCCCAGCAAATGTGTTTTTGATGATGACATACAGGAAGACCAAAATTATACTCTGGGGACTATAGTTGTGTACATGCATGAGTGCACATTTAATCTCATCGGAATATCAACTAGCTGGATACTAGATATAGAAGATTCTGATTCAATCCTGCAAAACTACCCTAAAAAAAATACTTTCTTGATCCTGAGAATTGGACTAAGCTGTGCACATTATATACAGCTGCGTATCTGAGAAAGAGATTCACCAACATCCAAATGGGCAGTGAGGGGAGTCAAGAGAAAGCCATACTCTTACTTTTTGGCAACCTGTAGATCTGGACAGATCTTTATTCCTTGCAGAATAAGCTCTAGAATTCTACAGATTAAAAGCAGTGGAATGTCATAGAGGAAGAACCTATTTCTGAAAATTGTATTCTTCAGGAACCAGAAGAAATTTTTAGAAAATTGTTTTACACCTGTGTTAGGACACAGGAAGCCATGGCTTTAATGAAGTAGGAGCAGAAAATTAGGGGGGGGGAAGCAGGTGTGGGCAAAATGAAAGCATAATTAAATAAGGAATGATTAGGGGGGAAATAAAACCCAAGGACATATGGGGAATATGATGAAAGTGCAGCTAGTAATGGCTAAGAAAGCAGCACCTAAAAATTATTGATGTTACCAAGGAAGAAACAAGGGCAACTGGAACAGAAGCAATGACCAAAGACATCATCTTTCGAGGCTCAGGTTACCAGGTTTCCATACCCATGAAGCTTTGCCCACACATTATTTATTCAACAAAAATGAATGGAAAGCATCCTATGCAAGAAGCACTGTGCTAAGGGCCAAGGCAAAATGGTGATCAAACGAACACAGTGCCTGTCTTCCTTGTGGCCCCTCTGCATCCTGTCCCTAATCCTCTTATGCTACCTTTAACATTACTGAATTTATAAATAACATATCTGCCACTTGATAGGAATGTGGGATCCTAGAGGATGGGATGGTTACTTGCTCATCTCTGTATGCTCAGAATCTAGCACAAAAAATGTTTCTTGGATGAAAAAAAATGAATGAATGAAACATTGTCAAGTTGACTGACAGCAAAGGTTCTTCTCCTAGGATTTTTTTGATAATACCAGTTCAGAATTAATTCCTCTAGAATCATCTGGTCTTGATTTTCTCCCCACACCTGGTAAGGCTTTCTCGAGTCCAAAGTCCACTGTTCTTGCAAATGTGTAATTACCTGGTATTTCCTTTTCACATTTTCATTTCCTTTATGGACATTTATTCAAAAACAATTTCTAATAACTTGCTTCAATAACCTTTCCCCTAAGTTTAAAAGTAATGCAAGCCCCTTTTATATAGACAAGGATAAAGGGGAAAACCACCTTTTAAGAGGTGCTGTCTCGTGTCCTCCCACTCCATCAGGGCAAGGATTTCTGTTTCTATCGTGGCCGTTCCTACCTTGAGCCTGAGGATCAATGCCTGGCATGTAGGGAACGCTGGGCTCTGTGGCCTCAGCTGCTCGTCGGCCGAGGGAAGGACGCCTGCTGCCCAGCGCCTCAGAAGCCACGGCTGCCTGGCCCCTGGGAGCTACTGCCATTGCTCTGCTCCCGGTACCACTAGTACCTCTGGGACCTGCGGTCACAGGCATTCCTTCTGCATGCAGGGTTCTGGGCCCTTGGGTCTCTGGAGGCCACAGACTGTCTCTGGGCATCAGCGACCTGGTTTCCTGGAGTTCTCCACGCGGTGACACTGCACCGTGCACCTCTCAGAAGTGGAGAGAAAACTGCCCACTCCCTGTTGTTACAAAGGGGTCTATTGTGGCCTGCTCTCCCATTGCGCATTTACCTGTGGCTTTGCCTACCTGAGGAGCTTGCTCCTCTCCACTTTTAAGGTGCAGAAGAAGAAGACTGATTAGGAAGAAACCGAACCAGAAAGTCCTTTTCACAGCAGGACACAAACACCTCCACTTTCCCATCTCTCCAGTGAGTAAGGTTGGCACAACCTGAACGCACACCCCCAGGGTGGGCTGGGGGGGACCCAGCCCCTGACTAGGAGCTACTGTAGGGGTTGGTTCTCCCCCACCCTCTTGGGGCCTGGCCCTCCCAGGTAGGAATTCGGGAGTGGGAGAGGCAGCTCAGTCCCTGAAATTTCACTTAAAATGAGCCCCTGGATCAGTCAATCCTGACGCTGCCCCATTTCCATTCTCGTGATGCATTAAATAATCGTGTAAGCCAGTGGGGTCGGGATTTTTCTCCGAAAGCTTCTGACTGATAAAAAGCATTCATATTCTGGAGGTTTGGACACCCCTGTTCTAGACTTCATGCAGAGAATCTGCCTCCTTTCTCTGTTGTCCCTTGAGGAGCAGTGAGGTGGGGTGCCTAGGGACACCGTTTCTGGGTACACATTACAGCTCTGCTTTCACAGGCTGTATAAGTTTTGGCAAGTTACTTAATCTTTCGATGTCTCACTTCCTTGCCTGTAAAATGGGGATAATAGTAGCCTTCAAACTCTAAGGATGTTGTAAGGATTAAATTAAATGAGCTAATACAAGTAAAGCACTCCAAACAGTGCTTAGCACACGACTGGTGCTGAGTAAACATCAGCCATTATGACAGAATATTTTTAGCTTCTTTGGTTGCATTTCTTTTGAATATAAATAACGGAAATTCAACTCAAACTCAAGCCAAAAAGGAAAGCGGTGGACAGTTGAGGACACCGAGAGTGGCTACAGATCAGGAGGAGCTGCTGGAATCCAGGCCTGGGGATTAGACATGAGTTTCACGGCTTCTAGACGATGGCTCACAGCCTCGGCTGCCCTTACCTAAAAATCACCCAGGAGACGTTTAAAAGTCTTGAGGGCCAGACTGTGCATCAGGCCAGTTAAATAAAAATTTCTTGGGCTGAAACCCAGGCATCAGTAATTTTTAAAGCTCCCCAGGTGATACCACTGGGCAGCCAAGATTGAGAACCTCTATCGTAGAGTTTCTCTAGTCTCTGCTTCACTCCGTGTGTTTTCATTCCACAGAAAGCAATTCCTGCCACAGCCTCAGATGTTTATTCTCCCAGCACAAGAATCACAACAGAAAAGAAAAAAGCTTCTTTTTCCCAGCATCCATATGTCAGTGGATTCTCCCGGCCCAGGCCCTATGCACATCTCGTATTCCCTTCACTGCTGCTGCAAGCTGGGGTACAAACCCACTGCCTTGGCCAGGGACACTTGGGATGGAGACAGAGCCATGCCTTCAAAGACCTAAGAGGGGTGAACGGAAAAAAACAACCCAAACCTATGCAGCATCTAAATATAATAAAACTAGTTAGACTACAGCTTGGCTGATATAATACCATACGTGGCTTCAGCCACTTTTTTCCTGTAACTGATACAATTTGGTGTCTCACCTGCAAGCTTTTAACCCCTACCAGTGATGAGGTTATTGCTGTGCTAGGCTGATACCCGGGTCTTTCTCTTGGCTGCCTTGACAAAATTGCTGTCTTGATTCTCTGAAGCCACTTATTTCACTGACTGGTTGTCACGCCCACAGATGACTGATCTCGTATGCTCCCCTCTTGATTTCTCTCAATTTCACTCAGGGATAATCTTCCAAAAATGCTGTCACCCTTCGGTGCTGACTACACTTAGTATTTCAATTCAAACTGAAACCCAAGTTTCAAATCTCTTGAACTTTCGACCTCTCTCACCTCCTTTACTTGGTTATCTTCAGGTTGGAGTAGCTTATGGGAACACATTTTTTTTTATAACAGAAAGATGAGTGGAATTACACATGGCATCCTTAATTGTCTTATCAACTTGTTCTGAAAAGCACTTACCAAATTCTCTTTTTTAAACTGGAATTTATTGAGAGCGATAAAATACATTCCCAACCTTCCAGAATGTAGAGAATTCTTAAACCAGTTTGCAGGAAATATATTTGAGGAGACAAACCACAGTAAATACCTGTTCATAATTAACATAATTAATAGCATAATCAAACAGCTCCTCCTGGGCGCATCTGCATCCCAAAGGAACTCATCTCTGTGGTCTATTTCTGTGGTCGCGTCATTGCACATTTTCTGAATTCAGCTTATTTTAGATTTCACCTGACTCTGGATACACACTGAGCAGTTAATTTTGACCCCCGTGTTTCCCGAACACCTGAAGTCATTGCTGCAACATGACAGATGGACAATGGGAAGAAAGTGTCTGCAGGGGCGGCTGCCGAGGGAGGGAGGGATGAAGAGGGTCTTTGCCATTCTGTGTGCTGCCTCCGGGAGCTTTTATTGCACAGGAAATCTTTTATCTTTTGGTTATTAAACAGGCATCGTACAGGCCTCTTCCTGTTTTGCTCACTTTTCACAGTTTCGGATGAAGAGAAAAGGGCCCCCGATGTGGCCTGGCTCCACCACTAGATGGAGGACCGCCCAGCCTGGAGTCAAGGACCCACAGACACAGGAAAAAGGTCTGCCCCCCTCCACCCCCACCCCCACCCCCCGGGCAGGAAGCCACCTGCCACAGCAACGGTCATCTCAGAGGTCGCACTCTTCGTGTGCATTCCATTTTGAGATCTGATTCCTGCGTGAAGCCGCAGCATCCTCTTTGGTGTTCTTTGAAAGTTCTGTGTTTTTCCAGCTGTTCCACAAACCCTTGTTGGCAAAGGCAGCCTCGCACATAGCTTTCCAAAATTACCGAGGCTGTAGACATTCTTTCCACCCACAGTATCCGCACTGACCCCTCCACCATTTGTCAGCGCAAATCCTTCCCCTTCTTAGGAGCTTGCCTCACTTCCGGGTATCAAAAAAGCTGGGTGCATTCCTCTAGGCCAGTGAGTAGTGTTGGATCGGGGTCATCAGGCACAGCCCAGATTCGTTTCCTCTATTCTTGGAGTTTTTTTCTGGTATAAATGGAATCACATGTAGGTACCTTTTACGTCTGGCTTCGTTTGCTCAGCATTACATCTGTGAGATTCACCTGCGTTGTTGTGTATCAGTCAGTAGCTGATTCCTTCTTACAGCTGCACAGATGAATAGACCACACTTTATCCATTCCTACATTGATAGACATTTGGGTTGTTTCCGGTTTTTGACTTTCGTGTATAAGGCTATTAGGAACCTTCTTTCACAAGGCTTTTACTGCATATACATACTCATTTCTCTTGAGTATGTATCAGAGTAGAACTGCTAATTTTTGGGTAAGCGAGTGTTTAGCTTTACTAGAAACTGCTGGTTTTACAAAGTTGTTTAAATATATGTTTAGTCTTCACAATGATTTGTCAGTCAGTCTACAATTACTTATTGAGCAGCTACTGTGTGCTAAGCACTGTTCTAGATGCTGAGATATAGCAATGAATAAGACAGACAGGTTCCTGCTTTTGGGGGGAACAGGCAGTAAAACCTATATAAACAAAGGTCCTGATAAGTGCTGTGAAAATTAGAGTGATATGATGGAGTGCTATGGGGATTGAGAGCTGCTTCTGCTACAGTGATCGGGGAAGGCCTCTGAGAAGATCGACAACTGAGTTAAGATCTGAAAGATGAGGAGGATGTGGCCTTGCCAAGCTTGGGGAAGAAGGCTAAGTAGAAGGAACAGCAAATACAACTGTCATGAGAAAAGAAAAAGCATGGTGGATTTGGGGTAGAGAAAGAAGGCCCATGTGGCTGGCTCACAGCCACTCATTCATTCAATCAGTAAATAAATATGTATTAAGCTCCTACTATGCGTCAAGCACTGTTCTAGGCTCTGGAGATACAACAGCAAACAAAACAGACAATCTGCCATCATAGAACAAGAAGGAAAAGCAGGTAGCTGAGTTGGAGTAGATGGAGGCCAGGTTAAGTAGGACCATCTAGGCCATAGAAAGGAGTTTGGATTTTATCCTGAGCAGTGGGGAGCCACGGGAGGGGTTTAAGCAGAGATATGAAAGCAATCTAAGTTATGGGGACAAAGCAAGAGTGGAGGCAGGAGACCACATAATGATCTGGGCCAGAAACCCTCTGAAGGCGATGAGCATTCAAGATATATTTAGGAAGTTGAGCCAATAGGACTAAATGAAAGATTGGTTATGGGATGAGCAAAAAGAGGAATAAAATCAAATTCAAGGCTTTTAGCCTGAGTAACTGGGTAAATGGTTGTATCGTTTACCGAGATCTCGCAGACGGGAGAAAAAGAAGGAATAAAAAAAAAAAAGGAGGAAAAAGCAATAGTTTCATTTTGCTAAATTTGAGATGCAAATGAATGAGCAAGTGGGTAGTTGGATAAAGGAATCAGGAGTTGAGGAGAAAGGGCTAGCCTGAAGAGCTAACTTTGAGAATCATCAGGCATGTTGACAGCTTTCAAAGCTACAAGACTGTAATGGGATCACCTAGGAGGACAGTGTAGACAGAGAAGGGGACCAAGTAAGAATCTTGGAAAACACTGAGATTCAAAGTCCCATTTTATGGATGAAGAAACCATGGCTCAGAGAGGCTAAGCAAACTACCCAAGGTCAGGTAGTATATGACAGAGTCTGCATACTTCCCCACTTCACCTGAATGCCTAAGCTATTTTCGCCTACATACCTTGTGATCTTAAGCAAGTTACTTGACCTCTCTGTGACTCAATCTCCTCATCTGTAAAGTGGAGTTAACTAATTATACATTCCTCTTAGGGCAGTGTGAGTATAAAATAAATTAATACATTGAAGTGCTCAGAACAATGCTTGGCACATAATAATGTGAGCTAGTATTGTACATAAACCACAGATTAAGAACATACAGGCCTCAGATGTGAGAAGAAACAATTAATTCTGAAATTGGGACAACAAGGTGAGCTGGTTCTAGATGTCACAGTCAGGGGTTTGTATTGTCAACCAGCGTCTGAAGAGTAGATCTGTCTCTTGGGCAGGAACTCTTTATTTAGTTGTTGCCAGGAAATGAGCGAACCTTAGGCACCCCCACCCCGCCTCAGGCAGGTTGGCTGTGGCCCTTTGGGATTGACTCAGTAACTGGGTTTGGGTGGGGTTACAAGCAGAGAACATTGTGACTCAGGCTAGGAGGGTCTGGGTGAGGCACTGAGCAGGACCAAGCGAGGAATGGTCTCAGCCCCAGAAGGGTACACAGGAGCCCTGCTTCATGCCTTCTACTCTCCCCTCGGAGGTACTTGGCCCTTGACCGTGACTCAGGATTCATCCAGTCAACACCTACGCCATAAGAGTCAAATCTGAAGGCAAGACAGGAGGAGCTAGTGAAAATTGAGTGTATTTATGCACATGAGGCAAACACCGCACATTGTCCCTCATCCCTACTGTGGGTTATGGCATCCCTTCCCTTCCTTGGAGTGACTGCCCTACCCTCTGCAGTTCTGATGAAGCCACCCATCGCAGACCTCATCTCCCTGGGGTGCCTCAGACGCATGAGCCAAGCTGCTCCAATCAAAACTTTTCCCTTTGATTTACATGTGCTGGGAGAACAACCATTCATTCCTCAGGGGTTGCTAAGCTGTGATGACAGAAGGTTAGAGCCATCTGCATTCATATTTCCCTTTGCCCACTAGGAATAGGGGAGAACAAAGCCAAAACAGAAAGGCAAAGTCAAGAGATGGAGGGTGTAAGAGACGGAGAGTGTAAATGATGGAGGGTGTTCGGTGACAGCGTCCGAGTCCCTGGCTCAGTGCTGCCTGAAGCCTGCCTGTCCTACTCTTCCCTTCAGCAAGATGGGAATCAACAGGTTCCCTTCTTTGTTTAAGCTGGTAGGGGCTGGGCCCTTCAAAACCATTAAGGTCTGACTGAATCGTGGTAGGTTTGACTAGTGCTAATTTTCACAGCCTTAGCTGAGAATCACCTGAAAGTAATTCAGTGTTATCATTTAGTTTCATGAATGATAAACCTGGCAGGTTAAAAGATTCTGCCCATTTAAATGAACTGACTACCAGGGACATGCTCTATTTTTACTTTATCACCCTCCCTGTAAACCTACCCATCCGCGCATGTGGCTTCTGAGAGGAGCCCCCAGTTCATGTGGACAGTGTCTGGAGACATGGGGACATTAGCTAGGTAATATTGTGCTTGGGAACCTAGAACATCTCTAGACAAAGAAACTGAGGCAAAGGACTCACATGTCTTTGAACTGAAACCATACTGGATAAGGCTGCAGTGGCTCTTTGGACTTGGGTTCTATAATTCTGGCCTCAGTAAAAGAGTCCATTTGAACTGTGAGTGCCTGAAACTTTTGGCCAGATTTCCAGAATCTCATGGATTCCAGCCTTCCTAGAAAGAGTAAATCTCTGGGTGGTGCTTGCTATCTATCTATACATACATACACACACATATGTGCACACACACTCACACATACACACTCCTCCAGAAAAGAAGTAGAGAGATGGAGGAAAAAATTAGAATTCCTTAAAAGTTCCTTGGGAATTCTCTCCTGGCCTTCATCTCCTTTCCTCCTGTGACATTTTCCCTCCACGTTCTGAATTCTTCTTGTCGCTCCTGTGTAGATGAAAGCCATTTGAGATGTGTCTTTGTAGTGTCTTACTTTCCTTTGCGAAGCAAGGTGGGACAGTGACTTGAGGAGCTGGAAGGGTGAGATACCTCAAATCTGGTAGACCCAGGTTTATAACCTCCAGAGAAAGTGTCACAGTGCGGAGTATCCCCCAGGAGGCCTGGAACTAGAAGGAAATGTGGGTTTTGAATGTTACTCTCCTTCGCTAGGCCAATCACTCCTCCTCATTGTTTGTGTTGCAGAGAGCAAAAATTTTAAGGGTAACTCTCTCCTTGCTGAAATGGAGCTTTTGTCTGACAATGGCATTCCTGCACCCGATGAAAGAATCTGCAGAGAGGACAGGCTCCCATCCAGCTCTGCAGAGCAGGCAAGGGTGCACGGGTGCGGGTGCGGGTGGTGCCCCCCTTCTCCAGCACTGTTTCGCTGGTGGCTACAATCAGCCGCTTAGAAAATGCTAATGAGATTCTTACAGAAAGCTACAAAATCAGCTGTGGCAGATGGTAGAAGGTTAGGTTTTGATTTCTCTTGTTCCTCTATTGTTTTTCTCTAAAAATGTGCTAACCAATGCGCCACTTTCTTGTGCTTTATTTCAACAAAGCCACACATTAATTTTTAATCCTTTTCAGCTGACCTTCCTCTAATCAGACTCAATGAGCAATATCATTTTAGAAACAAAAACAAATCACTATCCAGCTTCTTCCATCTGCCCCTTCCATACCTTCCGTATTTCTTATACAGAAAAACCTTTAAAATGTTCTCTGAATCTAGAGATAATATATACCAATGCTACAAGAGTATCCCTGGTAATGTGTAATTTCCATTTTTCTTATTGGCTGGGACAGGGTCAGGTTATTGTGTGCTGATTAAATTGTTTTCTCTCTATAGACAGACATAAAATAAAAAAAATATATAGGAGCCGACAAAGAAAACAACTACCATTTATTGAACATCTTCAACATGCTAGGTACCATGCTAAGCAATGCTTATCTTATTTATTACTCACATTAATCCTATAAATAGCTATTATTATGGTTCCCATTTTACAGGTAAGGAGACTGAGACTTGGACAAGTAAACTCGTCCAAGATCAGATGGCCAGAAGTGGCAGAACCAGAACCCAAAGCCTAAGAGACCCACCCCAAATCCAGTGCTTTTAGTTGGTACATTCTTCTGGTTTTCCTCATGAATTCCTGCTGGATTAGTGGTAATCTCTGGAATTCAGGGATATTTTTCCTGATTTCAAACTCATGTTTGGGGGACAAATGTTGAAAGGGTCATTTATGGAGAAAGAGTCAGATGAGTTCTGGAGGTATTGGCCCAGCCTCCAACATGGAAAGTAGACCCACCATTTTGCAAATAAATTAGGGTCCAGAGATAAGGTGTTTCAGTTATCCATTGCTGTATAACAAACACCAAAATTTAATGGTGTGGACCACAAACCGGTTTTATTGTCCATAATTCTCCAGGCCAGGACTCTGGGCAGAGTTCAGCCAAGTTATCTCAGGATTATTCCACAAGTTATTGGCCAGAGTGGCCCAATGAAGGCTGAAAGACTCAGGGTGGCCTTCTCACACTCTTGGAGCCATGGAGTTGGCTGTTGGCCCTCTGTCCATGTGGCCATCTGCCCAGCAGGATAGCTGGACGTTACATAGTGACTCATGGTGGCAAAAGGGCCAAAGTGGAAGCTGCCAGCCCTCTGACGCCTAGGACCAGAATGGGCACAGCAACACGTTTGCCTCATTCTGTTGGACAAAGCCAGTCACAAGGCAGCCTCCACTCAAGGGGAGAGGGACAGGCCCCACCCTTTGGTAAGAGGAGCAGGGTGAGCCCACAGAGGTGGGAAGAATAGTTCATAGCCATCTTTGCAGACAATCTACAACTCATGGATACTTGACAGCGGCAGGTATCCAAGAGTTAGCCCAATGTTACTGCAAGGGCCAGGGAGGCAGCTTTCCTGGAAGGCAGGACTCCCTTGAGAAACTATGGTCCCTCTTTCAGCTCTGAGAAGTAAATGAGAAGGTATTTTAGAGGGGAGGGGGGCT
Source organism: Dasypus novemcinctus (assembly GCF_030445035.2). Taxonomy (NCBI): domain Eukaryota; kingdom Metazoa; phylum Chordata; class Mammalia; order Cingulata; family Dasypodidae; genus Dasypus; species Dasypus novemcinctus. Next base: position 64,066,273 of record NC_080686.1, on the reverse strand, counting down.
GACATGACATCGATTCCTGTGGGTGATGATGGTCTTGTGAGTTCGTGTGACCTGGAAACGGAATGGTAGAGCTCACCGCCCACATCATGCCCTGGGCGGCCGCCCCCTTGTACCAGGCAGTCTGCACATTCTCGTCAGGCGAGAACCCTGGGTGAAGGAAAAGGAGCAGAGGCCGGTCTCTCCACAGAGGCACAGAGGTGACGCTGCAGAGGAAGAGAAAATCCAGCTCGCAGCCTAAACGATCAGACCAGAGTGCCTTTAACAAAAAACAACAACAAAACACACAAAACCCAGATAGCCTAGCCAAGAACTGGGTGATTAAAGGATTCTGAGGCCGTAACTAGCAGGGCACTTAAAAGCATTTTACAAAGCTCATACACCCGCTAGAGTAAGGTAAAGACACAAACTCAAGGTCACAGTTAGGGCCGTGTGCCTGAGGAGGAAAAATAAAGCAGATTGGGACAAAATGAAGAATAATTCAAAGTCAGTGACACTTAGAGCCAGTGGGAGTCCACGAGACCAATTTGGCCCAAAGTCCATTTTATACATGAGAAAACTGAGACCCAGAGAAATGAAGTGCCACCCCATGTTCCATGGCTAAATCATTCTGGCGTTGATAATGGGCACACAGTAACCACCAGTTAGGTGTCAGGTGTTTAGCTTGGTGATGGGAATTCAAGACGATGCAGGACAAAAAGCTGACTGGCCAGGGAAGGAGACAAATGTGAAAAGAAATGATTACAGAGCTATGCAGGGACCGCTTTGCTTGTGGAGCCAAGTCTTAGGGCTGGTTCAAAAGGGTATTCAGAGGCGAGCGGATGTGGCTCAAGCAGTTGAAGAGGACCTGGGTTGGGTTCTCGGTGCCTCCTGAAAAAACAAAAGCAAAACAAATGATAAAACCAACCCAGGGAAGCCGATGTGGCTCAGTGGCTAAGCACCGACTTCTCAACTTTGTGGTCCTGGGTTCAGTCCCTGATAACTAAAAAAAAAAAAAAGAAAGAAAGTATTCAAATCTAATAGGAACACAAGAGGCACCTTTTAACTTGCATAATGGAGAAAGGAGAGCACAGACCTAGGTGTTACTTTAACTCTCTGAGCCTTGAGTTGCTCATCTGTCAAATAGGAAGAAGTAATGAAAAGAGCAAACAAACATTCACCGAGGGCTTACTGTGATGGAATTGCCTTGTTTAGTTCTCACAACGATCCTCTGATTTCGGTAACATATTTGCTCCATTTTTCAGGGGAAGAAACTGAGGCTTAGAGAGCATAAGTCATCTTGCCCAAGGTCAAACAACTGGCAACGGGGAGGGACGTGATTCAGCCTCAGGCAGCCCCCCAAGAAAGCCTGCACCCACTAATCTCTGCGGCACCATTTCTGAGATAGAGAAGTCAACTCCCCATGCTGTCAGCCCCTCTCCTAGCTCCACTTCCCCTGCCTTGTATCTGTCTACTGGGGTCCGGACCCTCAGGGGCAGCCCTGGTCTCTGGCTTTCCACAGCTCTCACTTTTCTGACAACCCTGTGTCTACCTCAGGAGGCCAGTTCTCCCAGGAACTCAGGTCTCTGAGTGTCCCACTATCCCTCTGGGCTCTCACACGGACCCTCCTTGCCCTCAACCTGTCCCTCCAGCCCCTATACACACCGCCCCACACACTCCTTTTTGCCCCACCCCCACTGCCAGACAGCGAGTGTTTTGATTTCTAGCCCAATCCTCTTGGGAGGGAGGAGAGCAGAGAGGAGACCTGGAGAGTCCATTGCTCCTGTGAATTCCCTGCAGACTCAGAGATGAGGGCCAATGGAGAGTGAAGCCATCTGGACCTAGCTGACCTCACTGAGCACTGCCAGTCTGCCAGGTGCCTTCCACACATCATCTCCTGAAATCCTCACCATAAACTATCATCCCCCACTGGACACCCGAAGAACCAGTGTCCAGTTCCTCCAAGCTAGTAAGTGGCAGTGGTGGGGTTCAAGCCCCTGTCTATGTGCTGCAAAGCCTTCCTTATCACAGCACAAGAGACAGGTAAAGAGACAAAGACTGCTCAGTGTCTGACTGCTGCAAATGCAGCTATCACCACGGAACTTGTTAGGAATGCACAATCTCAGGCCTTCCCCCGACCTCCAGAATCAGAATCTGCATCTTAACAAGATCCCAGGAGATTTCGATGCCCATTAAAGTTTGGGAAGCACAGGTCTGGCTCTGTGGTTTGCAACCTTGACTGAACATTGGAAGGACCTGGGGGACCTTACAAAATGCTGATCCCGCGTGATTCCCGGCCTGGTGCAGCCTGGGCATCGGGATTTTTAAAAGCTACGCAGGTGATTCTAATGGACGGCAACCTTTGCGAACCACTGGCAAGAGCAAGGAGAAAGCTGAGGAGGGTGGTAGCCACTAGCGACCTGCCACTCCCGTCAATGCAGAGTCAGCACCGGGGGCTGTGACCAGCAGAGGGAGGGCGGGCAGACCAGTGACCGTCTGGGCGTCCTTCCCGCCGGTACGCGCAGGTGGACAGACACCCGCTGCGTGGGCATGTAGGGACGGGCCTTTCTCAGGAACCTTGTCTGTCCAGGTGCCAGGAAGGCCTCCCCGGCGACTCTCGAGGTCCCCGCCGCCTCGCGCAGCGAACGAGGGAGCAATGTGCGCAGGCGCAGAAGCGAGCGGCGCGGGCTCGGCCGGGAGGGGGTGACTCAGAGCGAGGAGGCGGCGGGCGGAGGAACGCGGGAGGGGGGCGGCCGGGAGAGCCAACAGACGCCGGCGAGGGCCCAGTCTGCCTGGTAACAGTCGCCCCCACCAGGGCCGCCTCCGGGGGAGCTAGCCGAGGCGTCGGGCCTCCCCCTGCAGGTGCGGCGCGCTGCTGCGGTGGGGGTGGGGAACGCGCGCCCCAGCGTTCCTCCCGCGCCCCCGCGCCCCCGCGCCCCAGCGCCGCCGCAGCACCCAGGGCTGCGCAGATTTTCCCAAGCTGAATCACGGCTTGAGAGCTGGGGGTGCGACCAGAGTGACACTCCTGATGGCCGCCACTCGGAAGAATGCGTCCCCTGGCTTCCCTAACGTGGTGGGGGAGACCAAAGCCAGGAAAAGGGGGCTTCTCCAGAGCGCTTAGGGCGGGTGGGATCAGTCCACCCTCATCCTCTGTCAGTCTCTACCCAAGGTCAATCCCAGCCCTCGCACAGACCTGAGCAGATCAAAAAGTAAACCAGCAGCAGCCCCCTCTGAAGATAGCGCGTCCAAGGGGTCATAGTTTTGAGCCCCCCCCCCCCCCCAGCCAGAGACAGAATTGCGTGTACAAACCTGTGGCTACATAGTCCAGAAGGTTCCTCTACAGCTCCATGTTCCCATACCTGCCGGAGAGAGAGGATACAGGCAGAGGCAGCTGGCGGGGGTCACCTGGAGGATTTGTCAGAAATGCAGATTCCCTGGCCGTCCTCCCAGAAGTTGAGATTCAGAAGAGCTGAGGTAAATTGACAGAAGCTGCATTTCAACAAGTGCCTCAGGTTTTGTTTTAGGCAGGTGGTTGAGAGACCTCACTTTTGAAAGAAACTGATTCTGTAGAAGTCCCTTTAAAAATAGATGGGCCAACCACATGTGCGAGCTACTGATTGCTGATAAGTTGAGTAGTTTCTCCAAAGCGGGGGTTCTTAACCTTTTTTGTTCCATGCACCCCTTTGCCAGTCAGGTGAAATGAATACTACTGTGATTTATTTATTGCATACATTCATAAGTGAAGGAAATACTAAATTTCAGTTAGAGGTTGGAGAAAGTTTATTTTTTTCAATTCAGGCTCATGGACCCCCGAAATCTTTCCATGGACTCCTTGGGGGGTGGTCCATGGACCCGCGGTCAAGAACCCCTGGTCCAAGGAGACACAGATGGCACAGGGAGGAGTTAAGCTGGGTTCACCTGGCCCCACGCTGCTCTGCAGTGATTCTAAGAGAGCTTCTGGACGTTCCTGCACACTTTGGAGGTAATGAACACCTCCTAAAGTCAGCAACATCAGCCAAGGCTTTTCATACCTTTTGATTTTGTTGGGATGCCATATGTGAATAGATGGTACGTGGATTTGGGTACTTTGGGGCTTAAGCCTATCAGCAGCTAATGGGCATGAACACTGAGAAGGGTCTATGATGTCTATATAGATGTCAACTTGAATGGATTTTTATATAATCTCGAGTTTAAAGGCTGCTAGACCATCAAAAGAGGATAGAGAAAAAAACTCACTGAAAATCAGGTATAAGAACAAATTTATCCCCTCACTTGGCAAATGTCAACTTATCCTGCTAGCAGCTCTTGAAGAATAAAACTGAAGAAGTTACATTTTCAACACTTTGGTTGGAGTGTGGACACAGATGTCCCTGAAGGTAGACTGCCTAGACTCAAATCTCAGCTTTCCCATTTACTAGCTGTGTGACCTTGGGTAGGTTTATAACAAATTTGTGCCTCAGTTTCTTTATCTGAAGAAAGTAGCTGTAAATATTTTACATTTACTACACACCTGCTATTCTGTACGAAGAGATTTGCATATTATTTTATGTCATTCCCACTTTACAAATGAGGAAATGGAGGCTCATGGGTACTAAGGACCGAGGTTGTGTGTCACAAGGATTGTGTGTCACAATCCAGCCTGTTTACTCCCAGTTGTCTCTCTTAGCCATGCCTCTTCACCACCTCCTTGCTCTTGATTGGCTACAGGTATGCATCATAATGGCTAACAGTTTTTGAGCAGTTATGTGTAAAGATTTAATTCATTTAATTCTCACCATCACCTCCATGAGATGGGCACTATTTTTATCATCTCCATCGTTCAGTCAAGGGAACAGAAGCATGGAGAGACTGAGAAACTTACCCAAGATCCCACTGCCAGAAAGGGGCAAAGTCAAGGTTTAAAAGGGCTAGTCTCTGGGAGCAGATGTGGCTCAAGCAGTTGAGCACCTGCTTCCCATATGGGAGGTCCCAGGTTTGGTCCCTGGTACCTCCTAAAAAACAAACAAGCAAGCAAGCAAATGAAAGAACCAATTCAGAGCTGCCAATGTGGCTCGGTGGTTGAGTGCCGGCTTCCCTCATACAAGGTCCAGAGTTAAATCCCAACCTCTGTACCTCAAACAAAATAAAGGCGGCAGTCTAGCTCCTGGGGTCAGGTACGTACTTGCCGCACTGTGCTGCTGTTAACTAGCTAGGGCAGGGGAGGTGATTCTCCACTCTCCAGACCCACCAGAGCAGTGATGCTGGAGTTTTTCCTTCCCATCAGTACCTTGTGTCTGGGTTCAAGACCCTTAGTCTTGGTGGAACGCATGATTCTTCTGGGCCTTTGAACTTGGTGTCCATGTGGGGCAGTTTAAAGGAGCTTTGGAAGAGTCTTGGGCACAAACAAGCATGCAATCCCTGGGTGACATGCTGGCAGCCTTCAATAGAGGCCCATTTAGGGCAAGAGATGAATACTCAGTGTGCCCGGCCCCACCCCTGAGGACTTTCTGGGATGCCAGGGAATGGTTCGCAGGTATTGGCTCAGCCCACATGGTACCCTGGCACACCTCCCCCTCCAATGCATGGCAGCTCTTCTGACACTGACCTCTCCTCATCTCACGTCTGCCCAGCACTCTTGTCCCCTATCCCTAACCTCCAAGGTCAAACCCCAAGCTGCCTCCTCCACACCCCCACCCCTCCAGGGAACCATCTTCATCCTTGGAGCATGATGTGTGGTGGCAGCAGCAATGGTAGGAGTGGGGGAATCTCAGCATTTTAAAATTCTTATTAGAGAAGTTGTAGGGTTACAGAAGAACCATGCAGAAAATACAGAGATCCTATATCCCCCAATTGTTAACATCTTGCATTAATGTGATACATTTGTTACAGTTGATGAGGATATTGTTATGATTGTATTATTAACTATAGTCCATGGTGTTTCTTTTTCCAGATATATAGTTATGATAAAGTCTATACCATGCATTCCTCAAGCCTTGTCTTTTTGATTCTCAAAGGCCTGTTTTGAACATTAAAAAGCCCTGAACTTTCTGGGGGCAGTGAGGATGCCTGTAACAAACTTGGGAGTTAAATTCCTGCACAAAGAAATAGGGGAGGAAGGAGCAGATGTTGCTTAAGCAGTTGAGTGCCTGCTTCCCACATGGGAGGTCCTGGGTTCAGGTCCCAGTGCCTCCTAAAGAAGACAAACAATGAGCAGACATTGAGCAAAATCAATGAGCAGATAACGAGCAGATGAGAAGACAATGAGCAAAACAAATGAGCAGGGAGCAGATGTAGCTCAAGCATTTGAGCACCCACCTCCCACATGAGAGGTCCTACGTTTGGTTCCCAGTGCCTCCTAAAGAAAAAAAAAGACAACGGGCAGACAATGAGCTCAAACAATGAGCTCAAACAACGAGCAAAAAACAAGCAAATAGATGCGGGAGCCATCTGGTGGGGACGGGGTGGGGGTGGATCTCTTAAAAAGGAAGGGGGTTGGGAGTAGAAAGGGGAGAAAAGCACAAACAATAATATTCCAAGGTAGATATTGACTGAGCTTCTACCACATACTGGGGGCTGTGCTAAGCTGTCCTGGGGGAACATTGTCTCTGTCCCACAAATGCTTTGTGAGCCTTTTTCTCTTATTTCTAGGTCTGTCTGCCAACTGGCCCTCATGGCAGCCCTTAAATCTTGCTTCCCAAACCCACCTCCAAGGACAGAGAAGAATGACCACTGTCTCTTGGCCCCACTAAGGAAGCCCCAGCACCCAGCAAACCGGGAAGATGCATGTGGCCCGTGGTGGCCTGGGCGGCCAGCAGCAGCCCGTCTCCCCTTCATTTAGCTGTCCATGCCCAGCCCTGGCGCAAGCATGATGAGCATGCTGGGCCTGGGCAGCTCATTGCTGACCTCTCGGGTCTCCTCCCTGCCTATTCCCAGGGTCCATCCAGACGCTGGGCAGTGCTGCCCATAAGAGCACTGATCTGAGTTTCACTTCCTTTGGTGGAGAGGTGAATAAACAGAGAAATGACCCAAACGTAGGCAGCAGAAGGGGAAAGGGGAAGGAAGGTGCCCAGTGTTTATGAAGCCACGAATAGGTACCGCTTACTTCACCCGCATACCACATGGGCCCTCACAACACCCCTGTGCGGACAGGGGGGAAGAGGCAGGGCAATTCCCCCAAGACCGCTGGCTAGAAAGGGCTCCAGGTGGGCATGAGGGGAGCTTGCCTGCTCCATACTGCCTTCAAAAAAGAGAAAGCAAAGGACCCGGATGATTCCCAAGCTGACTAAATAGCTTCTGGGCTATCAGGATCCACCTGCATTGTCTGTTGGAAACCTCCGCCCTGGCTGCAAAACCAGAACCCCACCCGGATGACTCCTTTCGAGGTCTGAGGTTCAGCCTGGGCATACGGGGCTTTTAAAGGCTTCTCAGGTGGTTCTCACCTGCAGCCAAGATTGAGCTCCATTGCCTTCGGGACCCCATCTTCCCTTCATCTGTAAAACAGGGCTGAGCATCCTTCCCGTAAAGGGTGGTCACCGGCCAGGCTCCTCCTTGGGGATGTGCCCTGACCCTCAGGTGCACCTGCCCAGCTCCGTGCAGCTTTTAGAACCCTTGGCTCCTTGAGGCTGAGGCGGGCATGCAGTGGCCCTTAACAAATGCTTGTTAAAGAAATAAGTGAATGATGTCCTGTTGACCTTTACCACAACACTTAGAAGAAAACTGAAGAGAGCATCTTTACCTTCCCTGACCCTGTAAAGAGAGCAGGGAATTTGGGGTCAGTCAAGGGTTCTGTCACCAGCTGTGTGTCCTTGAGCAGCAACGTAATTTCTCAAAGCTTTAGTTTCCTCTTGTGCAGAATAGGATTTTCTAATCATTCCTACTTTATAGGACTATTCGGAAGAGAGACTGAGACTATGGAGGAAAACATTTCTGTAAATTGTTTATTTGATGAGGAAATTGAGATTCAAAGAGGTTACGTGACTTGCCCACAGTCACACGGCTAGAAAATAATGTTAGAACTTGAACCTAGGCTCAGAGAACTACTTGGCTTGTCTCACTCCCCAGACAGAAATACAGCTCCACCACTCCAAAACACGCCCAAGTAAGCACCTGGTTGTAGAGAGGAGTGAGCAGATATTTGGAGAAGAGGCCATAGGGTTTTGCTAGCCTCCGAGGCTCACCTGAGGGGAGAGCACTGAAGTGAATTTTACAGGAGGGAAGAGCTGGGCCTTGGATAGAGATTGTGGCACAGGAGGGCTTGCCTGGGAGAAAATTCAGAGAAAGAAAGAAGGGGGAAAAAGTTTTGTTTTTTTTTTTTTGGTCCAAGACAGAGAACCTGAGATGGAACCAAGAAACGAGGAGACAGTTGTGTGGAGTGAGGCGTGTGCAGTCCCCCAGGACCTGGCGGCCGGGTGTCTCTAGCAGCTCCTCGGAGCCCCCGCCGTGGATGACTCCTCAGCCCACGGTCCCAATGCTGGCTGAGGAGGGGCTTCAAGAGCCCCCATAACCAAGTCCTGGGCCTGGGGGCCTCTTGCCTGCCTTGTCTCTCCTCCAGTGCTGCCCTGAGACCCTAAAGCCAAAAGAGAGAAGGAAGAAAGTGGCTCCTGACCATTGTCACCTCCCCTCACATCCCCTCCGGGCTAGGCGAGGGCCTCGTGTCTGCGAGGGGGGGGCGCTCTTCACCCCGCTGACAGTGCCCCTGGAGACTAGGTCCCTGCCCCCTGCCCAGGGCCTCCCCCAGTGCCTGGCTGTGTGCCTCCAACCCCAGAACCTGCCTTGGCTCTCCGCTGGGGTTTCCCAGGGATGTCCTGGGGCAGTCTCCATGCCAGGAAATTACCTAATCGAGGGCCAGCTTCTTTGGCCACCTTGTTTTTCCAAGCTGCCTGGCTCTGAAAGCCTCTGTCTCAGGCAGACAAATTAGGCTCCAGCCTTGTTCTGCCCAAGCTCCAGTAAAAGAGAGAGATCACAGGCTGTCGCCTCGCTGGAACGGCAGCCAGGATCCCGAGGCACAGAACGCTGGGGGCGGCGGATGTCTTTAGCAGGCCGTCAGAGCCAGGCCGGTGTCCTACTTACCGCGGGACTGGCTCTCATTGGGCGCTGCCTTCTGACGTGAGGTGCCGGGGTCAGCACTGCGAGCGCCCAGGGACGTGATCATCACGGGCTCCCTGGAGAGAGGAGCTCTGCGTAGAGCCAGCGCCTGGCATCCCAAAAGCCCCTCCTGCCTCGGCCATGCAGATGCCTGTATTCAAGGAAGAAGGAAGAAGGAAGATGGTGATAGTAAGAGGCCCGGTCACCGGTCACCGCTGGGGGTGGTCTCCACAAGGCCCCCAGGTGTTGGGAGCTAACGCCTCGGGGCAGGGCTGCGCCAGCTGCAAAAACAGCATCTGGCCCTCAGGGCTCCCCTGTGACCAAGGTCGTTGGAGAGACCAGCCTCTGGCCTCACTCTGTCCTTGTCTTGGCAGGTAGGTAGGGTGGCTAGAGCAGCCCTGAGCCTCCCTGGCCTCAGTATCTCCTGGTATCTGTCAGCATGTATGGCGAGGGCTTTGGGTAGATTAACCCATGGACCCTCACCTGAGCAGTTTTGTTCCTAGTGTCAGGTAGGGAAACTGACACACAGAGAGATTACGTTTACAAAGCTTAAGTGGGGAAGTCAGGATTTGAATCCAGACAGTCTGGCTTCCAAGGTACTTATGCTTAACCATTATACTACAGTACGTCTAAAAGTAAATATTGGGTAAAGGAATGAGTGAAGGTATGAAGCAATCAGGTGATGGCTTGTAGAAGGAGTGACATGAAGGCCCCCTGTTGAAAATTATTTCCCCTCTTAACCATTTCAGGGATGATGAATCTGCTATTGAGATGCATTCCTTGGGTTTGGCAGGCTCTGTGTTACTGTCTTAAAAAATGCCCCCACGAAACTGGGGTGACGCGGTTATCAGCCAAGCGCTGCAGCCGCTGGCTGAGGCCTAAGCTCGTGGAAGAACTAAACCCAACTCACAAAGCAAGCGGGGCAGGGAGGTGGGGCAGCAGCGCAGGCCTAGAAGCCTCTGAGCGGCGTTCAAAGTGGCTGTGCCACCTACTGTCTGCGTGACCTGGGCCGAATCACGTGGCCTCTTGCGGCCCCCGTTTCCTTGTCTGTCAAGGGGGATATTGACCCCTGCCTCTTGGCTGATGACTGGAAAAGCCATTGTAGGTACTGTGCCTGGCACAGAGGAGATACTCAGCAAATGGTAGCTCTGGTTGTTATACAAAATATAACACGCATCGGTAGCTGTCACTAGCTGGATCTTCCTTCTTCAAGAGGTTCCTCCTCTGCAACCAGTTTCTGCCCTCTGTGCCCCTGCTCTTCTCAGCTCTGCAGCTGCTGTGATTCCTACCTCTCCCCTCCATGACCCTTGTCTTCGTTTGCTACTGCTGCTGTGACAAGGTACCACAGACTGGGTGGCTTACAACACCACCTTGGCTCCCTCACAGTTCTGGGGGCTGCAAGCTGGAAATCCAGCTGTTGGCAGGGCCATCCTCTCTGGGCAGGCTCTAACCCATCTCCTGGCTTCCAGTGGTGACCCATAACCCTTGACGTTCTTGGGCTTGCAGTGGCAGCGCTCCCATCTCTGCTTCCTTCATCACATGGCCTTCCTCCCTATGCCGTTGGCTTTAAGGCCCACCCTAACCCAACATGAGCTCCTCTTAACTAATTATATCTGCAAAGACCCAATTTCCAAATATGGCCACATTTTGAGGTTCCAGGTTGACATGAATTTGGGAGACACTATTCACCCCAGGATACCCTGTCATTCTTCTCCCCAGTACCTTTTGTGATTGTCCCCATCTCTCCCTTCTCACACCATTGTCCTGGCCTTAGCTCTCACTACCTGTCACCTGGACTGTGTCAAATGTGAGGGATCAAGAGACTATACACCAAAACAACATGGAAGAAGCTTCTTTCAGACCCATGTTTTCCAGGTTCACCATCTTTTTCAAGTTTCAGCTCTTTGCCAAATTGGATCTCCAGCTTCTTTTCACTCCCCCACCCTTTTTTTCTCACTTTTTTCTCTCTTCCCATTACAGAGCTCCCTTTAGCTTTAGTTAAGCTCTAATTAAATTATGCAGCAGGTGGCAATGAAGGCATCCTTTCCCTTCCAAGTGTTAATCTGAGGGTTGTGCACAGCAGATCCCTGATATGGGATAAAAAGAGGCTGGGCCCCTGTAAGCCGAGATGGGACAGCAGGAGGATTCTTACACAGCCAGGGACCCAACACTAGGGAGTGAAGGTCTGATGACTTGCTGTGTGTCCTGGGGTAATTCTGTTTGTCCATCCACTGTACCTACACAGAAGTCTGCTGGAACCGCTCTAACAAGTACTCCCTATACCCCCATACTAAGTCACTTGCCTCATGTCCCTAGAGCTGCCTCCTTCCAGCATCTGTCTGCTCTGTGGGCCCCCGGTGTAAGACCTGCTAGTTGCCCTGCTGATTGCCACCCTCCTCCTACCTTCTTGCAATGTGAGTTCAATTTCTACTATGGAGGATAAAATGCTAGTTACCCATTTTTCCATTCCCCCTGAAGCTAGGACAAGGATGTATGATCCACTCCCGACTGATGGGATCCATGGGAGAATCTACTGGCACAGCTTCTGGGGAAGATTTATTTTCCTAATAAAGGGAACATAAGGAGAAAGCCACATTATCTGTGAAAACCCACCATCTTGCAACCGTGAGGAAAAGCCCAAGAAAAGCCTGCCTTACTGACCTACTGAACCAACCCTGGAATTGCCTACTTCTGGACTTCTTGTGAAAAAATAAACATTCCTATTCTTTAAGTCAGTTTTGGTCAGCTGTTCTCGTACTTGCAGCTGAAAGCAGACTGAGCCAGCCTCTGAGATCTTCTCTGCCCTTGTTCTCCTCCTATTCCCTTGACTGAGCAGTGACCATCTTCTGGGTCTTCCTTTCTCCCACCAGAGAAGTTGATGTCTCCAAGGCCCACCATTCTTCTCAGGCTCATCTTCTCCCAGGTGTAATTATATCCTAGATGCTGATGACTCACATCTGAACCTAGTACTTTCTTTTGAGCTTCAGACTTTTCGATCCCGCTGCCCACTAACACATACCTACTCTGTTGCTTCTCTATCTGACTCAATTTTCTCTACCCACCTCTTCATGGTGAGGTTTCTCAGGATTCATTTGGGCCCATTTTCCTTTTCTAGCTCTACCTTTCCCCTGGGTAAGCTCATCCATTTGTGCATTTAAGTATCATTTATATATCAAAAACCCAAATTTATATCTAGAGCCCAGAGCTCTGCTTTGAGGACTGGCCTTGAAAATTCAGTGCCAATTTACTGTCTCCACTTGGAATGACCCACAGAGCCGTCAGACCCACCTATCTGATACTAAACTTGTCCACTTTCCCTTAGAAACAGGAACTCCCTCTGTTCTCCAACTTAGCAACTTCCACTACCATCTTCCCAGACCAGAACCTAAGAATTATGTGAGGGAAACGGACTTTGGCCCAGTGGTTAGGGCGTCCGTCTACCACATGGGAGGTCCGCGGTTCAAGCCCCGGGCCTCCTTGACCCGTGCGGAGCTGGCCCATGCGCAGTACTGATGCGCGCAAGGAGTGCCGTGCCACGCAAGGGTGTCCCCCGCGTCACGCGCAAGGAGTGCGCCCGTGAGGAAAGCCGCCCAGCGTGAAAAGAAAGAGCAGCCTGCCCAGGAATGGCGCCGCCCACACTTCCCGTGCCGCTGACGACAACAGAAGCGGACAAAGAAACAAGACGCAGCAAATAGACACCAAGAACAGACAACCAGGGGAAGGGGGGAATTAAATAAATAAATAAATCTTTAAAAAAAAAAAAAAGAATTATGTGAGATGCCTCCTTCTTATCTTGCTTTTTCTAGGAATTGCCACGTCACTGCAATTTACCTCCTAAATACCCTCTAACCCTTCCCCTTCTCTTCACCATTGCCTTAGTTCTGGCAGCTGTCCAGACTGCTCTCATCCCCCCCAATTGACCTTATCTACTCTTGCTTCCCTCCAGTCCATTCTTCACCCTGCAAGCAGAATGATATTTCCAAAATACAAATCTTACCATGTTACTTTTCTGCTCAGAATTCTTCATTAATTCACCACTCCCCTCTAGCCATGGTTTTCAAACTGTTTTTTGCAGATCTCCAATATATAATTTAAAGCAGAGTTCTAACAGTTGAAGTTGAGGAGGGAAGTCTGGAGATCCTTCCAGATACTCAGCCTCTTCCTCCTTCCCCTAGTTCAAAACGCACACACACATGCACATATGTACTGCCATGTATGCATGTGTACATGCCTGTTACTACATTATTTTGGTCAGACTATAGCTGCTGTTCAGTCCATCCTACCTGGATATATAGGAAGCCTCTCTGGCAACATCCAGCATCTGTTGCATACTTCCAAATGACACCCAGGGCACTACTTTACATGATCCATTTCAGGATCATGTTTTAAAAGCAAAAAAATCAGTTAAGTCATTTTTTGTTAATTGCACACAGTTTAAGGGCCTGGGTGACCGCTGAATGGAACTTATGTGAAAATAGGCTCTTTGCGGATGAAATTGTTTAAGATGAGGTCATACTGGATCAGGGAGGGCCCTAATTCCAATGACTGGTGTCCCTATCAGAAGAAGAGAGGGCCCACAGAGCCACACACATGGGAAGAAGGCCATGCTGAGATGGAGGCAGAGATGGGGGTGATGCTTCTATAAACCAAGGAACAGCAAGGACTGCCGGCAACCCCTGGAGGCCAGGAGAGGGTCAAGGAAGGGCTCTGCCTCCTAGCCTTCAAAGGAAGCATGGCCTTGCTGACTCCTGGAGTTTGGATTGCTGGCCTCCAGAACCGTGAGAGAATAAATTTCAGTTGTTTGAAGCCACCTAGTCTGTGGTGATCTGTTGCCGCAGCCCTAGGAAACTGGTACACCAGGTAAAGGTGCTGTGGGAAGCCAGCCCTTGGGAAGAGGTGAAGCCTTAACGTGGAATCAGTCCAGGCCTCCTCAGACTGCTCCTGCCCTCCTGGGAGCCTCTGCCTGGGTCCTCAGCGTATCCTGTAACCCTTTATCCCTTGGACTTGCATTTCTGCAGTCTCAGGAGCAGGTGTCAGGAAGAGAGCTCATGAGGACAGGCTCAAGGTCACATTGACATTTTCAACCTGTGGGCTGGAGGCAGAGGGCAGGCTGGCCGGGAAGGCACTGCACCCTTCTTGGGAAGGAAACAAGGGCAACTTTTTTAGTCCAGTTGCTGCATGTATGCGAGGCGTCAGCCAGAGGGATGGGGCAGCCGTGTTCATGTCTCTGAGAGTTATACCTGGTGGGGGAGAGATGGTACCTGAGCTGCCAGGCTTTCTGTCTTGCCTGAGCCTGCTGGGTACAGCTCCATGGTCACTCTGGCTGGGAAGGCGCTGTGGAATTTTCTTGAGGAAAGGAACTGGTGTTATATTGAGATAAAGTTTAAAAAGAATGCTCTGGAAGCAGTATACAATGATGTTAAAGTATCATCTCTACTAGTGACAGAAAGGCCTGGGAGGATTTTCCTGGGGCTGTTGGTTGGGGTGGGGAGAAAATAACGTGTCCAGGGTGGCACCACTGTTCATGTGGTAACTTGCAGAATCCAGTAGATAAGAGCATTTTTCCACTCACAAGATTACGTAGAAAATAAGAGCCTTTGCTCCGAGAGCAAATAATAATAATTATTATTATTAATGGTAATTACATGTCAAGTATTGTGCTAACCACTTTACATGCCTGAGCTCATTCAACTCAACAATCTTGTGAGGGAGGGACTGTGGTTATCTTCCATTTTATAGATGAAGAAACTGAGGTTCAGGGAGGCTAAAGTCTCAAGGTCCCACATAGCTGCGAGCAGCCATGCCAGGACCCACACCCCGTTCAGCCTGACTCCTGTGCCTCCCACAGGCGGAGGGATTTGTCCCAGGACCACCTTACACAGAGATGTTAACTCATCAAGTCCCCTCAGGCCAGGGGCCTCTAGCTCTACTATCCTGTGGGCAGCTTTTTAAAAATACCAACGACTGGGCCCCACTTCTGGGCGGTTCAATTAATCCTGGGGCTGGGGGCTGGGGGACGGGGGATGGGGTCCGGGCGTGAACGTTTTCTAAGAGCCGGTTCAGGCAGTTCCTGGGCAGCCGGGGTAGACGAGCCTGCCTCGGCCCCTCTGGTCAGGGCCTCGGAGCCGGAGCCGAGGGTCCTGCAGCCGCGCGGGGGAGGGCGCAGGCCCCGCTCTCGGGCTCCCTCTCTCCCTTCGGCTCCTGGTCCCCCAGCAAGGCTGCCTTTCTCTTGACCTTGGAGCAGCACTGCCCTCCGCAGCTGCTCGGAGGAGCCCTCCTGCACACTCTGTGGTTC
Organism: Dasypus novemcinctus; assembly: GCF_030445035.2. Taxonomy (NCBI): domain Eukaryota; kingdom Metazoa; phylum Chordata; class Mammalia; order Cingulata; family Dasypodidae; genus Dasypus; species Dasypus novemcinctus. The sequence continues at coordinate 64,050,939 of NC_080686.1, read as the reverse complement.
ACACTTCCCCGTGCAGCAGGGCAAACTAGCACAGCCTCTGCGCCCAAGAGAAAAGGGAACATAAAGCCTCCTTTTTTTTTTTTTTAATTGGGTCAAGAGAATAACAGAAATATAAAAACTGCAAGTCATGGTTAGAACTCGTGTCATTTTTCAGGACGCTGCCGTGCCCTGCCTCTGCCACACGTAAGAGCGGAGGCGCCGTCGGGGGGCGGGGAGGGGCGTGCGGCTTGTTGGCTACGTTCACCGTTACTCAGCGTCACCTTGGAGAGAGGTATTATTTTACAAAGGAAAACGACTTTTCAAGCGTACCACTAGGAAGTGAGAGGTGAGCCTGGGGTGGCCCGGGCCACGCCACGGCCGAGGGCAGCTTCAGGGTGGGGTATGCTGGCCACTGTCTTCTGGGGAGGTCCAGGAAGCCCCCAGACCCCCGGGCCTCACCACGGGGCTGCAGCCCCTGTCTCTTCTCCCTTCCTGGGACCCCCGCCACAGCTCACCAGATTGACTCAGGGGACGGAGACCCCAGCTCTGGGAGGTCCATCTGCACTGGCCACAAATGAGCTTCTCCCCGCCGAAGGCAGCCTCGCCCGCTGGTTTGCTCTGTGATTTAGAGACGTCAAGAGAGGGCAGTCAACCTCCTAGGCCCCCACGTGGCAGATGTGGCAGCCGATCTCCCCAGACCTGCGGGTGGTGGCGCATGAATTCCCTGGGAGTCCAAGACGAACCGACACAGCCTGAGCTCAGCTGCTGCCCCGAGATGACCTTTAGGGAGACTTTCTAACCTGGCTCTCCCACCAGCCTTCCCATGCGCACCCCACATGGAGCTGCAAACCTGAGAGGGGAGGAAAGGGAGGCCAGAGTGGGGCAGGGGCGGACCCACTCCTCACTGCGCCAGTCATCATTTTCCTTCTTGCACTGAACAATATTTGTTTATGCTTTCATTGGGCTAACATTCTTGAGCCTTCCGCTGAGTTTAGGGGCTGCCAAAACACACAGCCCCTGAGCTGGTGGAATTCATGGTTTATTGGTGGGGAAAAAAGGTTACAAATTGCCGGGCAGTGCAATGATTGCAGTAACAGAAGCACATCCAAAACACAGCATTAGCCCAGAGGAGGGCACCGTGAACTTTGTGGGGAAGGGAGGTGCTGAGTCAGGGGACTCTAGGAAGGCAGTTTAAACGCAGTGTCCCCTAAGCTTATGGTGTATTTCCACCTCCTCTTAGAAGCTTTGTCTGGCTGGTCCCACTATCCGTGGTCTCCCCGACTCAGGATGCAAATAGCAGGTCTTCCCGCATCTCACAGTTGCACTTTTAAAAAAAATTTTTTTTTAATTGTGATAACATAAACACAACATAGCATCTACCATGTTAACCACTTTCAAGTATGCAATTCAGTGGTATTAATTACATTCACAATGTCGTGCCATCATTACCACCATCCACTGCCAATTCACAGTTGTCCTCAGTTCCACAGGTAGTACTGTCTTGCTTCGTTCACCAACGTTGTTTATTTTTTAATATTTTGTCCTCAGTCTCTTCTCTTAACTAGATGTTAAGTTCCTTGAAGAGAGGGGCTGTTTCTGGTATTTTCTCTTTCCTAAAGTGCTGAGATAGTGTTGAGCACCATAGAATGCTTAATAAACACCGAGTTAGTGACTGAAAAGTGATTGGACCTTGAATTTGCCAACTGTGTCCAATGAGAACACAAATGAGTGCAAAATTAGAGAGAGGGAACTGCATGGCTGTAGGTGACACTTTTCATCAGAGAAATGTTAGTAGAAACTTTTTTTAAAAAAAAACTTTTTACTTTGAAATAACTTCAAACTTACAGGGAAGTCACAAAAATTATACAAAAACAATACATAGAATTACAACATACCCTCACCCAGATACCCAGATTTACCAACTATTAAAGTATAAACATTTAACCCAGAGGAAAAGGCAGGGTGGAAAAAGTGGGCAGCTTTTCTTTTTTCCTACAAGCTGGCTTATTTATTTAAGTTTTTACTTTTTATTTTGAAATAGTTTCACACTTATAAGACAGTTGAAAAATAATAGACCCCATGTAGAGAATTCTAACACACTTCTACCCGTTCCACTTTCCCCAGATACCCATACCCAATTCCAACAATTTTAACATTTTTGCTCATTTGCTATATAATTCCCTCTCTCCCTCCCTCCCTCCCTTCCTTCCTGTCTGCCTGCCTTCTCTCTCTCATGCTCCTTTCTCCCTCCTTCTTTCCCTCCCTCCCTTTCTTCCATCCTATCTACCTACCTATCAATTTATTTTTTGAATACTCGAGTGTAGGTTGTATACATCATGCTCCTTGAAAACTTAATACTGCCATGTACATTTCATAAAAATAAGGATATTCACATAAGTAACCATTTTAAGTGCATTTATCAAGTTCAAGCAATTTGACATTGATAAGAAGCTTAGTCTTTATTCCAATTTTTTTCGTACATCCTAATATCTTTTTGTGCCTTTTCTCCTCCTTTGTTAGATGCCATCCAGGATCATATATTGCATTTGTTATTATCTCTTTAGTTGCTCTTTCTTTTTTTTTTTAATGCTGAGAACATAACTGTAACACAAACTTTTCCTATCTCAGTCACCCTAGGTATACTATTCAATGGGATGAATCACATTCACAATACTGTGGTACCCTCACCACCTTCCATTACTAAAACTTTCATACCTCCCCAAAAGGAAACCCTATACCTATTATGCATTAACTCCCCATTACCCCTGCCCCTCATCCCTGGCAACCTACACTTGCTTGCATGATCTCTAATATTTTTCTTTGTATTACAGTGGGGTTTACATTTAACTATCCTAAATCTATAACAATCTCATTTGCATTGATATCAACTTAACTTTGACAGTATATACAAACTAGGAACCTATACTATTCCATCCCCCCACCTTTATATAGTTCTTTTTGCAATTTACATGTTTATACATTATGAGACCACAACCACTGATTTGTCATTACATTGTAGGCATTTGCCTTATAGATCCTGTAGGAAGTAAACTGTATAGTTACACACTAAAAATACAATAGTTCTGGTATTTATATATACCCATGCCGTTACTCTAAGATCTTTATTTCTTCATGCAGTTTCTGTCTACTGTCTACTGTCCTTCCCTTTCAACCTACAGAACTCTCTTTACTATCTCTTGTAGGGCTGGTCTTGTAGTCACGAACTTTTGTTTTCTGGGAATGTCTTAATCTTTCCCTCATTTTTTTCTTCTTTTTTTTAAATTTAGATTTTAATTTTTAGGACAGTTTAGATTTACAGAAAATATTGAGTAGAGAGTACAGAGCATCCAGATTTCACCTCAATTTTCCCTATTATTAATATCTTGCACTAGTATGGTATACATTTTATAATTAATGAACTAATATTGGTACATTTTATTAGTTAAAATCCATAGTTAAAGTTTCACTCTTTGCACTATACAATTATACGTCTCCTTCATTTTTAAAAGACAGTTTTGCCAGACATAGAATTCTTGGGTGACAAGTTTTTGCTTTCAGCACTTTAAATATGTCATCCCACTACATTTTACCTCCATGGTTTCCAATGAGAAATTGGCACTTAATCTTATTAAGGCTCTCTTGTGGCTTTTGGACTTCTCTTTATCTTTGGCATTCAGTAGTTTGATTATAGTATGTCATGGAGTGGGTGTATACTTTTGAAGTTTTGTTTGTTTTTATTTGTCTTTATTTTTTTTAATGTTACATTCAAAAAATATGAGGTCCCCATATACCTCCCACCCCCCTCACCCAACTCCTCCCCCTATAACAACAACCTCCTCCATCATCATGAGACATTCATTGCATCTGGTGAATACATCTCTGAGCACTGCTGCACCTCATGGCCAAAGGTCCACATTATAGCCCACACTCTCCCACAGTCCACCCCGTGGGCCATGGGAGGACATACAATGTCCAGTAACTGTCCCTGCAGCACCACCCAGGACAATTCCAACCCCCAAAAATGCCCCCACATCACATCTCTTCCTCCCACTCCCTACCTACCCCCAGCAGCCACCATGGCCACTTTCTCCACACCAATGCCACATTTTCTTCCATTACTAATCACAATAGTTCATGAATAGAATATTAGTAAGTCCACTCTAATCCACACTCTATTCCTCCATCCTGTGGACCTTAGAATGGTTGTGTCCACTCTACATCTGTATCAAGAGGGGGCTTAGATTCCACATGGATGCTGGATGCAATTCTCCTGCTTTCAGTAGTAGGCACTCTTGGCTCCCTAGTGTGGTACTTTTGAAGTTTGTTGCTCATCTTGAATCTGTATATTTATGTCTTTCATTAAATTGGAGGAGTTTTCAGCCATTATTTCCTTGACTATTCTCTTTGCCTCTCTCTTTCTTCTCCTTCTGGGACTCCCACAGTGCCTATATTGGTATGCTTAATGGTGGGCCACAGGTTCACCAGGCTCTGTTCCCTTTTCTTCCTTTTATCTTCTATCTGCTCCTCAGAATGAATGATTTCAACTATATTGTTTCTTTCTTCTGCCAGCTCCAGTCTGCTGTTGAAGAGAACTTTTTATTTCTGTTACTGTGGTCTTCAGTTCTATTTGGTTCCTTTTCATAATTTCCATTTCACATTGATAGCGTTTGTGTTCATTTATCATTTTCCTTATTTCCTTTAGTTCTTTGTCTATGTTTTCCTTTAGCTCTTTGAGCACATTTAGGAATATTTTTTAAAAGCCTTTGTCTGGTATGCCCCAGGTATGGATATCAACCTCATTGATGGTTTCTGATGCTTTAATCTTCTCCTTTGCCTCAGCCATCACTTTCTGTTTCTTTGTATGTTCTGTAACCTTTTGTTGAAACCTGGACAGTTTGATATTTTAATGTGTTATGGCTGAAATTTTGATTCTGCTGAGTCTATTCCTTAATCTTGTATCCAGCTGGAGTTATGACTGAATTTTCTTTGAATGCCAGAAGCTAACAAGAGCCAAAAAAAAAAAAAAAAAATAGAAGAAGAAGGAGAAAGAGGAGGAGGAGGACCAAGAGGAGGAGGAGAACAATAACAACAATGAAGAAGAAGAACAAAGAAGAAGAAAATTCATTTCCCAGTCTTTGACTGGAACCTGTGCAAGTGCTCTCCTTCCAGGCTTATCTATACAATGAATTTTGAAAATAACTCCAAGCCAAAGGGTAGGGACCTCCCTGATCTTTTCTGGGGCAAGTACGTGTGATCCTAGGAATTGCCTATTTACATGTTTACAAATGTTCCCTTTTCCCTAGGAAACAGCTTCCTTGTGGTCCTGGGCACTGTGCTGTACATCCTATAGCCAACAAGCTGGCTTTTCACAATATAATTTATGACCTAAGTATAGTCAAATATAGATATAAAATTAATTTCAAAGTCAAATATTAGATGGAGGGTTTGTACTATTTAGGGCTATTGAAAGTACTGTTCTGTTCGGTAATAATGGAGAAGAGCAAAGAGTCAGACAATGTATTATGTTCAAAGAGCAAAAAGGCCTAACATGGGTGATATTTTCACCTTCTAGTTTCTAGTTTTATGAGAAAAAAAAGACAAGTAAATAAGTTCACATTAAAATTATTTTTAATATTAAGTTTGATCAAGGTAATAAGTATCTATTAAACATCAAAAAGAACTACAGGCTTATGATAAAAATCAGAGCTCTCTGACTATCCTGTCACCACCCCTGAGTCCCATTTCTTTATTTTTATTTTTTTAATTTACTTTAAATTTGATTTTATCAGAGAATAAAAGTAAGACATCATACGTATTTACGATCAAACTATGAAGTCCAAGGTCATCATATATCTGGTGGCATTCCACTTTACAGGCTTCACTCACAGGCAAGGGGATGTGGAGTGCTGAGTTCTCTTTGGCACAATGTACACAGTCACTCATGACTTCTTCACCACAATGTACTTTTTGCTAGCAGAGTTGCCAAGCAGCTTTACAATGGGCAGGATTTAAGGCTCCTCTAGGGAAGCGGATGTGGCTCAACTGCTAGAGCTTCTGCCTACCTTATGGGAGGACCTGGGTTCAATCCCTGGGACCTCCTGGTGAAAAAGAAAAAAGAGAAAGTGTGCCTGCGTGGCAAGCCAGTACCCACGTGAGTGCCCGTGAGGTGAGCCAGTACCTGCATGAGTGCCTGCGTGGTGAGCCAGTGTCCCATGCAATTGAGTCATGCAGCAAGATGATGACGCATCAAAAGAGAGACAAGGGGAGAGTCAAGGCGAAGTACCACAGAAACCAGAAACTGTGGTGGCACAGCTGACAGGGAACCTGTCTCCCCATCAGAGGTCTCCAGGATTGAATCTCAGTGAATCCTAGAGGAGAGAAAATGAGAAAAGAAGGCAACACAGACAGCAAAAACAGAAGCATAGGAGGAGGGGAAGGGGGAAAATAAATAAATAAATAAATAAATAAATAAATAAATAAATAAATCCTTTTTTTTAAAAAGGCTCCTCTAGTGGTTTTTCATATTATGGATGATAAATTATAAAACAATAATTATGATATAACAACTAATCAGTAAAAATAAAACAAATGTATTTTTTATCTTTTGATTATAATAGAAAAATAGGCACATTTTAAAAAACACAATAAAATCATTACTAATGGAGTTGAAATGAATGTGTGAGAGGAGAAAAATATAGACAAATGCTCAAGCTAAAAAACAATAATGAATTTAGAATAATTTGTAATAAAAAATGCAGCTAAATGGAAAAGAGAAATATTGCACTTTCAATGGCATGATATGCTGTTATCTTTTAAGGGAATTGGGGCTAGTTTCCAATCAAGGACTATAAAATGTTTAGTGATAATTGAGTCCCACTTCTTGCAGGTAATCAAGCACTTTCACATTTTTTTAGATATTTTGCTTATATTTTTATCCATATTTTTAAATAATGTGTTTATGCTGCTTTTTCTTGATTTTCTCCATTTTAGACTTGCATTGGCTTTCTCTTATGGAAGAGAAGAATTTAGCTTCTATGTTATATACACATATACACACATTCAAACATTCACATTCACCCTCCAATATGATAATTCACCCATTTTGGATAAATTAATACTTGGAATTTATGTTGATTTGCCTTTGTAAGTATTCTTAAATATTTTTCATCATTAAGCCTTGGAGCTTACTCTAGTTACATATCCTTCCATGTGCAATGTTTTTGTTTTTCCTATAGTTAGTAGTCACTTTGTTACATTTTTTCAGATTTTGGGTGCCTGTCACCAATTCCTCCAACTTCTTGTGAAACTCTTCTCATTATAGGTCAATGCATGAAGTAAGTTATCAGATTGTTTGTCCTTGTTATTCACTGCATCCAGGCTCCACTCTTCTCCATCCTGTGTCTTCACTCTGAACTGGTTGCTCTCTAGTCCTTCTGTAACATGTTACCTTTCACTTCTCTCCTATGTTGTACTATCTGTTTCCTGGGTCACTTTTTCTTGGTTTATTCGCTTGTTTTGTAGAAGCATATCCTATAATAGCTTTCTGAGAAAAGGTTCATGGAAAGTGAATTTTTTGAGATTTTGAAAGTCTGAAAAATGTCTTTAGCTTACCTATTTAATTGACAGTTTGGAAGTCATCTTCCTTCAGAATTTTTAATGCATTTTTCAGTCGTCTTCTAGCCCCTAATGGTGTTGTTGAAAAGTCTGCATACCTGATTCCTGATCCTTTGCATTTCCCTCTGGACATTTTTATGATCATCTCTTTATCCCTAGTGCTCTAAAATTGCACAGCAATTTTTTTCTTTAATCTAGTGTTCTGAGTATGTTATACAAATTTTCTTGTACTATTTTTATAAGCTTTTTTTGGTGAAAGAACAAAATTGAGAAAATATTTTATTATTATTACTATTGCTTACAAGGAACTGTATTTAATATACTGAAAAAAATACTTGCCACATGTTGCTTTACTCAAATAAAGGTGGAAATTTGAATGGGCCAAGTCTTTTGATCATGCAGCTAAATATGAAAAGGGAATTGAAAGGAAAAGTAAGAAAAATGTTAGAGAACAGCATTAATCACAGTGCAGTGCAACAAGCATTTTTTTATTCTTAGAAATTCTTTCCTTCCTGTTCTTGTTTCACAGACATAATTTTTCCTCCTAATTCTTCAAGGATGTTAACTTTAGTTTATTTGAAGTTTTCTTAGGCTTTCTGCATTGTTGCTGTTTTAGGGTTTTTCTGAGTTTCTTCTTCTGTTGGCTTATTTAGACCTCCAGCATTCATGCTAGAGGCTTTCCTCAAACGTCTGAAGCCCCTTGGCTTGCTCTTCGTATTTCATATGGCACCCTTAAAAACTGCCCAGATGCTCTGGGTACATATTAATCATAACTCTTAAGTTTGGGCTCTGGAATCAACTGGAAGTGTGTTCAAACGCTGCTTATTCTTTTGCTCTGTGACCTTGGGCAGGTGACCTGACCTCCTTAAGCCTCACTACCATTTATGTTAAAACAAAGAGAATAGTAATTACCAGACTGAGAGCAGGGTAAGGCACCTACATAACCCTGAGAGTGAGTGCCTCCTGAGATTTTGCACCCTAGGCATTTCGTCTACCTCACCCCAGTCCAGGCCTTGGTACTGACCTTCTTTGGTAACTTTAAAGATTTAACAGGTAATACATTGTAGGTACTTGGCCCAGAGGCAGCATAAGGTAAATCCTCAGTCAACCTGAGCTGCTCCTAGGATAAGTGATCTAACATCTATTAATGTGAAACATTTATTTAATATCCACAGTGCATTTGGTGCTATGACCATGAGGTAAGATTTAAAAAGAGGGGAAAAGGAGATGGGAATGAAAAAAAGAAAGACCTGAAGAAAAAAATATGATGGTGAAAGTAGAGAAAACAAAACAATCAAAATCTTACTAGGGAAGACTAACCTGGGAGACAGAAAACAATATAAAGGAAATGGGCTGAGGCTGCATCTTGAAAGACTTTGGTGGTAAAGAGAAATGCCTGTATCATAAAGAGGAACAAGTTAGTAAGAAAAGCCTGACTTTCTTTTCTCTTAGGAAAAGCGGGAGTGACTGATTCTTCGAGGCCTGCCTGAAGGAAGAAAAGCAGTCTCAGGCCCAAGTGAAAATGAAAATGATCTTTTATAATCTGTGTCTCCTGGATTTTAATACATGCCAGTCATTGCTTCAGCTTCTTCATATTTTAATTGATCTTGAGTCTTCTGAGCTTGAGCCTCAGGTGATTTAAGTCAGGAGCAGGGCAAATGTATTGGTCTGAAAATCAAATAAGCACTGGAATCTCTTTCCATTCTTAAGATTATGGGAAATCATTATGAAGACGGAAAGAAAGAAAATCCCCAAATACCAAAACAAAGTGGAAAACAAGGAGAAATTTAGAAAAATATTTCCAAAGAAATTGTTTTGTTCTCCACACTCATCACCCTTCCCAGTTTAAGAGCTCTGTTGCTGGGCTGACTTGCATACGTGCACGGGAAGGGATTTTGGAAACAATTTCACTTCGGGCACTCCTCTCTTGTTGCCTGAATGCTGCAGCCTGGCCTTCCTGGACAGCGCTGTGGAACGGAAGCAAGAGGGAGCTAACAGCCGTGAAGACTGCTTCGCAGCAGGAGGAGCAAGGGCTAGCCCTGTGTGCTGGGGCCAGTTGGACAGGAGGTAGGTCCTTCGTGAGGCCAGGAGCAGTGGAATAAATTTATGTGAGTTTAGCGTGAGTATCTGACTGGCCTTCTTAGGTTTACAGCAAGAACTGGGAGTGTTGGCATGACCGCCCCCATGTCCAGGGGCGGAGGGAGCCTGTTCTCAGATTTGAAGGAAGGACAGCACAGTTTGCTTTAGAACATGAGCCCTGGACTCAGCAGAGGCGACTCTGAACCTTGGGCAAACCCTTTGCAGCTCTGACTCTGTCTCTCATCTGTAAAATGAGTGTCCTTTCCCTCCCACATTCAGGGGTAGGAAGAGTGCACTGGCACAGTATGGATCAGGGCTGCACACAGAGTCAATGTTCATTTTATAACAGCTGTGAAAATATGGGCTGTACAGTTCTGCCTCTTCCCTTTTGGGGTTATACTTTATGCCACCTGATGACTGGGGTATCCTGGTGTTTGTTGGTCTCTTCCCAGTGGCCCAGCTGCTCAGCTGAGCACCCAATATCTAAACTGTGAGAGGCCTACATTGCTTCAAATTTCATTCTTTCAGCAAATATTTACCTAACACTTGCGGTGCGCCAGGCAGAGTTCTGTTTGCTGGGGATTTGGCAATAAACAAGACAGAAAAATTCCTTGCCCTCATGGAGTACCTATTCTTGTTGGGAGAGACAGAAAACATACAAGTAAATACACGGTGTGTCAGTAGATGATGAGGACTATGGAGAAAAATGGCACAGGGTAAGGAGGAAAGAGAATGTTGGCAAGGGGTGGTCAAGAAGGGCCCCACTGGTAAGGTGACATTTGAACTGACCTGGAGGAATAGGTGAATAATTAGGGGAAGAATATTCTGGGTGGAAGGGTGTGGTAAACTGAATAATGGCCCTGCAAAGATGCCCATGTCGTAATTCCCAGAAGCTGTGAATATGCTACATTACATGGCAAAAGAGACTTTGCAGATTAAGTTAAATGATTACATGACAGATTTTGAGATGGAGAGATTATCCTGGATTATCCATCTGGGCCCAATGTAATGATAAAGGTCCTTACATAAGGGAGGCAGGAGTATCAGAGCAAAGAAGGAGATAAGCCAATAAGACAAAAGTTCAGAGAGATTGGAAGATGCTATGCTGCTGACTCTGAAGATGGAGGGAGGGACCATGAGCCAAGGAATGCGGGCAGCCCATGGCTGCTAGAAAAGGCAAGGAAACAGATTCTCCCTTAGAGTGTCCGGAAGGAATGCAGCTCTGGTGACACCTTGATTTTAGGCATTCTGACCTCCAGAAATTTATTATCCAATAAGAAAGTAAATTTGTGCTATTTTATACTACTAAGTTTGTAATAGCAACCAAAGGAAACAAATACAAGGAGAGAACAAGTGTAATGGTCCTGAGGAAAAAGTGTGCTTGGCATGCTTACAGGGTCAGCAAGGGGGCCAGGGTGTCTGGAATACAGTTAACAAAGGGTAGGGTGGTCAAAGAAGAAGTCGAAGGGTTAAGGGGTCATATCAGCTAGAACCTCATAGGGTCGTGAAAGGACCCTGGCCTTTGCTCAAAGTCAGATGGGAAACCAGTGGCAGTAACTAGAGAAGTGACATGGTCTGATATTCATTTTAATCCAGGTGAGAGATAAAGGTGACTAAAAACTAGAAAGACACTGGTGGGAATATTGAAAATGTCAAATTCTGAATGTGCTTTGAAGGTAGAGCAGAGGTTTTGTTGATCAGTTGGATTTGGGGTGAGAGATAAAAAGAGGAATCAGGATGATGCCAAGGTGTTTCACTTGCAATAAAGGTGTTTCACTGAGATGATAGAACGTGTGGGAAGACTAGACATTTATGGAACAATACAGGACATCCAGCTGGATATCTGAGTCTAGAGTTGGATATACTGGATGGAGACATAAAGTTTGGAATCATCAACCTTTTGATGGCATTTGTAGTTATGAAGCTGGATGGAATCACTGGTCACAGGCAGAGAAGAGGGATCTGAGGACAGAGGCCAGGGTGCTCCAACATTTAGAGTCTAAGAGAGGGGGAGAATCTACAGTGGAAACAGAAAAGGAGCCAGTGAAGAGAGGAGGAGAACTAAGAGGACATGGTATACCAGATGCATGAAGAAAGGGCCTTGTATTAGTCAGGGTTCTCTAGGGAAACAGAATCAACAAGAGATATCTGTCAATAGTGTGCGATGTTATAAGAGTCTCTCACTTGACCATGGGGATGCATAAATCCAGGTTCCGCAGGCAGGCTGCAACCAGGCACTTCTGTGAAAGTCCAATGAAGGCTCTTGATGAGTTCTGGGAGACAATGGCTGTCCAAAGATGAGCTGGGAAATTCTAACTCAATGCCAGAATCACTTCCCCTTTTAAGGCATTGAACTGATTGGATAAAGCATCACTCATTGCTGATGGCGATCTCCCTGATTGATGTAACTGTAACCAGCTATCTATGATTTACTACTGCAGTAAAGTAAATGGTGACTAAGGTCCATAAATGCCCTTATATTACAGTTAGCCAGTGCTTGCTTGACCAAACAACTGGGCACAATTACCTGGCTGAGTTGACACAACCTAACCATCACAGGCCTCAAGGAGTGAATAATAGACTGTGCCCAGTGCCGTGATGGGCCAACGAAGAAGGGAAGCCAGAATGGGTCATTAAACATACTAAATGTAGGTCATTGGTGACCTTGGCAAGAGCAGTTTCAGTGGAGAAGGGATGTGGGGGTGAAGGTTAGAAAGCCTGGTGAGGGTGAGTTTAACAGAGAATGGGAGTAGAGATGGACTCTTGAGAAGTTTGCTTCAATGGGTAGCAGAGAAATGGGACTATAGCTAGAGCAGAGTGGAGTCAAGAGAGGTTTTTGTTTCTATTTTTTAAAGATGAAAGAAATAACAGCATATTTGTATACTGATGGGGTGATCCAGAAGAGAGGGAAAATTTGATGATACAGAAGAGGGGGGAGAACTCCAGGCTGGAGGGCAAGTGGAAGCACTGACTCTAGCAGTTTATGTTTCCCATGGCTGTTGTAACAAATTATACCTCAAACATAGTGACTTAAAACAGTACAGATTGATTATCTTTCAGATCTGGAAGGCAGAAGTCCCCAAACTACGGTCCTGGCCAGGCTGACCCCTCCTGGATGCTCCAGGGGAGAATCTGGTTCCTTGCCTCTCCCAGATTCCAGAGGCCACTCTCGTTCCTTAGCTCATGGCCCCTTCTTCCATCAAAGCCAGCAGCCTAGCATCTTTCAATCTCTCTTTCCTGCCGTCATCAGATCACCTTCTCTGGCTTGGTTCTCCTGCCTCCCTGTCATAAATACTCTTGTGATTACATTGGGCCCAGTGGATAATCCAGGATACTCTTCCCATTCGAGATTCTCAATTACATCTTCCAAGTCCCTTTTGCCTTGTAGGTTATATATTCACAGGTTACAGGGATTCAGATGTGGATGTTTTAGGGAGGAGGCATTATTCTGCCTGCCCCAAGTGGGGAGCATGGACTGGTCATTCATGGTCACAAAAGGAGGGAGAACCCATGGGTCTGGTGGCTGGAGGTGGGTAGATATGATGACAGGGGTCTGCAAAATTCTCTTCCAATTTTACTATTTTCCTAGTGAAATCAGAAGCAAGGCCATCAGCTGAAAGTGAGGATGCGTGGGGATGTTGGAGAGTGAGAGAATGAACAGACTGGGGAACATGGTTGGGTTTTCAAGAAGCACAAAGGGTTCACTTGAATTTAAATAAAGTCAGTCAGCATGCTTGTGTCTTTTTCTGCATCCATATTCTACAGTGAGGGCAGGCAGCTGGGGTGGGAGTTAGGACAGGAGTCCTACACAGGGGTAGACAACCTGTGTAACCTGTGATTTAACCAGGGCTGTAGTATTGAGAGTACCACAAAGCAAGAGAAAGGTAGAGGAGTTAAATTGTGTGTGAGGGAGTCATAATTACTGACCATGGAATTTAAGCTGGATAAGGAGGAAAGAGAAAGCATGAGAGAGGGATGAGGGACACTTAAAAAGGGGCTCCAGACGGAGGAAGCCGAGCTGAGAAGTTGGGAGGTGGTGCTATAAGAGTAGGCACTTGAAGAAGAGGTTATGGGACCTTTGCAGTTCTTCATAATGGGAAGGTCTAGAGCCTGTGATGGAAAGGATATCACAGAACAAGAGGACAGAGTGTGAACAGGACCATCTCTGTGGCTATTGTAATCACCAAGAATTTCAGGAGAAGCAGTGCTGAAGATTCTTCAGGATCTGGGTGCTCGCTTGAAGACATGAGAGGCAGTGACCCTGGGGCCCAGGGAAGTGCACCAAGAGAGTCCAAGGGCTTCAGCTCTAGGGGTATAAGGTCAACAGGTCTTGTAGGTGACCCTCATGGATATAGCCCCGGGGTCTGAGAGCTCTTTGGTGACAGGCCAGAGTCACCCAGCTGTCCCCAAGCTGGTAGTGGCTCCTGATATGCACACTGGCAGTATGAGCCCCAGCCCTCATCGCTCGCCCAGCCCTGTACTGAGTAAAGTACTCCTCCACCCTCACCTCAGAGGATCACCTCAGTGCCCAGACACGAAGCTCGAACCTCTGCCCTGGAGGAGTCCATGGGGCACAGCTTCTCCCCACCCAGGTGCATTCTATGCCCGAAGCCACCTACCAGCCCCAGCTCAGAGGGTCGATGGAGGAGGAGCCAATGCAGCCTGTCCCTGCCCCTCACTTGTTCTCGCTCTCTCTTGCTCTCTCTCTCATTGTGTTTATGTGGTCTAATTACGGAAGTATGTTTAGATTTTGTGCTTCAGATTTTACTTTTTGGCTTTTAGGAGTATACAATTGCTCAGACAATAAAGACTGATCCCCCCTCCCCCCACTGTAAGGTTCTAATTATGTGAGTATGTGTAATGATCTTTTCACTCACACACACAATAGCTTCATTTGACTGCAAAATAAAAAACCTGCCAGGGTACTGACAAGTCACAACCGTGAGTCAAACAGATGAGGAGGCAAACCTCCTCCCCTTCCCCCCTCACCTTCCCAACCACTGCTCTAGGGTTTCTGAAAAGCAATTTAGACCACCAGCCCTGCTTCCAAATGATCCAGCACAGGGAACTACATGTGGTGTGACAAGCACAAGGGCCACAGCCTACGCGCACCCAGTTTCTGCATATTTTCAGGCCACTCAGAGCCTTGGTTGGGAGCCTTCCTGCCATCCTGCCTCATCCGCTCCTACACACTCACACACAGCACACACACACAGACCACACACACAGGCATACATTGACACACATTCCCACACTCTTTCACACCCACTCACACCTCTTACTTTATAACTATAATCAGGGAGTTAAGTGGACCCCGAGAAGGTGTCCACTTTGCCAGGTTGCAGCCTCAACCCCCAGCCTTCCAGAATGCAGCCTCCTTTCCAGAGACACTAGAAATGCTCAGCTTAACACAGTCAAGATGTGCTAAGTGGACAATACACAGGGTCTGAGCTCAGCGAGATGATTGAGACTATAGAATTTGGGTGCTTTTTTTCCGCCTTACTAGAAAGCACTGTGTCAAGCCCCTGTCATTTTGCTATTCATGAACCTTGCATTTGGAGAAATGAAATGACTTTCCCACAATTACACAACCCATGGCAAGGACTTACCCATGTCTGACCAACTCCGAGCTCCCAAACCATGCTCTCCCCCTTCTTCTGAACCATCCCCACCTGATCACCCAGTAGTGGCTGCCTGTACCCACTCCCCCCAACACACCCCGCTTCTCTTAGCTGGACTCCTGAAGTTAAATATCCTGGCCAAATGCAAAACAGGACACTAAATTACAGTTTGGCTCCATGACCCCAGGGGAGTCGTGGGCCATCCAGGGTCTCATCATGTTCAGCAGTCAGGCTGTTCAGGCGTGGGCAGCCACATGGATGGTGGACAGCCATGCATCAAAGGCCAGGTTCAAAGCTTCTGAGGAATTTCCACTTCATGCTGAGCTCAGATTTGCCAGCACTATCTACGAGAGGAGATGGGTGGCTTGCCATCGTCTATTATGAGGAAAGCTCCTAATAATAGTTACAGAGTTGATCTGTGGATATGTGCTTTGCAACAACAACATCCTATGCACAGCTGTATTCATTGCAGCCTGATGTCTCCTGAAAGACCTTGGAGAAAGACATGGTGTGGCCAATGCAGACCCCAGAAATCCAGAGAGACCCCCAGCCACCTCCAGCCATGGAGGAAACATTCTTTTTCAGCAATGATTTAAACAAAACAAAGCATCAAAAATCCAAGAGTTTTTTGAATCTTTTCTTATATGAATTTTATTGATTTCTGAAGAAAAAGTATTTGACGCTATTTATCTGTTTATACATCCATTTAACAGGTATTTATTGAGGACCTACTGTGTGCCAAACATTAGTTTAGGGGCTGCCTTTCTGGAGTTACATCCTAATGAGCAAAGTTGGACAACAAAGTAAACATAAAGTATGTCAGGTCATGATAAGTTCTATGGAGAGAAAATAAGAACTGCAAAGATTGGCAAGCCAGAGCATGGGGGAAGCATTGCTATTTTATAAACGGTACTTAGGGATGACCTCACCCTTGAGCAGGGACTTGCCGAAAGTGAGGCAACTGGCCACATGCACTTCAAGGGAAGAATATCTCTGGGTAGAGGAAAGAACACGCAGAGGCCCTGAGGCAGGTTTAAGGAATAGGGAGAAGGTCAGAAGGGTAGAGTGGAATGAATGAGGGAGAAAGGAGTTCAGGAAACGATCAGAGAAGTAGCTGAGTGTGGCAATGGTAGGCCAGGTCATGTAGGGCCACGTGGGCCATTTTATGAACTTTGACTTTCATTTTGAAAGAGATGGGAAACGAATGGAGGGTTTTAAGCATAAGAGTGTGTGATCTGAGTACTGTTTTAGAAGTTTTAGATGCTTTCAGGAGAAGAGACAGTATAGGACAATGACCCATATGTAAGGGGAGACCACTCAAATGTCAAAGCATTTGAATGTCCTCACATGGGGCACCATCACGTTGTTCTCCCTCTCTCTGGGGTCTCTTTCTCATCACAGCTTCCTTTTGGGTCCTAAATCTCTCAAGCCCTTCTGCTCCCCTCCCTCTCCCTACTCTCTAATTCTGAGTCCCACTCCTTGTCCTAGGCCTTCATCCTGGGTTAGCCGTCAATCAGAGCCATCAACTTTCCCCCAGGCTGGAGCTGGAAATGTCTCCAGTCAGGTGAGGGAGAGCAGGGAAGAGGCCCCCAAGGGCTAGCCTTGCAGTCAAGCATCTGTATAGTGGTCAGACTCTTCACCGGCTGTGACCCGGCACCTTGGCATAAACTACACGCACAGTAATTACACGCACAGCCTCAGCCTGTTTCCTCTACCTTGATGTATATTCCTCCAGACTGGCTTCAGTTGTGCTAAGTACCTAGCCTCCCAAGGCCCCATGCTATGAGAAAGATGAGGAAGAACTTGACTGCTACACTCTACCCCCAAGGCATGGTGGGGACATTCCAAAAAACTCTGCTCCGGGCCAGAGGATGAGAAGATCAAGATGAGGCCTGAGGGAAGTGGACTTGGCCCAATGGATAGGGCCTCTGCCTACCACGTGGGAGGTCTGCAGTTCAAACCCCGGGCAACCTTGACCCGTGTGCAGCTGGCCCACGTGCAGTGCTGATGCTCGCAAGGAGTGCCCTGCCACGCAGGGGTGTCCCCCACGTAGGGGAGCCCCATGCGCAAGGGGTGCCCCCCACATAGGGGAGCCCCACATGCAAGAAGTGTGCCCCGTAAGGAGAGCCACCCAGCATGAAAGAAAGTGCAGCCTGTTCAGGAATGGCGCCGCACACAAGGAGAACTGACGCAGCAAGATGACGCATCAAAAAGAAATACAAATTCCCGTGCTGCTGACAACAACAGAAGCGGACAAAGAAGAACACGCAGCAAATGGACACAGAAAACAGACAACTGGGGGGGGGTATAAATTTTTTTAAAAAGATGAGGCCTGAGGAGATGGAAGGGGGGATGGAAGGGCTGCAGTGAGGACCAGAGTTGTTGCTTTGTGGACAGTCATTCATTGAGCTGGTCAGTGAGTGCAAGTTGCAGGTTGGGAGGGAGGAGGAATGGGTAGCATTGGAGTAGAAATTTAATTCCTGACTACAGTTACTATCCAGCTTCTGGGACAAAAGGGAAAGGAGGGGAATTTGTCCTGATGCTTCTCATGCTTCCCCTGGAAGGTCCTTGTTGACCTCATTATTCCGGCACTCAGTGCCTGGGCTTCCTCTTACCTCTCAAAATATCTTAAAACTCTCTGCTCCTCTCCCCCTTACCCAGGTTTAGTTGTCAAAGGAAAGGTGTTACCAGACTGTGGGTATTTAGATTTTATTAGGGAATTTTTGAAGGCCAAAAAGTAATCAAGACTCAATGGAGTGAATTCCTGATGAAATCATTCTCTGCACCTTTGAAAGGGATGGAGACGAAGATTTGGGAGCAAGAGGGTCTGCCTGGCGACACCACATCACACCAGCAAGACAGGGGCCTCTCACATTTGTGGAGGGCCAGCCTGAGTGTGGCTCTCAGACTGCCCCATTTTGAATGCCGCCACCTTCAACCTGCCTGGTGAGGCCATGGCCATGCGACTAGCTGGCTGAGGTTCATGGGCCCCTTTATATATGGGGCTCACGTAAGATGAAGTGAGACGGGAGCGCTGGAGGCTTACAGACTCCTTGGCAACGTCACTTAACCTTGAGGAGCAAGTCAGCTGAGTCTTAGTGTAAATGAGGCAGGTTAGTCCCAGGAAAGGAGGAGAAGATGAGTCAGAGCTGAGGGCCGGCAGACTACATGGCAGTGAGACCCCACCCAGACACCCCTACTACCGAAAACAGAGCTGGAAGACCCTGCAGAGACCTTGACCATGAGGCACCATTTGGAACTCTCCTGGGACCAAGGGGAGGCCCCGGATAACTCCAAACAGGCCTCCCCATAGGCCCTGGATAAGCCCAAACAAAAGACCTCATCCTTGGCCCCCTGAAAGCTAATAGGTGGGGCAACCAACCAGGACAGCAAACAGCTGGGGCTCTCCCCCAAAGGTAAGGAGTGGGAGAACGGGAAGTGGATGTGGCTTAAGCACTTGGGCTCCTGTCTACCATGTAGGAGGTGCAGGGTTCGATACCCAGGGCCTCCTGGTTAAGGCAAGCTGGCCCGTGTGGCGAGCTGGCCTGTACAGGAGTACTGCCCCACGCAAGAGTGCTGGCCCATGTGGAGAGCTGGCACTGCAAGATGACGCAACAAAAAGAAACACAGAGGAGACCAGGGAGCTGAGATGGTGCAAGAGAGTAATCGCCTCTCTCCCACTCTGGAAGGTCCCAGGATTGGTTCCTGGAGCTGCCTAATGAGAATACAAGCAGACACAGAAGAACACACAGTGAATGGACACAGAGAGCAGACAATAGAGGACCGGGGAGAGATAAATAAGTAAATCTTAAAAAAAAAAAAAAAAAAAAGGAGTGAAGAGCGGCCTTAAGAAAGGCAGTTTCTCAATCCCAAACGCTCTTTCTGCCTAGAGGAGCCTGCATCTTTATCTCAGTGCATAATTCTGTTATTTTCTTCCATTTCTCAGTAAATTCTTTCCACTGGCCTGTTCTTAAATTCTTTTATGCAACATAGCCAAGAACCTAGAGGGAACCAGAAATCCCCCAACTTCATAAAGACCTTTGAACAGATGACATCTCATCCTCTTGCTTTCTGTGTATAGGGAGTTAACCCGTAGGTATCTCTGAGGCTTTGGTAACTTCTTATTTAAACATTCCGGTCTGGACTTGTGAATTTCACAGAGAATAGGGGATGGTCATGCCTGACCAGGTGTGAAGGTGGGGCCTGGAGGTGGTAGTGGTCAGCTTAGGAAGAGAGTACCAGTGACAAGAGTCAGAGATTTGAGGCGAAAATGCCCTTCTGTTGTAGTACCAGTGACAAGAGTCAGAGATTTGAGGCGAAATGCCCTTCTGTTGTAGGGAGTCTTCCTCTGTGGCTAACCTTGGAAGGATCTGGCTTTATTTTTATTTAGGAGGGGAGCAATTTTCTCACAACTCTTGAGCTTAAGCGCTTCTGATTAGAGAAAAAAAAAATCTCAGGAGTTAACACTAAACCAAACCAATGTTTGCCTTCCTGTGATTCACAGCCAGTGTCTCCAGCTGTGAGAAGAGGCTGAAAGGGCACAGACTACGAAGAAAAGGGCACGGCCAGCCACCGTTCCCTTTCGGTGCAGCCCTGCACTGCCAGGGGAACCTCCAGGGCGGCCTTGGGGGCCCCGTGTAGGTCCAGGCTCTGCCCTAGAACAGTCGAGCCTGCCAGCCGTGTCCCGGGGCTGGTGGGCATCAGCAGAAGTGTGGTGCTTGGGCAGGAAGGAGCCTTTCTTGTTCAGCAAACCAAGAGGGCAGGAGGATTGGCCGAGAAGAGCAGGAAACAGAGCTGTGGGCCGTGCAGACGGAGCCTTCCCGGGCCCAGCTCTGTGGAGGACACACCCAGTCACACTCTTGGTTTCCACACTGCAAGACCTGCAGTCGAGCTGGGACCAGAAGCACCTAGAGCCCTGAATAAGTAAGTGCTGAATTTTGTGACAGCGAGAACTCAGGGGCTAGGGAGCGGGGTGGGGGTGGGGGGGGGGGGTGGGGGGGGGTGGAGGCTGAGGAGCTAAGAAGACTAAGAAGACCTGTGATGGGCAGGGCTGCTTTGGGGGCAGAGGAAGGGTTGGGATATGGGGCACTTTTGATGGGGCCAGAAAGGGGAGAGAGATTTTAATAGGTGAAAGGCGGGGAGAGACCAGATGCTGAGGACCTTCAAGTCTGACTAAGGATTGGAATTTTCACTTTCAGGCAGCAGGAAGCCACTGGCAGTTTTGACAAGAGTGTGGGGAGAAGCAGTGACATGATGACAGCAGAAGTTAAGAAAGGTTAGTGTGCTGTACGGAGGACAGATGTGAGGGGAAGCCTGCAGGTGGGTAATTCAAGAGGCCATTCCCAGGGTGCGCGCAGGAAGAACAGAGGCAGGGACAGAAGCAAGGCGGTCTGCTGGCAGGATTTGTAGGCTGTGGTGAAGGGTCTGATGTGGGGGCCAAGGAGAGAAGGGCAGTGATAGAAAAAGGACCTCCTGAGGTTCACAGCACAGAACTGCCCTGCGGTGTGGTGGGCCCAGCTGTGAGAAGAGGTCTCTCCCACTGCAGACCTGTCCCTGGTAATGGGGTCAAGGCTTAAGCTGACTATGGCTTGCTTCTCTGCTTCCTCTCTCAAGACAGCCCTGCTCCTCCTCCTGCATTTGCTCTCGAGAAATGCCTTCCCCCCCAACCTCCCCCCCCCCCCCCCCCGCCCCCTCTGGTCTCCAAGCCAGAAATGTGAGTTATTCATTCCAGGCTCCTCCATCCTGCCCCGCCCACACAGCCCTTCCACATCCTCCACCTCTTCAACCTCATCAACCCAACATGTGTTCAATTCCTCTATTTGAGCAATAACTTTCTTGCTGGACTCCATCTTGCCTTCCTCTGCTCTGGCTGTCGTTTTGCCGCCAGTGAGATCTTTCTCCATGTCATGTCATTCTCACGGTAAACACTTGGGGCATCTCAGTCCCTATCTGCCCCACCTTTGTTCTCATTTCTCCCCCTACCAGGAATGTTCCTGCCTCTTCTCTTCACCTGAAAACAGCTAGTGGTCTGTTTTAGATACTGGTGTATTCTGAGGTAAAAGGCTCAAGTGGCAAGTCTAAACTTCAGACTCACAGATCATACTCCCTACGTAACATTTCAACTTAGATGTTCCAGGGCACTTCAGACTTAACATGTCCAAAACCAAGCCCTTAATTCCCTTGCTCCAGCATCCTGTCCCAAACCTGACCCACCCCCTCAGAAGATAGTACCACCACACCCAGTAATTCAAACAGGAAACCTGTTAGCCATACCCCAATCCCCTCATCCCAATACATCCATCTTCCTGTTTCCAAAATACCCATCTCACCTTTGCCCACTTCTCTCCATCTCCACTGCCCTCACCTAAGTCCAAACTACCATCTAATACTGTGGTAGCTTCCTCACTGACCCCCTGCTTCCTCTCACCTTGCTCTAGTACACTGACCAAAGATCTTTTTACTACTTTTAGTCTTAATTTTATTCATCTTTTGAGGAGGTAAAATTGACATGGATGAAAATTCAAATGGTACAAGAGTATGAGGTAAAGCCTGCCTCCCACCTTGGCCTCTAGACACCCAGCCCTTTTCCCTGGGGTAAGCAGTTGTCGTACATGTTCTTTTTCTTTTTTTTCTTCTCTCCCCTCCCCCATTGTCTGCTCTCTGTGTCCATTCACTTTGTGTTCTTGTGTGTCCGCTTGCATTCTCGGCAGCACCAGGAATCTGTGTCTCTTTTTGTTGTGTCATCTTCCTGTGTCAGCTCTCCTTGTGTGGGGTGCCACTCCTGGGCGGGCTACACTTTTTTCATGTGGGGTGGTTCTCCTTGCAGGGCGCACTCCTTGCACATGGGGCTCCCCTACGTGGGAGGCACCCCCGCGTGGCACGGCACTCCTTGGGCGTGGCAGCACTGCGCCTGGGCCAGCTCACCACGAGTCAGGAGGCCCTGGGTTTGAACCCTGCACCTCCCATGTGGTAGGTGGATGCTCTATCAGTTAAGCCACATCTGCTTCCCTCACATGTTTTTTATATCCTTCTGAGATATTCCATGCATGTAAGTCCACAACAGTCCTGGTGCACAGCTCAGACCTTGCTACAAGGAGTGTAGTTAGCCAATAGCCTCCACCTGCTGTACTTTGGGATCCACTGCAGGGGTCATGCTTCCCCAGGTTGCTCCCAGCCAATGACAGAGCCCAGCAGGGGGACTAGATCAGGGCCAGTTCTGCCAGAATGAGAACCAACTGACATCAGACTCATTTACTGGAATTGTCTCAGAGCTGCACTGCAGTCTGACACTTCCTACCTAGTCCTTCTTCTTCTCCTTTCACAGGTGTCAGACCAGCATTAGGATCTTCCTTCCTGCTCTCTCTCCCCTTTATCCTCCCTAATAAATCGTTTTTGCTTCTATCTCCATCCTGGTGTCTGCTTCCCAACCAAAACAGACCCACAAGCAAACACATGCACACTCCCGCTGTTCTTACACAAATGATATATACACGGATACACACATGCTTCTGTACTTTGCTTCTTTAAGTGGACTGTATCTCAGAGACTGGTCCATGTCAGTGTGGAGAAAGCGCCCTTGATTTGTACAGCCTCAGGACACTGCAGAGATGACTAAAACATGCTTATCCAATCTCTAATGTGTTGATAGGAACTGATTTAGTCCCTTGTTGATATTTTCATCTTCTCCCATCTTTTGCAATTATATGCAATACTGCTGTGAATAATTTTGTGTATACTGAATTTGAAACATATGTGTAAGATAATTTCATAGACGTCAAGTTTCTGGGTCAAAGGGTAGGTACATTTTATATTCTGATAAATATTGCCAAATTGTTCCTCTTAGGATTTATACTAATTCATAATTCCCCCAGTAATATATGACTCTGTTTGCCAACACCTCTGCCAGCAATGTGAACCTGATGGGTAAGGAGAATGATATTTTTTGAAAACAGAAATCAAATCATGTCATTCCCTTGCTCAAAAGTCCTCAGTAGTTTTCGTAGTATCTCACAAAATCTTATTTCCTTATTCCGACCCATAAAGCCCTGCATTATGTAGCCCACACCTTTCTCTCCCAACGTATCTCCTGCTTCCTCCACTGTCATCTGCTTCCTTTCGGTTTCTTAAACACACTAAGTTCATCACCAACTCAGGACCTTTGCACAAGCTGCTCCCTCCACCTGCAATGCCCTATGAACCCTTCAAGTCTTGAGTTAAATGTTACATCATTAGAGAGGCCTTCCTCAACCACCTTTTAAAATAGAAGCCCTTCTTTTTCCTTATCATTGCACACTATTTGCTTCATATCATTTATGACAATTAAAAATTGCTTGTATGATTACTTTTATTCCCTGCTAGGTCTTGAGTTTCACAGTACCTGGCTTATAAAGGGTGTTCCATAAGAACTTGTTGGAAAAATGTATGGATACATGAATGTATGAAAAAAAACAATTCTCCTAGGATTCCAGTGCCATCAGATAGTTCCCATAGTCCCTCGCATCCCACTGCCAGTAATTACCTTGTGCTTCCACAGCTGAAAAGCTCTCTTCTTCCCCCTCTTCTCCCCCAGGCGGCTGTTATTTCCCTGGTATTTTCAATCGGCTAATATCATACTTGGGGAATTTAAAACTTAAACCATCTCTAAGTGGCTTTGTCTACCTGTAGATCTTACTTGGGGGGAGGGGGAAGGGTTGTATATTAGGAGTCATTTAGAAAAAGGGAGTGCAGTTTTCATTGTCACAGTGATGTGGAGGGAGGGGTATCCCACCACGGTAGGGATGCTCAGAGCCTTGCAGGGGGCAGGGAAGTCCCACCCCCAATTCCAATCACATCTCTGCCGAGGAACACTTACAGGGTAGTGTCAGGAAAGAACATGGACCTTGGTGTCAGAGGATGTTCTGGTTGTTTGTTGCTGCCTAACAACCCCAAAACACCGTGACTTGAAAGAACAATTTTTAAATTCTGTCTCTCAATCCTCTGGGCTGATGGCTCAGCGGGATAGTCCTCACCTGGGGTCTCTCATATGGCTGTCATCAGATAGTGGCTGGGGATGAAGTCAGCTGAAGGCACGACTAGACATCCAAGATGGTGGCTCACTTACGTGGCTGCCGGTTGATGCTAGTTTGGGAAGGATGTTGACTGATGTGCCTGTGCACAGGGACAGCTGGTTTCCAAGAGGCAGTCTCCTGGAGGGAACATCCCAAGATACCAAAGCAGAAGCTGCAAGTCTTCTTTTTTTTTTAAAGATTTATTTTTTACTTATTTCTCTCTCCTTCCCTCCCCCTGTTGTCTGCTCTGTGTCCATTCGCTGTGTGTTATTCTGTGTCCACTTGCAGTCTTGTCAGTGGACTGGGAATCTGTGTCTTTTTTTGTTGCGTCATCTTGCTGCGTCAGCTCTCCGTGTGTGTGGCACCACTCCTGGGCAGGCTTCGCTTTTTTCGCACGGGGTGGCTCTCCTTATGGGACGCACTCCCTGCGCATGGGTCTCCCCTACGCGGGGGACACCCCTGCATGGCAGGGCACTCCTTGCACGCATCAGCACTGTGTGTGGACCAGCTCCACACGAGTCAAGGAGGCCCTGGGTTTGAACCCTGGACCTCCCATGTGGTAGATGGATGCTCTATCCATTGAGCCAAATCCGCTTCCCACTGCAAGGCTTCTTTTCACCTAGCCTGATAAGTCACACAGCATCATTTCCACTGTCTTCTATTGGACAAAGCTGTCGTAAGATCTGCCCAGATTCATGCGGGTGGGGGAAATTGACTCCACCCCTTGAGGGGGAAGTGGAAGAAGAAGAGCATGAAGCCTGAGCCCATGTTTGAAAATATAATCTGCCACAGATTAGCCACCTGGATTTAGATCCTGCATCTACCACTTATTAAATCAGAGACTTCCACTAAATTCCTGAACCTCCGAGTCTTCTTTATTCCTTTGAAGACAGGGAATAATAACATGGTGCCTAGTTTGCTGGGTTGTCTCAGAAACCTATTATAACCATTGCTATTGTTTACTGCTGGTGTTTTTCATATTAGTAGGAATGGCAGCCCCAGTTCCAGAAATTCTCCTAACTTTGTGCATGTGTCTGCCATTTTGTCTTTGTTGACTTTATGATTGAGAGACTTGAAATGCACCCCAGATGTGTGTTGGGGTAAAGCCATAATTTGACCAATGCCAGTCTAGTTTTCTCATCTCTGTTGATTTTGAATTAATTTTTATATTTATTTTATCAAAATATACCATATGTAAAAGTCTCTTAACTTCCTTCTTTCCATCTCATCTTCTTTTTGTTCCCCAGAAGCAACCATTGCAGCACTCATAGCTTTGTTTTCTATTTGCATTCTTATTTTTAGATAACAGGCATACACTGTTATCTCTTGATTTACATATTTAAAAAATTTTCCACTATGGCAAGTTGAACAGTTTAGCTCACCTACCTATCCCCTTCCTAAGCTTTCTATCCTTCCAACATAATTGTTTATCAATTTTTGGTTAAATCCATATGCAGTGTTTTCATTATCCTGATTATGTAAAATAAACATTGTTGCTGAGTCAAGTAGTGAACTGACATTACATTTCTTTTTTCCACCATTTTCTTCTTATTGGAGTTGATAATTCTTCCATATTTTGCATTAGGTTTGTTTTCTCTAAACATTTGTCTAAGTCTTTCCATTTCTCTACCAATTCTGCAGTTTGATTCTCTATACAATTTGTCATATATGAAACCTGTCAATAATTGGTTCCATTGTTTTTCTGGAAGGAGTGCTCCAATGCCCTGCTCTACTCTGGTCTGGTTGTTCCTAGCTGGCCTCATAGCTGTCATCCTTGAAACTCCCATTGCCTCTCTTCTTCACTGGATCATCTGTTGGATTACTGCCCTCCTCTTTCTTGGTTTCTCCCGCAACAAGATGAAGCATCCTCCAGGGGCTTCTTGAGAAAGATCACATGGGAGGTAAAATTTTTGCTTTATTTTGCATTTCTGAAAATGTCTTGATTGGTAAGATTACTGGGAATAAAATTTTAAGCTGAGAATATCTTTTCCTTGGTATTGAAGACGTTTTCCCAATTTCCAATTTCTTCTAGCCTCCAATGTTGCTATTAAGACGTCCAGTGCCATTCTGATTGTTGATATTTTATATGTAAACTTTTTAGTCCTCTCTTTGAAAGTTCTTCAGATCTTTCTTTATCCCTACATTTCTAAAATATGACAATGGTATGTGGTGGTGGTGTTTTAATTGGCCAAAAGGCTGCCAATGCAAAATACCAGAAATGGGTTGCCTTTTATAAAAAGGGTTTATTTGGGGTAAAAGTTTATAGTTCTGAGGCCATGAAAAGTCAAGTCAAGGCACCATCAGAGGTGCTTTCTCACCAAAGTCAGCTACTGTTGATCTTGTTGTCTGGGCACATGTCAAAGCAAGGTGGCCACCGGATCTCTGCCGAGTTCTTCCCCTCTGGGCTTGCATCTCTTGGAGCCCAGCTCCTGGAACTCAGCTGTGTGCAACCAGGCAAAGGGTATCTCTTTCCAGGCCTCCTCTGTAAGTGGCTCCACTTTCTTCTAAGAGTTCAGCTGTAAGCTATCAGGCATATAGCAAGGCTCATCTCTTGAGTTGCTCCATGGGCCCAGGCTCTTAGGCTTCCTTCTTAAGCTATCTCTCTCACATGGCAGGATAAAAAATGGTGGCTTCCTTTTCCTGTGTCTGTGTGTGTCTCTCTATCTGTGTGTCTCCATTTTTAACAGACCTAGCAAGAGGGCAGAGACTTAACATCAATCATGCCCCACTAGTGCAGTCCAATCAAATGCCCTAAAATGACCTTATCAAGTAATGTAATCTCAACCAGATGCAATCAAAGGGTGTCACACCCACAGGAACACATTAGTTTAACAACATCTTTCTCTTCGGGGGATTCATAAAATAATTTCAAACTGCCACAGGTGATGTGGGTCCATTTTCAACTATTGTGCTGGGCATTTAGAGGATCCTTTGAATCAAGACTGTATCCTTCACTTCTAGTACATTTCCTTATATTATTTCTTTGATAATTTCCTTAATACCATTTTCTCTGTTCTCTCTTTCTAGAACTATTTATTGGATATTGAACCTCCTGAATTATTCCTCTAATTCTCTTATATTTTTTCTCCTATTGTCCTTCGCTTTGTTTTACTTTCAGGAAATTTCCTTAGCTTTACCTTCCAACACTGCCCTAAAATTTTTAAAATTTTGGTCATCAGAATTTTATTCTTCAGGAACTCTTTCTTGCGCTGCTTATTCTTTTATCACATCTTGTGGATAGAGTCTTCTTTTATGTCCCTAAAGATATCAATTATAATTGGATTTCAGTTTCTCCTTATTCATTGTCTCTGCTTCCTTCATAGATCTTGTTTTCCTATTCTATTACTTTGTTCTTTTTCTTTCATTCCAGATGTTTTCCTCAATGGTAGTAATACTTGGCTGCCACTCATATTTAAGAATGAGGCCCTAAAGAGCTGACTGGAAGTCCTGTGTATATGAACAGGATTTATTCTAGGGTGATCAAGTAGACAGCAGGGTTTTTCAATGGAAGCTTCCAAATGTCAATATTGTAGGTCTTTTTTTCTGGAGTGGGTCAGTTGTTTTTTTAAGTGATAAATTGGACTTCATCAAAATTAAAAATATGCTCTTTGAAAGACACCATTAAGAAAATGAAAAGGCAAACCACAGATCTGGAGAAAATATTCACAATATACGCATCTGACAAAGGACTCGTATCTAATACATATGAAGGATTCTTAAGAAGAAGACAAACAACTTGGTTAAAAAATGGGGAGATACTTTGGACAAAGACTTCATTTTACCTCAGAAAAGAAGATCTTTGATGACAACAAAGAACATGAAAAGATGTTCAATGTCACCAATCATAGGGAAATGCAAATTTAAAGCACAGTGAGATATTACTACACACCCAACAAAATTGTCACAACCAACAGTCAGACCACACCAAGTACTGGTGAAGATGTGGAGCAACTGGAAATCTTTACATTACTGGCAGGAATACAAATAGTACAGCTACTTTGGAAAATAGTTTAGCAATTTCTCTTTTTAAAATTATTTTTAATTTTTTAATTAAAGAAGTTGTGGTTTTATAGACCAAACATGCATAAAATACAGGATTCGCATATACCACCCTACCACCAGCACCTTGCATTGGTGTGGAACATTTATTACAATTGATGATAGCTCTTTTTGTAATTGTACTCATTTTTTTTAACAGTAGTTACCTTTGTTACAATTGATGCAAAATTATTAAAATAGTACTATTAACTATTGTCTATAGTTTACATTAGGTGTATTTTTTCCATATACTACCCTATTATTAACACTTTGTATCAGTGCCATATATTTGTTATAATTCATGAAAGAATGCTCTTATACGATAAACTATAGTCCATCATTTACAATAGGATTCGTTGTGTCATACAGTCCATTTATCTTTCAAATTTTTATTTGACCTAAAATTCCCCCTTTTACCATGTTCACCTTTATAATCCAGTGCTGTTAATTACACTCACAATAATGTGCTACCATCACCACCATCCATTTCCAAATCTTTACAATTAAACCTAAAAAGAAACTCTACAAATTAAGCATCAACTCCCCATTTTCTAACCCTAATCTATCTACTGGTAACCTATATTCTAGATTCTAACTCTATGAGTTGCTTATTATAATTAGTTCATATCAGTGAGATCATCCAATATTTGCCCTTTTGTGTCTGGCTTATTTTACTCAGCAGAATGTCCTCATGGTTCATCCATCTTGTCACATGTATCAGGACTTCTTTCCTTCTTTATGACTGAATAATATCCCATTATATGTGTATATCACATTTTGCTTATCCATTCATTGCTTGATGGACACTTGGATTACATCATCTTTTGGCGATTGTGAATAGTGCCACTATGAACATCAGTGTGCAAATATCTGTTTGAGTCCCTGCTTTCAATTCTTCTGGGTATATACCTAGTAGTGGGATTGCTGAGTCATCTGGTTATCCTATACTTAGTTTCCCGAGGAACCCTCACACTGTCTTCCACAGCAGCCGCACCATTTTATTATACATTCTCACCAGCAATGAATGAGTTTCTTACTTCTCCACATCCTCTCCAACACTTCTAGTTTTCTGGTTTTTCCAATTTTTAAATAATAGCCTTTCTAGTGCTTTTTACCATAGTTTTGATCTGTATTTCCCTAATAGCTAGTGATGTTGAGCATCCCTTCATGTGCTTTTTTAAAATTCCTATCCCCCCTTGCGGCTTGCTTGCTGTCTCTCTCTGTGTCCATTCGCTGTGCGTTCTTCTGTGTGTCTGTATTTATTTTTATTTATATTCCCCCTTACCCTTGCAGCTTGCTTGCTGTCTGCTCTCTATGTCCATTCGCTAGGTGCTCATCTGTGTTTTTATTTGTCTCTCTTTTTGTTGAGTCACCTTGCTGAGTCAGCTCTCCATGACCCTTGCAGGCCAGGCGGCTCTCCATGGCGTGTGGGTGAGCTTGCCTTCACAAGGAAGCCCCAGAACCCAGGGCCTCCCATATGGTAGACGGGAGCCCAGCTGATTGAGCCACAGTCGCCTCCCTTTTGCCCATTTTTTGATTGGGTCATCTGTCTTTTTATTGTTGTAGAATTTCTTTATATAGTCTAGATATTAAACCTTTTTCAGATATGTGGTTTCCAAACATTCCCTCCCACTGAATAGGTTGTCTTTTCACTTTTGTGACATAGTCTTTTGATGCACAAAAGCTTTTAAGTTTGAGGATGGAGTGGGTCAGTTTTTGCCAAAAAAGAATCCTTCAGTCTCCTGTTATTCTGACCTGTTATTCTGAAGCTAGGTGAGGGAAGAACAAGGGAGAAGGGCTCATTTAATTGTAAATTTCGCCCCACCCTATCCTCCCAGTACCTCACGGCACTAGTGCAAAGTCTCTCTGGCTCAGTTTTTCTGTAAAAGAAACCTCCTGTCTCCTGCAGGTGTGGTGAGGTACAGTACACCTGCCATTGAGGGGGCTTGAGGTGAGGACCTGCCAGTCTCTCTGCCTCCTGTAAAAATCTCTAAATAATCCCTCTGTTTTCAGACCTCAAATCAACCTCCTTCCACAGCACCTGGTGCCCCCAGTTCCTAAGACTTACCAAGTCCTCTGAGCCATAGAAACTCTTCTCTGGGGTGTATATCACCCCTGTCCCCAGACACTTGGCTGGACATTCCTCCTCCCTGCTAACTCCTTTACCATTTACTGCCCTATGTAACATATGTCTCCCACTGAGTAAGAGATTTTGGAGCGGTGGTGGTGGAAATTACTCAACCCCACCTTTGGAAACTCTCAGTCCCAGCAGCATTTAAGTCAGTGTCAGTGCTTTTTGTGCTACCTGCAAGTCAGCAAACACATGTGCAGCATCTCAAAATGTAGAGCTCTGTGATGATAATAAGAGCAGCAAAATAACCGTTTTTAGCACCTACTGTGTACCAAATGCTTACCACAGCTTACGAGGTAGATAGTTATCCCTGTTTTACAGATGAGGAAACTGAGGTCCAGCAAGGTTAAATAATTTATCCCTTTAATACATGGCACAACCAGGATTTGAACGCAGGTCTGGCTGGCACCAAGTTGCTTCTTGTAACCAAAGCCCTACAGGTCTCCTTCGAGTCACCCAGTGGGTGTGCCTTAAGCAAATCTGGGTGAATCAGGTCACTTCCAATGCATTATGATGCACTGGTTCTTAAAAAGGAAAGCCAGGGTGCATCCTTTCGGGGTGCAAATAAGCCCTTCGGTAGACATGCTGTTCCTACCTCGTGTCTGCTGAGCGTGACTCCTCCAGGTTAAGGGCTAGGCCGTAAGTCAGCAGTGTGCAGCCCTGAGCTGATTTTAAAAGTCAATAGCAAGACTAAGGAGACCAGCCACCCTCCCCCTGACTCCTGCCAACGGTGGAACTGCGAGCAAGAGCAAGCGTATCCATGGTGATGGTGGCTGTTTGCTGACAGCAGAGGGAGAGAAGAGTGGGGGAGGGAGAAAAAGGGAAAGAGAAACCCGTAGAGGCATCCTGCAGGAGACAGGGCAAATTCAAATGATCTCAAGAAGCTTCTGGGGCCAGGGGAAAATGGGAGGGGGGCGACCCCCACCCCCGCCCCGGCCCAGGAAGGCTGGGCACCTGCCCCCCGCCTCCCGCCTCCCAGGAGCCGCCCACATGCATTTCCAGCCTCAGCGCTCACATCCTCACCTCTTCCTCGGCCTCTCCACGCAGGTGGGTGGCACACAGCACCCACGGTGTAATCAGGGCGGTGTTGGCACTGGGCGGCCTCCTGCTGGGCCACTCCGCCTCCAGCCGCAGGCCGGCCTCCAGAGGGGTGTGCAAAGGGAGGTGGCTTCCTTTGGGTGGGGTTGGGTGGCTGGATGCTGGGGCTGACTCTCCGCCTTCTGCCCCCCCCTCCAGCCCCACCATCTCCAGTCCACTTCCCTGCTCGGGGTCGGAGCCTGGGGGTATCCAGGCCTGGGGGCACCGCTCAACGGGGAGCAGAGAGAGGGACCCAGGCCATTGCTTCTGCTCTCCTGGGTTCCCTAACATGTATCCAGTTCCCTGGATGTTACTCCGTGCAGGTTCCCCGTTGCTCTGGGATAAAAACGAGACTCTGAGCATGGCCGCGTGCTCGGCCCCAGCCCGCCTCTCCAGTCCCATCCCCTGCCTCGGTCCCCTTCGCTCTGCCCTGGCCACATTGGCAGCCTGTCCTTGCCCTGTAGGTTCCTGAGGTTTCCTCACAAGGCCACTGCACGCGCTGTTCCCCCGGGCTGGAATGCTCTCGCTCCCATCCCCATTCTTGCCCCTTTGGATATCAGCCTGAACATCACTTCCTCAGGAAAGCCTGCCCTGGGCTCCCAGATCCACCAGAACCCCGCAAGCCTCTTCTTGGTGGCATCTACCCCAGCCAGTATGTCTTGGTGTGCTATCTCTCCTCCCTGCTGGGCTGGAACGGCCAGGAGGGCAGGGACCAGGTCTCTCCCTCTGTTCCCACTGGGTTTCCTGCATGGTGCGCTGTGCTGGCAGGCGGTCCTCATCTCTAGGAGGGAATGGATGAATGAGCGAATGAACGAATGAATGAGCACCACATCAGTCTGTACCACTGAGAGTAGCCTATGCAGTGAGCTGCCCTGCACCTGCCCCCGCCCCTCGGGAAGCAGACGCCAGTGGGTGCTGCGCGCTGCCTGCTCTTCCCCCACCCAATCAGAGGCCAAGATGATGGTAAAAATCTTTGGGTATTAAGGGTGTGGGGCTTCTTAGGAGAAGAGCACTCATCCCAACCAAATGCTCGTTTGTTTTATTCTCGAACTGGGTTTCTTGAGGGTGGGGGCACCTAATACTTCCAGCCTGAAGGGAAGTGTTCCCTGAGCACCCCGTGCCCCCTGGCTCCCACTCCAGAGTGTGCTTGTGTTCTTCCTTGCACCCAGCAGCCCTGGTTCCCACGCCCCCGCCCCTGCTGTACGGTTGCTTCAGGGTCCTGTGCCCCTACAGGTCTCCCATGGGGATAGGGCTTAGTGGGAAAGACACAGAACAACTTCTGGGGGCCAAGTCCATCCCCCAAAAAACACAGGTTGCTGAGCTTCTAGCTGGGGGAGATGGGGGGAGGGGGAGGTTTAGGAAACCCCTCCCCCAAGGGTGGAAGAGCCAGTTCCCGCTCACCCGGGTATTCCCAGCCCCGGGCTCTCGCACTGGGCCCCTGGAGTGAGTCAGCTCTGATAAGCCTAGCCGGGAGGGATTTTGATAAGATAGAAGGAAGGGTGTTTACACGCTGGTCGTGCAGCTCCAGGCGGTCTGTGGCTGTGAGGACAAAGAACAGGTTCAGATTATCCTTTGGAACAATGGAGACAAGGCAGAGTAATTTGACTGCCTTCAAAGTACAAAGTACGAGTTCTTTAACTTATTTTAAGAGGGCCGTGAGTCAGTCCTGCTAGAGAAAAGTGTCCGAATGCATTCTCTAGCTGTATGACTTACTTCTCTCCCTGATAAACTAATGTGAAGCCAAGTCAGATGATTAGTGGAGACCCCTTTAATGCTAATTAATGTCTGTGGAATGCGTTAATGAGGAATATCTCCTTTCTCATAAACTTGGGGTCATAAAGCTGACTTTGAGTCTTGATTGCCGCCTGTTGTCACTTTCTCTTCTGTGAAATGGAGCCAGCTTTTACTGTTGTTGTGTAGGTCCCCACATGCTGGAGGGAGGGAGGCAGGTACAAGTTAGTCACTCTCCCACCCCTTGCCACCTTCCAGTGGGTGTGGGTGGGTTATGGCAGATGCTTAGGGACCCTTAGGCCATGCTTCTGAGAGGACGCTTACTGTTTGTTAAGACTGACCTGGGAGACAGAAGACTTTGCTCCTTTACCTAGCAGTACAGGATGCTACAAGCCTTTCAGCCTCTGCCCCACAGAGCACACTTATGTGAATGCCCTTTTCAGATAAAGCAGTGCTGTTTCAAGATGAGGCAGAGGGGCTGGGGAGCCCATGTGAGCAGGGAAGCGGGAAGACAGGAAACACGCAGAGAGGGGGATGCTCTGCTCTGGGCCAACCCTCTAAACGAAAGCTGATAAAACCACAGAGGCAAGACTAGAAGCATTCTTACAGGTGACCTACTCCAGCTTCCTGGTTCAGAGAGGTGAGGTGAGACACCCAGGATTTTCCAGAAAGCAGGTGGTGGCACTGGGGCAAGAACCCAGTTCTCCAGACGTTGCATTTGGACCTTGTTCTACCCATTGTTAGCTCTTTCTGTACCTTAGAGTACTCCTCACTCCCACCATGGCTTAAGTGAGAACCGAAGTGTAAAGTCTTCTGAACAACAGCTTCCTTCCAGTTTATGAGCCTAGACACACACGCGTGTGCGCACATACACACGCTGCAGCAATGTACAGATCAACAATGAGGAATGTCATCATGAAATGTCACTTGCTCATTCCTAACTCTTAAGGTTCTCTTGTGGTTTTTTTCTTTATTTGTTGTAAATTTTATCCAAAGGTAATCATGCATCTATAGACCTCTTAGACTCAGCCAGTGTGTCAAAGGTCTCAACGAGACAGGCAGCAGGTACTGTGATCAGAAGGAACACCAGGACTGAGCAGCCTGTACCACTGCACCACATGCCTCCCTGGAGGACCTGTCTGACATATTTGAAGAACGGTGGCAAGTTTAAATCTCCCAGGAATATCCTGAAACCAACCACTATCCAGGTAAGCCGTGAGGGAAGAAGAGTAAGAGGGAAGCAGAGTTGCCACTTCCTTAGCAGAAGCTAAATGAAGGGCTGCAGGGTTAGAGTCCTCTATCCCCTGGGGTGGAAGTGGGGGATGCTGGTGGGCCTCAGTGCCTAACCAGGTGGGCTGCCACCCAGGGCTGCCTCACAATGTGGCAGCTGGCTTTCTTCAGGGCGAGCAGTCCAAGGATGAGCAAGAGTCCAAGGTAAAAGCCATGGCCTTTTTATAACCTAATCTCAGAAGGGATATCCCATTACTTATATATTCTATCCATTAGAAGCGAGCCAATAAATCCAGGCCACACTCAGGAAGACATGTTTACATAAGGGTATGAAGACCAGAAGACAGAGATTATTGGGTCCATCTTCGAGAATGCCTCCTACAGTATTTAATTTGTGTTATCTGTTGTTATGATTCCTTTTGTGATCTTTATACCCCAAATAACTCCCCTTTAATGCTAGTTTCCACTTCTGTGTTTTGCTCCTCTTATTCCTTCTGCCAGCAACATCTTCCTCCAAATATTTACATTTTCAAATCCTACACATCCTTTAAGGCCAAACTCAAATGCCACTTTCACAAAGTCTGTGCAAATTGCCCCCTTGCAGGAAGTGTACATTTCCTTCTCTGACGTAAAAGAGGAAAAGGGTTGTTGAGGAAAAAACACAGAACAGCTGTTTTGTGTTCAGGAAGATAAATGAAATGACACTTTGATGAGTAGGAACAAGGCAAGTCAAATACATTCCTTGTACTTTTCTCTCAAAAACAGGCTGTATTGGTTTTTGGCATCCTGAGTCAACAAGGGCACTGGCTCTTTTAGACTACTGCAGAAACTACCTTCATGTTTCTGCTTGTTCTGGGCTGGCTGAGTGTCCACCCCCTCTCTGACCTTTAGGACCAGGCTCCTCTAATAAGGGTGAGGTGGATCAAAAGCTGGAGGTTCATCTGTAGGGTGGGCCCCCAACACTCCAATAACATATGCAGATGCAGAACCATCTGTCCAACATGGGAGTCAATCATTTGGGAGAGAAATCTAACTGGGTGGTTTGTTGTTCTATGAATTCTCTTGTGGGTTGGAAAGTTTAGTCTTCCAACGAGGCTCCTGTGGACCTGAAAATGGCCCTGTTCCATACCAGAATATTATTCTCTCATGAGTCCAGGTATCCCCCAAAGATGAACTGACGTGGAATGTCAATGGGGGGTCATGGGTGGCTGAGGAAGAGACAAGGCCAGCGCAGCAAACACGGCTGATGTGGAGTCTTGGATCTAAATGGAGCCAATTTAGTCATGGTCTTGCGTCAAGAGGCATCAAGTCAACTTGGGAGCAGAGGGGAAGGAAATTCACATCCATTATCCACCTGCAGTGTGTCACCTCCTATACTGGGCACTTAACATACATGATCACACTGAATTCTTGGAAAGCTTGGTGAGGAAGGTAATATGTTCCCCATTTTGCGCATGAGGAGACTGAGGTTCAGTGAGGGTAAATGACCTGTGTCAGGCCACACAGCCAGCAGAACACAGGACCATTGACCGTAATGCCTGTGCTCCTTCCACGAGCCCGCTTACAATTTGTGGAAGAACTAAGATAAAGGCAGCATTACAAGCCAAACTAACTAAAGTAACTCCAAAAATAGCTGTTACAGCCCGAGCGTGAAGTTACATTTAGTTCTCCAAGTTCCAGGGCCAAATTTTGGCTTATTATTCCTGAGTTACAAAATAAGCAAATCTCTTGTAGTGACAGCTTAGGGGAGAGGGTGGGGGAAGGCCGCTTAGTACAATTACTAACAAGACCTGCGTGACCCCCGCCCCCCTTTACCAACTTCACCTTTATCACACCACCAGAAAGTTAAAAAGATGGAAAAATCTAAATATAAATGCCAACTTCCATTCTTGCATGATTCATCTCCCCTCTTCTCACTCTTTCCATCCCGGCTTTCTGTTCTTTCAAGATTGGGCTGGCTTTCCTGTCCCGAAGGAGATGAGTCCTGAAAGGAAGCAGAAGGCTGAAGCCAGAAGAAGATTCGGGACTGACTTAAGGCCACTGGTCACCGGGTAAGAGGATGTGCCCCAAACTGTCTTGCCACCCCTTCACGTTTGCCTCGCCTTGATGACATGGATTGGTTTAAACTGCTGTTGAGCCTTTTGGGGGGTCAGTTATGGGGGGACTGGGTGCCTGCTCAGAATAGTGCACCAGCTTTTGCCCTCCACCCTCGTGACAAATATTCACTGAGCACAAACTTTGCTGAGCATAATGGGGGTCCAAAGGTGAGAAAGACTCAGACCCTCCTTCAAGGAATTCAGAAACCTCTAGGGCAAATATATTGAACACACATCACTTAAACATGTGACAGCATATGATCAATGCCCTTAGAAAAAGAAAAACAAACTACTGTTGGCCTGCAGAATGTGAAGCAATTATATATCTATCCAGGGGGCACCAAAGAAAGCCTCGTGGAGGAGGGGCCCTTCAGCCTATTTTTTAGAATAGGTAGGGAGAGCAAAGACGGGCAGGAAAGGGCATTCCAGGTGAACTGAGCAGCAGGGGGAAAGGCACATCTTTTCAAAAATAAATAAATAGAAATTTCTATCTTCCACTGCTTCAACCCTTAAGAGAAAACATTTTTCCAAGATCAAACCTGGGTTTGCAACTCTCCTCTGTGCCATCCCAGCAAGGCACAGCTCTCCTGCTTCTCTCTCTCTCTTCATCTCTGTCCTCTCTGTTCTTGCCTCTTCCTGCCCCTTGTTCTCTCTCTCTTTCTCTGGTATCTTTTGAAACTTCTGAAATGAAATCCTTGGGGAAAAAAGGTTCGCTTTCAGCCGAGAAGCAGCTTTCCTTGAGGTCTCTAACAGCAGCAAACACCCGGAGACGAGCATACCTTTGTTAGAACACCTTGTTTTGCTTCTTTTTCCTCATTGGTTACCAGAAGCTTAAGTAAAAATTAGCCCATCAGCCTCCACAGACAGGTCCCTATTGTAAGGAGAGTCCTTTGACAGATGCTGGCGTTGCCAATTCTTCCCCATCAGCGGCAGCTTGACAAAACAGCGCTCTGACAAGCAGACAAGGGGAAGGGATGCAGATGTCTACTTAATTCACCAACTGAAGTCAAGAGGAGAGTGGGCTCTTGCGGAGAATTTTTTTCATCTTTGGATGGATTGTTAAAGTCAGAACTTACTCATTCTCTATGTTAGTCATTGGGGTTTAAGGCAAGAATCCTCCTTCTGATGAGAATGGTGACCAGGCAAAGGGAAGGCATCTGGCGCTCCAGGAGGAAAGCCTCGGATCCCAGCCGGCCACCCCACGGCCCTTCCTGGAATGCCCGCTTCTGCAGGCAGCGAGATCGTTGGTGCGAGCAGGGCAGGCAGGGTCAAGCAGGGCGGGCTGGGTCAAGCTCGCTCTTGCAGGCCCCCAGAGTGCAGGCGCCTGACGCAGGAACGCAGCAGACACGCTGTTTGGCGTGAATGGAGTTGACCCAAAGCGAAACCTCCACTTCGCTCTGTCCAGGGTGACTTGGTCTCCAATGAGAAGTTTTCTTGTTTTCATTTTTTAGTCTTTTTGCCCTGGCCTTAATTTTAACTCATTATCTTCAGTGCTGACTGAAAGACTCTTTTGGGGGATGCGTCATGTCTAGTCCTGGAAATAGGATGCCAGGATTCCTAGTCCAGGACCACGAGCTCTGGGCCTTGACTCTGATCCACAAAGCCTGGCTCCACTTTGGAGACTTTTGTTGCCCTTTTCTTAATTCCTTCCTGTTCTGTCTAGACAAGTAAGCAAATGCTAGAGAGAAGGCTCTGTGTGAAGTGGGGAGCACATCTGACATTGACTTTGTTGGCATTGATCACTTGGGAGTTGAGAGGGGAAAATCCAATTAAGGGATCATGGGCTCTCCCTGCTGTCTATTCAATTATATTAAAAATCACAACAAAATCATGGACTCTCAGCACTAGAAGATCACCATGGCCGAGCCCAGCATAATGCAAGAATCCTCTCTAAATCTCCCAGTCAGCTTTTGCTCAAACATCCTCTATTGATAGAGAGCACATTCCTTTTATGAGTGAGATCAACCGTTAGAAAACTTTTCCTTAGATTAATGAAAATTAAAATATGCCTATTTGAGAGTTTTCACCCATATCACTAATGCCTGGCATACGTGCCTCTAACATGTATGTTGAAAGAAGGAATGAATGAGTGAGTGAATGAATAAACGAATGATTAAACAGTAAATTTGCAAGGGGGAGAGAAAAAGAAGGGAAATAATTGCAGTGGTGAGAGGCAATGGAATAGTGGGAAGGTAGGGCAAAAATTTTTCTCTAAGGATTTTTTTCTTTCACTTTTGGGGAAAACTGAGGGTCAGGGCCTGATTTTCCCAGCAAATGTTTTCATTTATTAATCTCTCTCAAACAAACCAACAAACAAAAAGAACCCAGCAATCTACTTTATAAGTAAATAGTATTCCACAAATAATACATTCATGAAATGAATAAAATTACTTTTGATTAGTGTAAAGGTTGCTGAAGTTAAGTATTGCTTATTTTCCCCAAGTTGCTTTCTCATGACTTCTCTTTCTGTCTTTGACACACACACACACATACACACACACACACAGAGCGTACAAATCCTGGCCTCCTCAGAGGTCGCTCCCAGGATGAACCAACTAACAATTACCTTTG
Organism: Dasypus novemcinctus; assembly: GCF_030445035.2. Taxonomy (NCBI): domain Eukaryota; kingdom Metazoa; phylum Chordata; class Mammalia; order Cingulata; family Dasypodidae; genus Dasypus; species Dasypus novemcinctus. Next base: position 64,011,725 of record NC_080686.1, on the reverse strand, counting down.
CTCTATCTCAGGCACCTCCCTCTCTGCTTCTCATCCCCAACAGCTGCCCCCTGCAAATTAGAATGAAAAAAGGGCCTCCCTGGCACCACCTTGCCTGACTCCCCACACCAGTCTGCAGCTCTGTATCCTGGCTGAGGTGCTCAGTTGGAGTGAGAGCCTCCTCCCAGGCAGCGGGCAGGCAGGCAAACACGCCTGGCCAAGCATCCTTGCCTCTGTGTGGGAGTGCTGGCGAGAATTCCCAGCGGGAGCACTGCAGGTGCTCCCCTAAATCTCAAGACGAGGGTGTCTAAGGCTGCCTTGCGGGGCTTCACTTGATGGTCTTGCACTCCGGTTCATAGAATGGGCCCCTCTCCTGTCCACCCCCTCGTATACCGTTACCACAGCTTGCTCTCTGGTCCATAAATGAGAGCATGGGCCCTTGATAGTGTGTCTGATGTCTGCGTCCTCCCTGCAAGAGTTCATCTTCCAGTGGGGTCCCTTCTGGGGAGCTGCAGAGTGCAGTAATGAGCACATCAGCAAAGGCTTCAGAGGCTGGTAGTGAAAATGCCACTTGTGTTTCTGGGAAGAACACACAAAACTAGAGCTCCTTCCCAGCTAGCTAGCCAGCGTCACTGTAGCTGCCCCACCCCTGATGTATCTGGGATGAGGACACCATGGCCACCAGTGCCAGTGATGGGCAGTAGGAAACTGTACACCATTCTCAGGCAGCAAGGATAGCGGGTCTAAGTACTGCCAGCCCGAGGAGCCTCTCAGCGTTCAGTAACTCAGCTACAAATAGACCCCTGGCTTTTTGCCTTTAATTTTGCAGATAATTGTAGCTATAACCCATTAAGCATCTAGTAGATATTCTCTACATTAGTACTTAGATGCAGAATTCTCAGGGTGGAAAGGACCCTAGATATGAATCAGGTTTATGGAGTTCCTACTATGCATCTGATCTTCTGATAAATTTACATCCAGCAATTCATCAAATACAAGATGCCTTTTCCAATCCCCTGAATCCGAATGGATCATTCATCCCCTGCTCTCCCTAGTACTTTTTTGGGTCTAATCTGTTATGATTTATTTACATTTTTAGCTGTCATTATTTTATTGATCTTTTTTATTTTAAAAGAATTATATAGTAATATGTATATACAACCTAAATTTCCCCCTTTTAACTATATTCAAATATATAATTCAGTGGTGGTGTCACATTCACAATGTTTGTGCTACCATCACCACTATCCTTTACCAAAACATTTCTATCACCCCACATAGAAACTCTGTACCAATTAAGCATTAAATCCCCATTGCCTATCCCCACCCCAGCCCCTGGTAAATTGTATTCCATCTTCTGAGTCTATTTATGTGTTAATTCTAATAATTTCGTATACGTGACATCATTAAATATTTACCCTTTTGCATCTGGCTTTTCACTCAATATGATGTCTTCAGGGTTCATCCATGTTGTAGCATGTATCAGAACTTCCTTCCTTTTTTTTATTAGAGAAGTTGTAGGTTTATAAAAAAGCATGCATAAAATTGAGTTTCCATATTCCATCCTGTTATTAGCACCTTGCAATAGTGTGGTACATTTGTTACAATTAATGAAAGAACATTTTTATAATTGTACTATTAACTATAGTCAGTGGTTTGCATTAGGGTTCCCTATTTGTGTTGTACAGTCCTATGGTATTTTTAAAATTTTTATTCTGGTAACATACATAACCTAATATTCCCCTTCTAACCACATTCAAATATATAACTCGGTTTACAATGTTGTGCTGCCATCACCATGGTCCATTTCCAAAACTCTTCCACCACCCCAAATAGAGACTCGGCACAATTTAAATATTAACTCCCCACTCCTTACCCCTACCCTCCCCCCTCCCCAGCCCCTGCTAACCTATATTCTGGTTTTTGACTCTATGAATTTGCTTATTCTAATTATTTCTGGCTTATTTCACCCAACAAGATGTCTTCGAGTTTCATACTTGTTGTCGCATGTAGCAGAGCTTTCTTCCTTTTTACAGCTGAATAATATTCCATTATGCGCATATAACACATTTTATTTATCCATTCATTGGTTGACGGACGGACACTATGGTTACTTCCATCTTTTTGAAATTGTGAATAATGCTGCTATGAATATTGGTGTGCAAACATCTCTTTGAGTCCCAGCTTTCAATTCTTTCAGGGTATATCATAAAAGTAGGATTGCTGGATCATATGGTAATTCTATACTTCACTTTCTGTGCATTCTTGATTCAGCACTGACCCCATTACTGCAACCCTTTAACTGTTTTCCATAGTTTTGAGGAAGATGGCTCTGCCAGTTTTTGCCACATGTTCAAAGATTCTGTGGGGGGAATGGCACCCTGGAGTATCTCACGACACCAATTGGTTGACCACAAGTCCTCAGTGCTTTGTTAGGACAAATATACAAGACTCTTCCCTGCCGCTCAGTTTTGCAGTTAATGGAGCCTGTGGACTCTGCGAGAGCAGGTCATATTCTTCCTGAATCCATTTCCTGGCTCCCCGCACAGACTCTATAGAAGGTACTTGGCAAAGAAGTTAACAGTGGAAATCCAACCTTCTGCCATCTCTTCTACTCTGCTAAAAAGTAGTCATTTACCCTCAGTCTGGCCTTCCATTGGAATGGCCCCTGCGTGGAGATGGGGCCTATTGGGCTTGAATTCAAGAGCCTGGGGAGACAGAGAGGAAGCTCCAATGCTCTCCAGTGCCCTGCCAGAGTCCCGGGAGCCTGCCAGATCCAGATCAACAACCAGTGGGGGCCCAGGCACAAGTTCTATAGGGTTGGTCCTCCTCCACCTGGCCTTGGCCTTGTAGCAGGAAGCCACCTGCTACTTTGGTCTTAAGGGGTCTGGAGCAGCATCTCTAGCCCAAAGTATCCTCCCACTCTGCATGATCAGGGTGGCAGCTAAACCTTCCTCGTTTTCAGGGTAATTTCCATTTCAAGCAGTCTGTCTCATTGTTCCTACCAGTTCCTTTGTGCGCATCAGACTGTGCTATTTCCCGTTCAGAAAATAATTTGCAGTTCCACTCTCCAAGAATCATTCTCCCCCTGTGCAGCTTCATTTTCCAGATACCTTTACACAGAATAAAGTTTTTTTTGTCTTTGGGTACAAAACTTTTTTAAAAAGCATCATTCTTTTGGTTGTTCGGTAATCCCCTATATCATTTGGGTTCCCCCTAAAGTGGATCCTTGACAGTGATTCAAGTGCAGGTGATATATTTAAGAGGGGCAGAAGACCAGGGAGGGAGCGAGGAAGAGCTGCTAGAAAGGGAAGGCAGCTACTAAAGGGCCCATGATCTAGGCAGTCGCCAGTCTGGCGACCCATGCATAATTCTGTTGGGTGACTCTGGGCTCAGTAAAAAAAACACACACACAGGGATGTAGCTCATCTGAAGGGTGAGAGAGCCGGGGAATTCATCACTGCCTCTCAGCAGTCACTGGCTGGGGGAGCGTCCCCAGGAGGCTTAGTTCCCTGCCTCTTTCAGTCTGCCATCGGATAGCACAGTATGCTGCAGAGAGGAGAGGCAGCCCTCTGTGGCAAAATACGGCTGCTGGCTGTGGGACGCACAAGTGGTGGGCGGGAACTGGTAGGGGCCAAAAGACGGGCTAGGGCTCTGCAGCCTGTTCCCTATCTTCTCTTCTCCAGGAGAGGTGCCGTACCTAGCATCGGAGACCAAGAGGAGAGCCCTTCAAGACACTTCTTGCAAATGGTTTCTACCCCTCTCAACAGAAAGAATGAGTGACAAATAATCACCCTCATTTTACCAATTCAGATGCTAAAGCTCCAGAGAGGTCAGATAATTTGTCTGAGCCACACCCCTCCCAGGAGCTAGGCTCAGGGGTCCTTGCTAGGTCTGTTGGGTTTCATTTCAGTTTCTATAATAAGATGCTGGGTTAAAGCCAGTGATAAGCTGAAGCTGGCTTCTACCGGCTAGTGGGAGCCATTGTTAATTTTTAGGAATTTTGTGAGCCAGTTGCCAGCTTGAAATTAGCCATGGTGGATTATTTACACCACAGGACTTGGCAAATGCTACAAAATTAGGGCTTCCCCCCACCAGCAGAGCCGGTGGTTAAACATCAACATGCGTACTTCTAGAAGTTCCTTTCCTTTCTGGACCCAGAAGGGACATTGGTAGTACCACTCTGGGAGCGAGCGCATGTCCAGGGCCCATCGGAAGTCTTGGCCTGGTAAGAGATGCCCCTGGGAAGTCAGGGGCCTTGGTTGAAGCCGCCTCAGTCTGCCTCACGCAGCTCTGCGTGGAGCTCTGTGTGGGTAAGAACAGAGTCCCTTCTGTGTTTCATTTCACACAGCTCAGCTCAGCTAGAGCTAGGCGTGGAGTGTATGCAGACTGACTCAGCAATTCCTGCAACCAGACCTGTCACACCCAGGAAGGGAAGAAAGGTTTTAGGGGAGCCCAAGTGCTGCCACCTTCAATTTGCCTGTGGCTCTCCCATACAGAATCCCATGGCCTGGGTTGTGAGTAGGGGGCCAGGCCTGTGGGCACACCTCCTCTTGGCCCCTGTCGTCACCAGGGGGCTGAGGCAGCCACGGCTAAGAACTCCCTGTTTTCCTTATGTCACATCTTCTTGTGATAAATTTAGCGGTGGCCGTTGAAAACAAAAGCCAGTGGCAGATTTTCAGGAGCTGACATTACTCCAGGCAGAGTTCTAACACAGAAATCTAACTTATGTTTCTTTTTTGTTTTCTAGAGTCCTCTAGAAAAGGAAAGGTAGGGGATGTCTGTGGGCTTTGATCAGGAACCAGGACAAATGCGGGTCTGGGGGATGCCGTTGTCTCCAGGCAGGAAAGGGTTAACTCCTCCTCAGCAGGGTCCTTGCAGAAGGACCAGTGTCCAAAGCTAGTAACAGCTCCCCAAGTGCCTGCCTGGCCAGGAGGCCAAAGTTCAGCTCAAAGACTCTTCTGAAAACTTTAAGGCAACAACATAGATCATTTTATTCAGAACTGGAAACAAATGACCTTGGGCTAAACCTTCTCTAGTCCAAAAGATCAGTTTAAGGACACAAGTTATTGCTGCTAATCTGTTATCAGCCCTCAAGATGAGCTAAACAAATCCTCCTTTCAACTTCTCTTGGGTTCCTCCCCTCACAGAACCTTCCACGCTAAGCAGTTTGGACTTAGAAATGATACTCTTGTGATTTATTTATCTTTAAAAAAAAAACAAAATGATGCTCTTGCTCATTGTCTCCAAGTAAAGTGCTACTCTGTAGCCTGAGACCCTCTCTCCTGCTAATGGCCTGTCAGCTATAGATCCCATCATATAATTTAATTTTAAACTTAAAAAAAAAAAACTAAAATATTATGGTTGGGTAGCACTCTGCCTTTGACTCAGCTAGGAGAACAGGGGCCAGACGTTTTCTCTAGTTTCCAAGCGTTTTCAGGCTGCAGGTGCCTCTGGGGGATGAGCTTTCCCTCCTGTTAAGCCTCAGGTAAGTGAAAAGCCCCTGGAAAGGAAAGGACGACGCCTGATGTCTCCTGGTGACACCCAAGCCTCCCAGCTCTCGAGCTCTGTAAGGGCATTCCTGAGTTGCCTCTTCCCCAACTGTCCAAATACCTGAAACTTGTGCCTAGTTCCTTCTAATGATACATTCTAGGGTGATAAACCATCTCACGCCCAGGGATGTACGTGGTCAATATCTGTGGCATTCCTCTTTTTGTTTTTTTGGTTTTAAATTTTCAGAGGTGTTATTTATAACAACTTCCTCATGTATATGAACGCAAAGTTTGTACCTTCCAAGCTAACTTATCACCTTCTGTGATGTTTACCACCATGTTTTTTCAAGGGATGTTTTTCAAACCTTTTGGACTTCTGAATCACAGTCTTTTACTGAGATGAGTATTTGTAAATAATTTTATAAAAAATTGACAATTTAAATAAGTTACACTATCTTTTTATTATATAATTTTTTTTTACTATAAATGTATGTTTCTGTCTAATTGAAGCTTTCAAAAACTCAAATAAGTCAAGGTGCTTATTAGTATCTACTGTGTTCAGGCTATGTACTAGGAGAATCAAAGAAAATATAAGCTGTGTTACTTGGGCTCAGGGAATATAAAATCTTGTTGAGGGAATTGCATAAAATAGTTCAGAATCCAGTGCTAGATCAGTGGATGGTACATAGACCATCATCCCAAGAACCAGTTTCTCCCTGGTCATCTACTAAAAAGCAAGATTCCCACCTTAGAACTGGCCTTACAGAGAGGATGGGTGACAGCCAGATTCTTAAGTAGCAACTATTTCACAAGCTGAACTTGAATAACCTCCAGCAGGATAAATAAAAAACCCTTTTATAAAGAGACTTGTGGAAAACACTAATGGATCCTAATACCAGACCCCACCTTGAGAGGCTCTGGTCCTTGCATCTCCAGGATAAGATGGAGGAGAGAGACCCATTTGGCGCTACAGAAAATGCAGAGACTTTTTTTATGTTGTGGTGGATCCTGTTCCAAGACAATAAGGCTTTGGACATCTCTCACAGGTCAAAGAAGTTGGTTCACCACAGCACACATAAGTCATAAGAAGGTTTCAGCCTCACATTCCCATCTTAACTCCCTAACAATCCACATCTCACAGGCACATTATCAGGGATAAAGGGAAGAGCAAGCAGTGTCCTTTGACACATGGCACCAGTTCAAAGCCCTGGAGATTTCAAGATGGATCTAGGCCACTTGCCCTTTGTGCAGCAAGAGTTTCACTTGGTCTTCTCCTACGACCAACTTCAGTCAATCAAGTGAACACCAAATTATAAAGTGCAGTTCCTGCACTCCTGAGGAAATAAAAAACAAAACATTCTGAGGTAAAAAGGAGGACAGGTTATCAACCTGCTTAATAGAGTATCTGATACTAGGAACAAAAGGGAAAATATTAACCAAAATAATTTTGAATCCATATTTTGAATCCACACCCCTTCTTCTAAGTGGGGAGTCCAAAATACTTCCCCTATTTCCATTTGAAGCCAACTTCAACTCATTGACTTATTCATGAAGACTTGATCGATTATCTACTTGAGTTGTAGCTGTGCCTATAAACTAAGAAACTTCAGCCACATTGCTTAGCCCCTCTGGTATTTTTTTCTTCATCCTTAAAATGAAGCAGTAAAAATTTAATTTAATTTAAAAATGAAGCAGCTCTCTTCCAGCTCTCAAATTATAAAATTCTGTGACTGCTGCTTAGAGAAAGACCTGCCCTCAAGTAAGTGTTCTTTCTTTAGGACATAATCTCTGTAAAGATTAATCCTCACATCCCAAGAAACAGAGTGAGCCACAAACAGTAGCCTGGGCCAGACTCCCTCTCCAGGAAACCTGAGAAGAGTCATCTGGAATGGCCAGGGCGATTGCTCACCCCAGCCTTTTCAGTCACACTCGATCCAGAAATAACCACACTGTCTTCGGGGATGAGGAGCTCTGAGAAAGGAGGACAAGGATGGGCCCCAGAGGACTTGCAAGTGCAGCAAGCTGGGATTTCCAGAAGCAATGGTCTGGATGTCAATCAAACCCTAGACTGCCTTCCTTTCGGCACATTCTTCTTGCAATGACTGGGCATCTGGACGCCCATTGTTCTCCAAACCTAGGCTAGCCCCTGCCCTGGTGGGGAGGAAGACAGAGTGAGGGAAGGGTGTGGCGCGTCCCTAATGAGCGACGAGTGACAGGCTGCCACTCCACATGCCTGAAACGCTGAATGAGGCAGGATTTGTGTAACTGGCCATCGGAGCTTCTCCCGTGTGTCAGGCACAGAGCGGCCATTACAAGCCCTGTCTGCTGGGCCTGTAGGGCGTGTCAGGTATGTTGAAACAACTTGAGGCTCCAGAAGGTGACTTGCCACCAACAGAGGGCTGCGCCTAGACGCTACCCTGGGCCCCAGGCAGGGCAGGAGTTCTGCTGTGTCAGGGACCCAGCGTTGCAGTTTTTTTGTCTTCCAAATGAGAGGTGCCAAGCCGGTTGGGCTACCCCGGAGGGGACAGCTTGGCACGGGCCTGGGGAACACTGGGTGGCAGGCACTTCTTGTCCCTGGGGGATGAGAGCAGAGGATGCTGGCTGCTCTGGAAGCTCTAGCTTAGGGAGCCGGCATCATGAGAATTTTCACAGCTTGCTTCGGGGATGTTTTCTAATTCAGGAAGCAAAGGCAGCTGCCTTGGTTCAGCGGGTAGAAACAAGCACTTCTCACCTGCGGTGTGGAGATTCTGCCCTGGAGCCTCCATTGGAGGATAGTGGTACCCAGAGGATCACACACACGGATCTCTCCCGCCATCCCTTGGCCTTGTGACTGACCAACCCCAGCCTTGAGGGCCACTGTGTGAGAAGATCTCCAGTTTCTGGGTGTTAGTGGGTGTTAACTGATGGACCAGTTACCAAAGAAAGGGTCCTGGGAAGCAGATTTGGCTCAACGGATAGAGCGTCCGCCTACCACATGGCAGGTCCAGGGTTCAAACCCAGGGCCTCCTGACCCATGATGAACTGGCCCATGCACAGTGCTGATGTGCACAAGGAGTGCCGTGCCATGCAGGTGTCCCCCACATAGGGGAGCCCCACATGCAAGGAGTTCACCCCTCAAGGAGAGCTGCCCCACGCGAAAAAAAGTGCAGCCTGCCCATGAGTGGTGCCACACATGTGAAGAGCTGACACAGCAAGATGACGCAACAAAAAGAAACACAGATTCCTGGTGCTGCTGACAAGAATACAAGTGGACACAGAAGAACACACAGTGAATGGACACAGAGAGCAGACAACTGGGGGGGGGGGGGAGGGCAGGGGAGAGAAATAAATAAAAAATAAATCTTTAAAAAAAAAAGAAAGGGTCCTTGTGTGGTATGAAAGTGACTGCGGGCACGCGGCCAGGGGCCCCAGCCTCTGCCAAGGCAGCCGGAGCACAAAACCTATGCCTGGATCCAATTCCTCACGGGGTCTCCAGGCACAAGTTCCAGGTAACTCCACGCCCCTTCAGGCATTCCTGAGCAGAAACGCACCTCCTGCCTGTCCTCGGCCACAGTCCCTCCTACAGGCAGAGGCAGGTTGTGCGGGGCGCCCTGAGAGGAGGCTCGCCAGAGAGCACCTGCTCTGAGGAAGGGCGCGGATGACTCACCAAGTGGCGCTCTGCCCTGGGACCCAGCCCTGAATCCCTGCCCGGTCTACTGGCAGGGGTTGGGAGCAGTTGTAGGGGGTGGCTTGTGAGTGAGTCATAAACCAAGAGGCTGACCATTTGCACTCCTGAGGGGCCCAAGATTTTCTCAGAAAAGAGCAAGCAGCACTCTATTCAGTCTTCCTCTTTTGGCCTCCATTTCCCTGTAGCCATGAGGGCAAGTGCCATGGGAAATACTAATATGCTTTTTTGGCACTACTTTCAAAAACGTTATTGAAAGTTTCCAGGCCTTGTTAAAACAAGAGGCGTTAACTTTGGAAACTCACATCATGTTTATCAGTTTACGTGATGAAATAATCTAACTAACAATCTAAATATGCCCCATTCAAAATGGCAGCCACTAGCCATACCTGATGATTTAAGTTAAAACTAATTAAAAGTAAAAATTCAGTTCCTCAGGGATCCTAGCCACATTCCAGGTGCTTGATAGCTAATGTGGCTAGTGGCTACAGTATTTGACCACACAGATAGAGAACACATCCATTATCACAGAAATTTCTATTGGGCACAGCTTATCTAAAACATGTAACAAGTGTTAGAGATCCATCCAACCAGTCATTCATCTTTTCATTTACTCAACAAGTACTTATAGGGTCAACTATGTGTCAGGCACTGTGTTAGAGATTGTGGGGTGGAAAAGGATGATAAACAGGAGATCCCTGCCCTCCAGGAGCTTACAGCTGCTTAGGAGTACAGGTGCATAATCAAAGACACCTGTTTCATCCTGGAAATGAAACCGGCTACACACAAATGTATGGCACTCTTATAAAAGTTCAGTTTCAGGGAAAAAGAGCAGAAAAGTGAGTCACTTTGTTGTACTTGAGCTTAAGAATCTTTCATATAGTTTCTGCTTGAAGAAGTAACTTAGTGTAGACCTGAGTGACAGGAGTCAAAACCACATAGCATTGAGGGCAAAAGAAGAGAAGCCCGGATTCAGAGGTCTCCCAGGAGAAGTTCCTAAAGAGAGCAACTTTGTGAACACAGCTGGTCGAGGGAAAGGGCCATTTTCTCAGGCGATCAGTAGCCCAACCAGAGGGGATGCACAGGTTAATTTTGGCCTTGGTCTCCTGGAACTCTTGGACACGGCGCTTCCGATCATGCTTCTGAGAAAAGTGAGCAAAAGCTGGCCCTTTCTCCCGTACAGCTGCTGCTTGTTTAAGGGATTTTCACTGCGTGATTTTTCAATGTTTTTACAAGGTGTTCAAATTAGGGGATACATTCGATAGGCATAAAGAACAGAGTCTGGAAAAGTGATCGCAAAGCACCAAGAGTGGCTGGATCTCAAAGAATTTTTCAGCAAGGTCATCATGTGGGGGAAATGCCCAAGGGAGAAAAACACCAAAATAAAGGGTAGATGCTGGTTTTATTAAATATGGGTACCACCTGAAAAATATGACTCAAGAGAGGGAGAAGCAGCATATGGGAAAAAGCAGAAACCTACATCAAAGCCCCCAGAAGGAGGAGGAGGTATTCTCCACATCATGGGACTTGTAATGACTTAGGGCTGGGTGATATGCAGCCACCCTCTGAAGATATTCATGTTTAGGGGGTTATTTTTAACACTTGGTGATCAGTGGAGATGGTTTGTGAGTCATTAAAGCCAGGTGCCAGGCTCCTCTGGGTAGCCAGGATACAGAAGAACTACACTGAAAGACTATGGGAGCAGAAAATTTATTCTTTTTAATGTAATGTTTTGAATAGGGTACATATTTACAATGTTCAAAAAACAAAAAATAGTTTGAAAAGGGCCACCATGAAAGCAATCTTCTTCTCCCATCCCCCATCTACCCGATTTCCACTCAACTCCACACTACTTGGGCAAATTGAAAAAAAAAACGTTTATAAAGAGACTTATGGGAAAACACTAATTGATCCTAATACCAGATTCCACCTTGAGAGGTCCTGGTCCTTGTGTTTCCAGGATAAGATGGAAGAGAGAGACCCATTTGGCACACAGAAAATGCAGAGGTTCCTTTGTATCCATCCAAGGTTTTTTTATGCTTTTACCAGGAAATGCAAATATAGTTTCTTATTTCTGTCCCCTTGCTTTACACAATATGTAGCATATGCACTGTTTTGCACATTGTTGAATTATTTACTAAGAGGTCTTGGATGTCTTTCCCTGTCGGTACGTAGAACGTCTTCACTCTTTTTCCCAGTTACATGGTATTCTGTTGTATAGTGAGATAATAATCCAATAATAAACCTATCAATGGATAGTTAATTGCTTCCAATATTTTACTATTACAACAATGATGCAATTACTAGCCCTAAATATATATGATTTCACATGTATATAATATATGTTTACAGTAAAATCACAAAAGCAAAAAAGTGGGATTATTGGGCCACAGGGTATAAACACTGACAATTGGGTAGATATGGCCAAATTCTCCTTCATTGGAGTTGTGCTCATTTGCACGTCTACCAGCAATGTTTGAGAGTGCCAAAAGAATATGTTATCAAATATTTGAATTTTTGCCAATCTAATAGGTGATGGTAGTATTTTGGTACAGATACTACTGCAGTTCTTTTTTTTTTTAGATTTTATTTATTTTGTATTTATTTCTCTCCCTTCCCTGCCCCCTCCCCCCAATTGTCTGCTCTCTGTGTCCATTTGCTGTGTGTTCTTTCATATCCACTTCACTTCTTGTCAGCGGCACGGGAATCTGTGTGTCTTTTTGTTGCATCATCCTGCTGCATCAGCTCTCCATGTGTGCAGTGCCACTCCTGGACAGATTGGACTTTCTTTCGTGCTGGGCGGCTCTCCTTACAGGACACACTCCTTGAACATGGGGCTCCTCTACATGGGGGACACCCCTGCATGGCATGGCACTCCTTTTGCACCTCGGCACTGCATGTGGGCCAGCTCCACATGGGTCAAGGAGGTCCTGGGTTTGAACCACGGACCTCCCACGTGGTAGGTGGATGGTCTATCCATTGAGCCAAGTCTGCTTCCCTACATTTCTCTTATTGTGAGTGAAGTTGGCCTCTTTTTACATGTTTAGGAGCCATTTGTATTTCCTTTCCTGTAAAATGTCTGATGAGAATTTTTGCTCATTCATCTATGGCATCATTGTTTATTTATTTATTTATTTATTTATTTTATTTTCTTAGGAGGTACTGGGATTGAACACAGGACTTCGTACATGCGAGCCAGGTACTCAATCACTGAGCTCCACCCACTCCACTATTGTCTATTTTAAAAAATAATTTTCTTCCTTCACATATATGGCCAATTGATTTTTGACAAGGGTTCCAAGTCTACTCAATGGGGAAAGAATAGTCTCTTCAACAAATGGTACCAGGAAAACTGGATATCCACATGCAAAAAAAATGAAAGAACAGCCCTACTTAACATCATATATAAAAATTAATGCAAAATGGATGAAAGACATAAATATAAGAACTAAAACTATAAAAATTCTTGAATGAAAAACAGGGAAACATCTTCAGGACCTTGTATTAGGCAATGGATTCTTAGACATCACACCAAAAGTATGAAAAAGAAAATAAAAAATAGATAAGCAGGACTTCCTCAAAATTAAAGACTTCTATGTATCAAAGGTCATTATCAAGAAAGTGGAGAGATAACCTACAGAATGGGAAAAAGTATTTGGAAATCATATATTGGATAAGAGTTTAAGATCCAGAAAATATTTTTTAAAACTGGTACAACTAACAACAAAATGTCAAACAACCCAGTTGAAAACTGGACAAAGGACTTGAACAGACATTTCTCCAAAGAAGATATACAAATCACCAATAAGTACATGAAAAGATGTTCAACATTGTTAGCCATTAGGGAAATGCAAATCAAAATCACAATGAGAAATCACTCTACACCCACTAGAAAGACTTTTTTTTTTTTTAGTGGAAATTAATAAGTGTTGGGGAGAATGTGGAGAAATAGGAACCCTAGTATATTGTGGGTAGGAATGTAGAATGGTGCAGACCTGTAGAAAACAATTTGGCAATACCCCAGTTAGTTAAGTATAGAATTGCCATATGATCCAGCCACCACTTCTAGTTATATACTGGAAAGACTTGAAGGCAGAGACTCAGATATTTGCACACCAGTATTCATAGCAGCAAAATTCACAATTGCCGAAGGGTAGAAACACCCAAATGCCTATCAATGGAAGAATGAATAAACAAAATGTGGTATATACATACAATGAAATAGTATTCAGCCATGAAAAGGAATGAAGTTCTGATATATGTGACAACATGAATGAAACTTGAAAACATGTTGAGTGAAATCAGCCAGACACAATCAGACATTCTCTGATTTCACTTATATGAAATACCTAGAATAAGGAAATTTAGAGAGACAGAAAGTAGATTACAGATTACCATGGGTGGGGAGTGAGGAACAGGGAGTTAGTGCTCAATTGGTACAGAGTTTCTATGTGGGGTGATGGAAAAGTTTTGGTAATAGACAGCAGTGATGTAAGCACAACTGTGTGAATGTATTTTACACCCTGAATTGTGTACTTGAAAGTGGCTAAATGATCAATTTTAGGTTGTGTATATGTTACCAGAATAGAACTGTACAACACAAAGGGTGGACCTTAATGTAAACTTTGAACTTTAATGAATAAAATAATAACTAACATTTAATCAATTGTATGAAGGTACCACAGTAATGCAAAATATTAGGAATAAGGAAAACTGTGGAGGGGTTGGCATATGGGAACCCTGTGCTTTCTGCATGACTTTTCTGTAAACCTACAACTGCTCTAAAATATAATTTTTTAATTAAAAAAATCAATATATTAATTTTTTGTCAACTTTCTTATCAAGCTCTTTACTTATCAAGGAGACTAGCCCTCTGTAATATGAGGAACAGTGAATATAAACACAGAGCTAATCAGTAACTCTCTTGCCCAAAGAAATTTTGAGGATTCTGCATAAAGTTCTTGTTAAGGCAAGGACTTCCAACCCCATGCTCCATGTCCTCCCCCATCTATCCCATCCCCTCAGGTTACATCGGGTTTCTGACTATTCCTCTTTCACTTGATTTCCTTCCTTAGACCATTGTATTGGCTGTTTCCTCTTCCTGGAAAGAGGTTTTCCTTTTCTCTTCCTGGTAAATCCCTGCTCAGCTTCTGAAGGCCCACGATGCCTTCTTAGAAGGAGCAAGTGGTGACAGAAGACAGTGACAATTTGAAACTGAGATGCTTCCCTCAAATCACGGACAATTGAGGGGAATCCTAGGGTAGACAAACGAATATCAAGCAATCAGGTGGGAGGATTTCAGTGTGGGGCCATGAGAGGTAGATCTCACAGGGAGCCCCACATGAGGGTGTGGGCCAAGTGAAGCTTTTGTAAGGCAGGGGTTGTGGAGGGTGGGCCTAATGGGGCTGAGGCCTGGGCGCGTGTGTTCAGAGCACTGTGCTTTCAGAAGGGATGGGAGGAAAGAGAAGAGAAAACTGGGAAAGACACAGTATGAAGACTGGGGGCCCACGGCAGAAGTTGCAGGATCTCTCAGGGGTTATAAAAAGAGTAATTTCAACTTTTAACCTAAGGGCCCTGACATAAAAGTGCCCTGCTTTCCCAAGAATCCACAAAGGAGGAAAAAATGAGAGATGTCTCAGCCTTTGGCAAGGAAAGTAAATAAGGTAACGTATTTAAAAAGTCAGAAAGCCCCAAGAGTCAGGGTTTAGAGAGAAACTGAAAAACCTGGGAAGAGACTCCTGAGATGTTTTAACCCTAAACTAAGCAGTAGAAGTCATATCTGATTCTACCTACCACTCACTCCAAAAATATTTGTGCACAGATCGACACACAGTTTGAAAAGAGTTTTTTTGTTGTTTGTTTGTTTTTAAGTGGGCCTTCTGCAGTGCTGTGCTCCGGGGCAGAGGAGTTGGAGGATTGGTGAGTACTATAAGGAAAGGATCCAGATGGTAATACCTGGGGTTTACACAGCTAACATCACACTCAATGATGAAAGACTGAACACTTTCTAACTAAGGTCAGGAACAAAACAAAGATGCCTATTTTCACAAATGCTATTCAGCTTTATAATGGAAGTTCTGTCCAGGGAAATTAGTCAAGAACAGGAAATAAAAGGCATCCAAATCACAAAGAAAGAAGTAAAACTATCTCTAGTCACAGACGACATGTTCCTCTGTACAGAAAATGCCAAAGAATTCACAAGAAAACTACTAGAGCTAATACATTTAGCAAAGTTTTGGGGTGCAAGATCAACACACAAAAATCAGTTTGTGCAATGAACAGTATGAAGAGGAAAGTTTTAAAAATTACATTTTACAATACCATCTAAAATAATAAAATACATGGGAATAAATTTGTCCAAGGATGTAAAGGACTGACTTGTACACTGAAAATTATAAAATCTTACTGAAAAAAATTAAAGAAGACCCAAATAAATGGAAAGATATCTTCCACTCATAGAAGACTTAATATTATTAAGATATCAATACTAGACAAAGCAATTTACAGATTCAATGCAATCCTGACCAAAATACTAGTAGCTATTTTTGCAGAAATGAGAAAGCTAACCATCAAATTCATATGGAATGGTAAGGGACTCCAAATTGCCAAAAATATTTTGAAAAAGTAGTACAAAGTTGGAGGAAAACAATTCCAATTTAAAAAATTATTTCAAGTTATAGTAATCAAAACAGTGTGGTATTGGCACAGGAACAGATATATAGGCCAATGGAATTGAATTGGGAGTTCAGAAATAAACCTACAAATCTATGGCCAATGGAATTTTGACAAGGTTGCCAAATCCACTAAATGGTACTGGGAAAAATGGATATCTATATGCAAAGAAAAATGAAAGTGCTCCACTACTTAATATACAAAAATTAACTGAAAATGGATCAATGACCTAAATATAAGTTCTAAAACTATAGAAGTCTTAGAAATACAGGGAAATATGTATTAGCTAATGGGTTCGTAGACTTAACACCCAAAGCACAAACAACAAAAGAAAAAAATAGATAAATAGGACCTCATCCAAATTTAAAACTTTTGAGCAGCAAAGGGCATTGTCAAGAAAATGAAGAAACAACCTATAGAATGGAAGAAAATATTTAGAACTTATATATCTGATAAAAGTCTAATATCCAGAATATATAAAGAACAGCTACAACTTTATAACAAAAAGACAAACAACCCCATTTAAAAATGGGCAAAAGACTTGCATAGACATTTCTCTAAAGAAGATGAACAAATGGCCAATAAGCACATGGAAAGATGCTCAACTTCATTAGCTACTAGGGAAATGCAAACCAAAACCACGATGATCCCACACCCATTAGAATGGCTACTGTTAAAAAAAGAAGAAAAGAAAAGAAAAGAATAAGTGCTGACAAGGATGCAAAGAAACAGAAACCTTTGTACATTTTGGTGGGAGTATAAAATGATACAGCTGCTGTGGAAAACAATTTGGTTGTTCCTCAAAAAGTTAAACATGGAATTGCTATTTAACCCGACAATTCCACTTCTGGATATATAACCAAAATACTTTAAAGCAGGGACTAAAAGAGATATTTGTACACCATTATTCAGAGCAGTATTATTCATAATAGCCAAAAGGTAGAGGCACTTAATGCCCAATAGCTAATAAATGTATAAACAAAATGTGATATATACATACAGTGGACTATTATTCAGCCATAAAAAGGGATGAAGTTCTAATATATGTGACAACAGGAATGAATTTTAAGACTTCATATTGAGTGAAATCAACCAGATACAAAAGGACAAATATTGCATGATTTCATTTGTGTGAAATACCTAGAATAAGGAAATTCATGGAGACAGGAAGTAGATTACAAGTTACCAGGGACTGGGGGAGGGGGAACAGGCAGGGAATGGTGAGTTATTGCTTAATGGGTACACAGTTGCTGGGTGGGGTGATAAAAAAGTTTTGGTAATGGCGGTGACAGCACAATCCTGTGAATGTAATTAATATCACTGAAATGTACATATGAAAGTGGTTTAAATGAGAAATTTTGTATTACTTACATTATTACCACTATAAAAATTAAAAGAAAAAAAAGCAGAGTTTAGCTTTTGCAAGGGGAGCATCCCTATCTAATCTCCCGGATGATACCAGCAATTAACCAGATAGAGTCACCTTAAGCACTCAGAGGAGCCTTCTGTTTGAGAGCTGCCCTTGGAGCAGCTGTTCAGAACGGCCCACTCTTCGGCACCTCATTCACTTTTATCCATGTATTCATTTAATACAAGTTTTTCCAGTACTACATACTGGGCACAGTGCTAGGGGCTGTGAATATAATGGTGAGTAAGAGCCATAAGTGGTGAGACTGCCCCCCATCACTCCTAATCTCGTGGGAATGATGGACAAATACGCAAGCCAGTGCTGCTTGCTGTGATGGAAGTGAGCACAGGGACTTGTGAGGGTGCATAAGGGAGAACGGGCCCTGATTTGGGGTGTCTGAGGAGGCTTCCTAGTGACTTCCAAGACAACTGGGGGACCCTTGGAGGATAGCCCTCCCGCAGAGGCCTCTGAGAACATTCGTCCCAGGAATGGGGAAGAGAACTCTCCTGCACTGCAAGACCAGGACCTCAACTTAATGTGCTGGACTTCCAAATAGAGGAGGAAACTTTTGGAAACCAAACCAAGACATGAGCGCTTTTTTCCTTCTGAATTTGACCCAGAAGTCAAATTCTTGCATAACTTATACCTACCTCAGAATTAATACGTGAGCTAATTCTAAGCCAAGAATAGAAGCCATGCCTGAGAGGATCCATTCTCATTCCTTCGTTGCTGACTTTTGTATTAACTCTTAGCTGAGAGTCAGCATAGCATTTTCTTTTCTTTTTCTTTTTTAAAGATTTATTTATTTATTTATTTATTTATTTCCCTTTCCTCCCCCCCCCCCATGCGGGTTGTCTGTTCTCTGTGTCTGCTGTGTCGTCTTTGTCTGCTTCTGTTGTTGTCAGCGGCACGGGAGTCTGTGTTTCTTTTTGTTGCATCATCTTGTTGTGTCAGCTCTCCGTGTGTGCCGCGCCATTCCTGGGTAGGCTGCACTTTCTTTCATGCTGGGCGGCTCTCCTTACAGGGTGCACTACTTGCGCGTGGGGCTCCCGTATGCAGGGGACACCCCTGCATGGCAGGGCACTCCTCGCGCGCATCAGCACTGCGCATGGGCCAGCTCCACACGGGTCAAGGAGGCCCGGGGTTTGAACCGCAGACCTCCCATGTGATAGATGGATGCCCTAACCACTGGGCCAAGTCCGCCGCCAGCATTTTCTGATACCATCTTCGGCTCTTAACTCCTGTTCCTCCCCGTCCACCTCTCCACCTAAACCCCAGCTCTTTTAAGGATTTCAAGTCTTCCCTGCCTTATCAATATTTGTGTCATCTGGACACAGAGAGCTGCTTTCATCTGCAATGAACTAGGACTGGAGATGATAAGAGCTTGACCCTCAGCAGCTTTCCCTTGGCTGCTGTTTCCCAAATGTGTCCCTCCTCCAGGAGCCCCCAGGAGCCCTGCATGGTAAAGGCACACTTTTTAGTGCAGGGACATTGCTTCTATTGGGCACAATCCCCCACAGAGTGGGGAAAGAGTTCTGCCCACATCCTTTAACTAATTTTTATTTAAAGCCTGGAGATTCTGTATTTTTTCATTTTTTAAAAGATTTATTTTACTTCTTTCTCCCCACGCCCTCATTGTTTGCACTTGCTGTGTCTGTTCATCTTCCTTATTTCTTTAGGAGGCACCAGGAACTGAACCTGGGACCTTCAGTGTGGGAGGGAGACACCTAATCGCTTGAGCCACCTCCATTCCCTGCTTTATTGTGTCTCTCATTATGTTTTTCTTCTTTTGTCTCTTGTTGCATCAGCGTGCAGTGCCTGCCCATCACACCAGCTTGCTGTCTTCTTTAGGAGGCACTGGAAACCAAACCAGGGGCCTCCCATGTAGTAGGCAGGGGCTCAATAACTTGAGCCATATCTGCATCCCTGTCTTTATTTTTTATTGTGAGTAGTCAACAAAAGCAAGAAGTCACCTTACCTTCAATGGCCAGCCTACTCCCATGGGGCTGGCCCATGCAACAGTAAGTGGATATGAGTTTGGACTGCTCTTTTTCCCATTGTAACTTAGAACTGCAGTGGCTAGCTCTGCTTTTTCATTCATTCTCTCACATGAGCACACACCACCATCAGGATGACAAAGAATGAAAACACCTTTGAACTCACTGCCAAGACTTTCAAATGAGAAAGGAAAGCCAGTTTAGACACATGTATTGATTTGCTCCCAGCACAACAGGTCTACGGAAGCACCAAGCCAAATTCCTTGCTGTCATTTATCTGCTCAGCCTAGCTACAAGAAGAGTGCCACCACTAGAATCCTTCCAGGCCAACTAGCTGTAGGGCAGCATCAGCAACTGCCTCCTGGAAAGGCAGGGAGGCTTTTTTGCCACAGAAGGCTTTACTTTGCCAACATCTTGGAGAAGTAATATGGTAGCATCAAAGGCATACATCAGGGTTGGTAAATACCACATACATATATTTACTCTCTCATTCCCTCTAACCCTTTCTTGTGACAGACATCACTGATCAATCATAAGACCTTCCCCTTCTGTAAATATATACCATCTTTAGAGCCACAGTTGCTGACAAAGATACCTGGGCTGCCAAGGTGAAGACAGGAGCATTGTTCTCTTTACTGGAGAGGTTAAGAGGGTCTTTCACTGACACTTTTGTACTTAGAAATGCATGTGAATTGATTTCTTCTCATGGGGAGAAGAGTTGAACTGCCAGTTCCTTGGGTGGATCATGGCAGGCAAGAGCAGGGATGATGGAGGAGATACTTTCAGCTTCCAGGAAGGGCCAAAAATACTGCATTGAGCAATTTAGAGACAGGAATGCAGCCCAGACCCTCACCCCTGGGGCTGAGGTCAATCCTCACCTCCCCTGCGGCTGGGAGACCAAAGAAGCAGGGCTGCAGCCCAGGGGAGGAGCACAGAGAACCCACCACTGGCTTTGGATTCTTTTTGGTGATTCCTGGTGTCAAGAAAGAATGGGGAAAAGAGCAGTCCCCACCTTCACTGGTATTAGCTCTAAACGACTTGGTTTTCAGCAAATCACGTGTGGGATGATGTTCCAAGTAGGTCCGGAAAGGACATCCAAATCAGGGAACCAGAACAAGAGGGAATGTAGAAACTAGCATCTGTTAGCCCAGGGCTAGTAAGACTCCTCCAGCAGGAAAGGGGGTTGAAGAGGGATGGGGCAGGGCCCTGCAGTAGGCAGCACTGGGGAGGCCGAGCCACAGGGACAAGACCCAGGTACATGGACACTAGATTGCAGGTGCAGAGCTGATGTCCAATGGGCAGCTTAATTAAACACAAGCCTAGAGTCCCAGCCCAGCAGAAGCCCCCCACAAAACTGAAAAACAACAACAACAAAAACAAAACAAACCTCAGTTTCAGTGGGAATTCAACCAAAATTTTGCAATCTGATGTCTGTAGTTAAAACTACAATAGTGGGAATGTTCTTTCGGCAAATTTGGCTGGGAGGGGTTACTGGTGTAGGGCGTCAGGGTGTGGGGATGTGCGGGACAGGGCACACCTAGGCAGGCTTCTATGAAATACGAAAATGTTCATCTTTTCGTGGTGTATTATCTCAGTAGGTGCAGACCCACACAATAAACAAGAAAATATCAAACTGCCATCCTGGGGAGTCCTGCTATGTTCTCAGTTAGAAGGTCAAGATTCTCTTGAGAACATAGGCAGTGCCTAATAAAACAGACCAATCTGTCAAACTCTTGATATTATTGCACATAACTACGAATCTTATTCTTCAAGAATCCAAACTTGGTGGTTACCATAGGTTTCAAGGGGAAAGGGAAGGAAGGAGAGAATAAATGGAACATAGGGCTTTTTTAGGGCATTGGATTTGTTCTGCATGATTTTGCAATGATAAATACAGGCCATTTTAGATTTTAGATTTTGTCAAAACTATAAATGTATACAGTACAAAATGTAAACCATAATGTAAATCATCTACTATGGTTGGTAGCAATACTTCAATATTTGTACATCCAATTGTAACAAATATACTATACACATTTTAAATGTTATTAATAGTGCAGATTGGGAAAGGGAGAGGGGGTTGAGTATATGGGAATCCCCTATATTTTCTATGTGACTATTCTGCAACCTAAAGCTTCTCTAAAGATAAAGTGAAAAAAATAAAACACTGGCAAAACATACTAAAGAAATACTCATTGTACATACAAGATAACATCTTACAGTGATGAAAGACAATGAATAAAAATTAAGCTTATTTTACTTTTTATTTTTACATTTTATTTTTCAGGTTTTTTTGTTTTTTGTTTTTAGGGAGGTTTTGGATCATGGAAGGGTCACAGCTGTGGCAGGGTAGGATCATTGGTGTGGGCTTTCAGTGATGGGGGTATGTATGGGCATGGGTGCACCTGGGGCATGCTTCTATGGCATATGAATATGTTCAAGTGGTCCTAGAGCATTGTCTTTGTGGGTGAAGATCCATACAATAACCAAAAGAATATTGAATTCCTATTCTGAGAAGTCCTGCTGCATCCTCTAATAGAGTGGTAAGAATTCCCTGAGTACCTGGGCAGTTCCTAGCGAAGGAGGACAGATCATTACGCCAGCACCTTGATATTGATGGTTGTACTTATGAAACTTGTTCTTATGTAATTGAAACTTAGCCTCATATTATATATTGCCTAAGAGTTACCTCCTGAAAGCCTCCTTGTTGCTCAAATATGGCCTCTCTCTAAGTCAAATTTAGCATATCAACATACTACCTCCCCAACCCCCTCCCCTGAAGTTGGACATGACTCCCAGAGATGAGCCTCCCTGGCACCAAGGGAATATTACCAAGCGCCAACTAGCAATGCATATGGAAAAAGATCTTGACCAAAAGGGGGGAATATTAAGTACAAATTAGTTTTTATGACTAAGAGATTTCAAAGTGAATCAGGAGGTTTTTCCAGAAGTTACACTTATACACATCTCAGTAAGATTTCATTGACTACCACAGTAAACAGTGCCTCAAATAGTGGGGTGTCTGAGGGCTCTAGAGATATCTTAGCATTATAGGCAGGGCAGACAATCTCAGGAATTCGGCACCCTGTCAGTGGGCCTTACTTTGGAATATATGCTCCCCATCTAAGAGCTAGACTCATTTATAATTTCCCTTCACAGGGCTCTTCTGCCCCCCTTTTTTTGACCTATAATTAGCACTATGCTTGTTAAAGATATGTCCCAGAGACTGAAATTTTCAATCAGTTTGTATGCTGGTTGAGCCCTGAATCTCAGCAGAGTTGCAACGCCTACTCTCCAGTTCATTGGACTCACTCAGGGCAAGTAACAAAAGGATGATGATGGACAATGTCCATCCTAAAAAACAGAGTACCTACAAATGCAAGCAAGACATTTCCTTCCATCTGCCCCCTGGTATCTAAGCACCTTCTCAATCAGAGTAGGCATCGCCATCCCAAAATCCTCAAGATTGAGGAATGAACGAACATAAGGGGAGACTGCAACTATGGACTAAAGTAGACTTATTATTCTAGTAATAGAAGAACTTGTATCATTGATATAAAGACAGTAGGAACCAGTAACTTGGGGCATTTTGGGGACATTGGAATTGTCCTGCATGATGTCGCAATGACAGATACAGGTCAATAAACATTTTGTCAAGGCCTATAAAATTGTGTGTGCAAAGAGTAAACTGTAATGTAAACTATAGACCATGGTTAATAGCAATGCTTCAATATGTGTTTATCAATTGTAATAAATGTGCCACATTAATGGAAGCTATTGTTAATGGGGGAAAGTATGGGAGGGGGAGGGGGATATATGAGAATCCCCTATATTTCTGATATAGTATTTATGTAATCCAAATCTTCTTTTTTATAAAAATATCAAAGAAAGTCATTTTAATTTTGGCGCTCATATAAGTTTTATGTTTTAAGAGTCAGTATTGTTTGTATTTTGAATTTCATAACTGGGGATGGGAGGAGACTACAGAAGGACCTCTAAAGCAGAACTTAGCTATTGGCATATCACGGCACCTAGGTGGGCTGTTCATGGGTAGGGCCCCCACCTATGGCTATTTGGCTGGTGCTCCACACAAAGGACATGGCAGAGGGGGCAAGTGGGAGTTAAGTCCTTTGCACCAAGCCCAGCTTCCTGTTGCAGAGCTATGACTGCAACTTTTTGTTATTCCCTGCTTCTGCTAGCTTCCAGCTCTGCCAATGTGTTATGGATGAGTGGAGATATGGATCCCTTTTGCTCTTGGGGAAGCAAGGCAGGCCTGGGGAAGCTAGAATATCCAGGCCAGACCCTACCCACTGGGAGCAGCCTTGCCCAGTAAACACCACTCAAAAAATAAAACAAAATAATAAAATAATATTGCCTGAATCCAGTCCTAACCTGGCAACTGAATCAATCAACAAACATCCATGCCCTACCTTGGGTGGGACCAACAGCACTCAATCCAAGTCTCCTTACAAGTCCTCTACTTATGAATCGACTTCCAAGTCTAAGGTAGGGTTGGACTCCAGTGCCAATCAAGGAGGCACAGAGGCAGAGCCAGAGTGGAGCAAGAAGACAGGGGCTAGCTGGAGAGGAGCATGCTGGGAAAGCTGATTCAGCCTGTGCTTCCAGAGCCAAAGGTTCTGGAAGTTGGTTGTTGGTGCCAGTTTTAGCAATGCTCTGGAAGCTCTACCCTTCCCCCACTGACAACCACACCCAATTGAGGCTGTCCATCCCAGCCCGGCTAGGGGACATGACATCAGATTGGCCTGGGGCTCTTCTCTGAAATACCTCTTACTCAGATGAGCTCAGTTCTTATTGGATAGGCTGTGAGTGGGTCAAGAGCTGTGTAATGATGAGGGACCAGAGGCTGAATCCCTACCTATAATTAAAGCTTGAGTTTGATAGTAAGAGGTCATCTAGGACAGCGTTATTTATCTACAAGATTTGGAGTTAGGGACCTACAGACTCAGTTATGCAGCAGGAAGTGACATATGCAAATAAGTCATGTGTCTGCACTGTTGAGAACAGCTTTACCATGCAGTACCCTGCCTCTTTCAGGGCCTGTTTATAAAGAGATCTGGAGTCTTCTCTTGTCTTTTGGCAAACATCCAGCTTGCCCAGGCATGACTTAGCACGGAAATTGGGTTTGACTTTAAAAATGCTCCTTGTGACTGTAATTCTGCAGTTAAGACAGACTCTGTGCTGAATTATTGAACAGTGCGGATGTTTGCCCTCCCCAGTCGGAGCCTTTTTTCTCCAGATTCTCCTTTGCCTGAGAAGTAATTTTAAATATGCAGCAACACAAGGCTCTGTGCTCACTTGGACTAATGCTGAGCCAGATTCCAGTCAAGCTTTAATGGCCACGGTGGCACCCACGGCCTTGCTCCAGGGTTGTGGGGACAGGATTGGACAAGCAGATATCTTGATGATCAGTCATCTCCAAGCTATTATTCTGAAGGAATCAAACTTAACACATCGAAAACAAAAATCATTAGTTAATCCCTAAACCAGCTTCTTTGCCTCTTTACTCTATTTTCACTAATGGTACCACCATCTACCCACCTGCCAAAGCCCTCAGTTTTTGCCCATGCTTCTTCCTTTCCCTCCAACAGTTGCACCTCTAAAATTTGCTCTCCCTCCAAACACCCATTCTCACTACTCCTGGCTGTTGGAACCATCATCATCTCTTGTCTGGACTCCTAAGTAGTCCTTCAGATCTCTCCTTCTCTAATCCATTGACAACAATTTAATCAAAAATTGTCAAACCTTTGTTGATTCCTGTTTATTTGAGGAGAAAGTCTTAAATTTTTCGTATGTTAGTCTGAGATCTCAATTTAAATATGAGTTATACCTCTTGCAACTCTATCACCATGGACAAGTCACGTAACTTAGAAGATGAGAATAATAACAACGCTGAGGATTAAATGAGATGACAATGTATATAAATGACATCGTTCACTAGCAGGCAGCTAGAAAGTGCCAGACCTTTATTGTTGTTGCTGCTGTCCCCCTACATTTCCACATTTATCTCTGGATCCTCCGGCATATCTTATGTGACCACACAGATTCCCTAAACATGTCCTACTGTCTTATATGTTAGTGCGATTACATAAACCATTCTATTTCCTGGAATGACTTTTAACTCCTTACCTACTGTAATAGGATCCTCTGGAGGAACTGAACTGACAGGATATTTGTGTGTGTGTGTGTGTGTGTGTGTGTGTGTGTGTGTGTGTGTGTGTGACTATTGGGAGATTTATTATAAGAACTGGCCCAAGTGATCATGGGGATTGGCAAGCCTGAATTCCATAGGGAAGGTCACAAGTTGGAAATGGTGAAGTTGAATTTCCCAGTTAGAAACTCCAATAAAGGTGACAGGCAATGCCCCAGGAAAGGTGGGCTGGTTGAAGTAGAGTAGAAATTCTTCTTTCCGACTGCTGAAATCCTGGGTTCTCTCTTTCTAGCTTCCAACTGATAGGGTGAGGAGAGTCATCTCTTTGCTGAAGTCAATCTCATTTGCAGATTACAGAGTCGTAAATGCAGTCAGCTGACTAATGATTGCAATCCACCTACAAAATACACTCATAGTAACCATGAGGCCGGTGCTTGCTTGACCAACAACTGGCCACTGTAACCTAGCCATGGGACACGTAAAATTAATCATCACGTCTGCCTAATGAATTGCTCCCATCCTTGCATTTTCATACTCTTTATACATAACTTTATTATAACTGGTGGCCTTGAAATATTTGTTCTCAAGTGAGCAGCCCAAGAGCAAGGGAAATGTGCATTCAGACATTCATTCAACAAATAGGCATGCGACATTTATTTTGGGCCAGGCACTGTGCTTGGCACTGTAGACACAAAGATGTAATAGACATCCTCTATATTAATCAGGGTTCTAGTTTAAGCAGAAAGTGGGGTTTTTTTGTAGAAAATTGAGTAGCTCTACAGAATCCTGAGTAGGGCCAGAACTGGGCTTGGTGTCCATGCAGGCAGGAACAATGAATCTAGAGACTATTCAGGATAAGAAAAATGACCAATCACACCAAGGAGTTGTTCTTGTGGAAAGACGTCATTGTCAGAGCCATCCCGTACTGGAGGCTGGACCCTGGAAACTCAACCACATCTGCCCCTGGAAGAACCAGATGTCACTGCCAAACTGGCCAGAAGAGCGGATCTTCATGCTCATTTCCATTTATAGTCTCAAATAGGTGCATCTTCGTAGTGAAACCTATATTGCATCCCAGCTGCAAAGAGAGTCTTATACACACAATCTTTAGCTTTCCAGCTCAAACAGGAAAGCAAGCCACAAAGAGTTTGAAATGAGTGCTGAGTGAGACAAACTGCAATATCCTTTCTCTTAAAGAACTCCTATTTAAAGAAAGAAAGAGAGAGAAAGAGATATGTAAACACACCATTACAGTATTCTCAGAATAGTATTAAGGGTATTTGAGAGCCAGGGAGTGGTCCCCAAGCCAGAGTGGAGGACCCAGGTAAGGAGGTTTGTATGAAAGATAGTTTTGTAATGTCAGGCTTAAAAAGCTTGTATTTTATCCTGAAGGCACTGGGTAGTCACTGAATGATTTGAAACAGGAGAGTGGCATGGTCATATTTCAGTTAGGAAAAGCTCTACCTGGATTGAAGAGGGGCAAGGCTAAAGGCATGAAAGCCATTTAGGGGACTCTAGCAGTCATCTGGGTTGGAGATGATAATGATAGTTGAACCAAGGAGGTGACAGTGAGCTGGAGAAGAGGGATGGAGACAAAAATGGTTTTGGACCTGATAACAGATCTCCCATGGGGTGAGGGGCACTGGGGCTTGTAAGTCAGGGACCAGGTCCTGGCTTGGGTAGATTGTGGTGCCCTTCACCAAGATGAGGCACACAAGGGAAGGTGTGAGGAAGATGGTAGTCCAGTTCGTGATATGGTGACTTGGAGGCGCATGTGGGACATCCAAGTGGAGACATCAAGGAAGCATATCTGACACTTATGAGGGAGCCAGATATTAGCCATCTGTTGCTTTTTTCTGACCACCCTACCTACTCTTTTTGGAAAACCATTCAGGCCATGTGGTTGTGAGCAAACCTCTTCACCTTCATGAGTGGACATTTAACCCAAGCATGTCCAAGAGGAGCCCATCAACCCCTAGCCAAAGTGACAGGTTCAGATGTGGGCACAGGACCCAACCTGGGCTAACCAGTAAGAAACAACATCCAGGCTTTTGCTGGATGCATCTGAGCTGAGATGCTCTCATTCCAAAGGGTTACCAAGCTGACAGGTTAAGACCTAGAGTGTCCAGGGGCCATGTGTCCATTGGGTATCGCTGACTGAATAGTAAGGTGCAGGTGTGACCAGGAGGCTGCCTGACAACAAAGAGGGGAGATGAGTCACCCCTGAAGGATGAAATTGGCCTCCCATATCAACAGCAGCACCCACCTACAGGAGGCATGCAATGTTTCAATAAGCGAATGCAAGTTTTAAAATATGCATTTATAAATATGATATGGTACTACAACTCTAGCACATCACTTAAAAAAAGTCATACCTTGTGATAAAAGAAAAAGCAATCTATCATAATCGACTTATGGGTTTACAGAAATTTCAAAGCAGGCAGTTTTCAGATTTTTGTTGGGGAGAGGGGGAAAGATGCACTGGGCATATTGTGTTGCTTTGCACAGGCATTTTCCTTGAATGTTTGAAGACATAGACAAATAATATTAAACTCATCACAATAGTAAATATTGCACCCAATTGGATCACCAGCTCCTTTCCTTCAAATGGTTGATGCCATAAAAATAATCATACTGTAACTGTGGGACTAGCTTTCAAAGTCACAGAAGCTTGATTTCTAGTGGTTGACACAGCGAGGCAGTTGGGATCTGATTAAGTTGCAAAAACAACAAAGGCAGTATAAATTAAACTGTCATTTTAACCAAGTAGGGAGCCAAATTATAAAAGGAAATGTAATGTGGTTTTCTTGACATTGTGCACAGTAATTAATCCATAACTCTTATATGTATGCTACTGAACAGAACTAAAATCTAGTCATGCTTCTCCATTTTGCTCTTTTCTTTGCCCAACAAAGGAGACACAAAATCAGGAGAGCTTACTGATCTGGCCGTGGGTAATTAATTCACTTGACCTCTCATGTTCTTTCCATTTCTCCACCTATACCAGAAAGCAACATATGCACTGAGCTTTAATTAAACAAATTGCCCAGAGAGCATTAGCAACAGTCTCCTCGCATGCTGAGAATATAAGGGTGCTGCGGTAGTTGGAATTTGTCTGGGGCTTTTGGGAGAATTGAAGGAGAGGAATGTGGAAGGGAAAGGAAAGGAGGAAAAAAATGAGCAGACATAGTTTCTGCAGTAACACATTCCTCCTTCCTAAGCTGTAATAATAAACAAGCCAGGCAGGAAGGCACCAGCTCCCCTCTCCCTCGCGTTTATCTTTTCCTTTGCCTGCTGCCTTCCAGATCCTGCCTCTCCGCATCTCTGGCTGTGCTCTTCGTGGCAATGCCACACCTCCCAGAGTCCCCTGAGCCTGGCAGAGGCACTGTTTGCAGAAAGAAAGCCCAAGTGTAGTTGGGCTTAATGGAGGCATTTCTTCTGTCAGACTATGGAGAAATGTCGCCAAGCCCACAGACACACGCAGATGCACACGCAGCACGTGTGCAATTTGCTAACCCCTTGGGAGAGTCTGGCCAGTGTTATATTCAGCTAGACTCACCACCTTCGCATGCTTGCCAGAGCTAACACAGGAGTGATTTTCAGTGCATGGGTTTGAAGAGAGGGTGCTTGGTGGCAGCAGGTATTTTTGCTAAGCAGACGCCATACCTCTCTATTCTCCCACCTCCTTTCTGAACCTTTCCCTTCTCCCCTCCTCTTGGACACCCTCTTTGTTCACACTGTCCTCTGGCTATCCCACATGCCCCTCCCTCTTCCTAGGGAGAAAACAGCATGTTATTTTACAGTGGCCTTGCTAAGACAGCTAGCAGAAAGGAGGTAGGGGTATTTATGTAAAGAGAGACCAGAATGCTAGCCATTGGTAGAGCGGATGTGCAGTTAACATTTGTTCAATGACTGACACAAAGAATAGTATATCTGGATAACTCACATAGTACCGAATGAGCATTGACAGCAATACTGAGAAATCTAGATTGTTCTTTCCCCTTCTCCTATCATACTCTTCTCCCACTGACCTCTCTGGACCCCATCTCCCCAGGACTCATGGACCTAAATATGCTGCTTTACCTTGACTAAGCCCCCAAATGATTAAATCAGCCACCTACCTGGATGAGCAGCAGGGCTACCAGTACAGGTGGGAACCACAGACCACTGCCACACGGAGGGCTGGAGAGCTCCAGTAGATCTCGTGGTACATAAGTCACAGCTTCTCCGATTGAAAATGCTCCGAAGTGCCTGATCCCTTTCCACCAAACTCAGACTGAAGGCAGCTATTAGTACTAAAGTGAATAATAATGCTATCATTTTGGAGCACTTATTATGTGTCAGGCACTCCCATAAATTCTCTTATTCAATTATACAATAACTCTAGTTTTATCACCCTCCCCAATTGGCAGCTGAGCACAACGAGGTTCAGAGATGAGAGAACTTGTCCAAGTAATACCTGAGACAATGGCAGGAGTGAGGATTTGAACCCCAATCTGTCTAGATCCCACCTGCCCACTGTGATACCTCACCTGAATAGGAGAGTGGCTTCATTCGTATTTGCTTTCAGCAACGGATGCAAACCATTCTACTACCGCATTTTAGATCGTTTTTCCTGCAGGCCAGTTTTTTCTTAAGAGAGTCCCATTTCGCCTCTTACTGAGACAGCTGTCCTCACATAAAAACCCTGGTGACCCATTAAAACGTCCTCCTAAAAACTGCCTCTGGCCAGACCAATGGAAACAAGGATGAGGAGGCAAACTGCAGCCTCTGGTGATTTAAGGAAGTGTTGGCCTCACAGCCACGTAGGCTGGTACAGGTACAACTGTTATTAGGCAAAACCACAGTAATAACAAACCAAATTAAGCTTTAATCTCCAAACCATTGTAAGGATAATGAGTGCACTTTATAAAAACTGCCAGAAGTGAGAGCAGGGAAGAAAACATTGGAAAAGGCCTCAGCTCGGGCTTCTTCATTTGTAAAGCAGGGATGAGAGAGCCAGCCAGGCCCCCGAGCCCACCGAGTGCTGGAGTAAAAATGCTTCACAATGAATGAGGTGGGAAATGATTTAGAAGCAGGCCTGCTTCACCAGTGGGTCTGCCAGCCTTGGGCTCATGACTGACAGTGACCATGAGGACCCTGGCAGGTTCTCCTGCACGTTCATTGTTTTCTTTCTTAATCCTGGAAACCTGGCTCTCTTAGATAACTAGCTTCCGGGCAAAGCTCATCTTCAGGCAGGTGGGACCCTCAGCTGCTCCCTTTCCTGTGGTCTCCAGCCCGCTGTGAATTTGTGACCCCCCTGGTGGGGTCCCCCAGGCCTCTCCTTTCTGTCCGGCACCGTCAGAGGGCAGCTTGCCCAAGTGCTGTGGATTTTCGTGTTCAGCGGAGTAGAGCCTCGACAGGGGTAACTGGTGCTGCGCTCTTCCTCCCGTGCTCACCAGCATTCTGGATTTTGGCTGTCCTGCTCAGATGAAAGAAAGTTTGCCTGCAGACACCATGAGGAAGCAGAGGGTGCCTGGGGAAGACCAGGCACCTCAAAGTAAGAGCCTCGGGCACCTGAGACCTGCCTGCCCAGAGCAATGCAAGGTTATGGAAAAACAGCTGCCGGGGTAAGGAACCCGGACATGCTGATGCTGAATCAATTACAGTGATGTCACATTTCTCCATTTCTTGGGGGGACGAAGCAGAGGTGGGGTCCGGTGGTGGGATGGGAGGTAGTCTCAGAATCTGGGAAGGCAAAAAGCCTGCATACTGTCAGAAATACCATAGACATTCCTTAAAACACAGTAAGGCCTTTAAATCTCTTTCATAAACAGCATTCACAAGCCTAGGTATAAAATTCCGTACAGTACTTCTTATAGATCTCAAAGTGGAAAACCACTGAGCTAGAACTAAAGAAAAGAAAGGGAGAAAAGGCAAGACTATATGCACTTGCCTGGTCCTCCTAAACATTTCACCTGTAAGTTCAAGAAGGGGTGGAAAGTTTTTAAATGATTCTACTTGTTTGCTTGTCTGCGTCCATATTAAACCTCTATAACATAATCTTAAAACATTTTGGTGTATTTGTTAGTTGTAGAAGTTAAATGAGATGATGCAGTCTTATTTGGGGGATATAGTAAGAGTGATTAGACTCTCTATTAAAGGATAATTTTGATTAATGAAGCCTTTCATGGCTTTTGTCAAGGGACAAAAACGGGGCGAAAAGACAGGAAGAGTTTCCTTTAGTAAAATTTGTCAGGCCCGCACCTCTTGTTTCTTCACGTGCCCCGGTGCATGAGCCCTTTCTGCTGACATGGTTTTTCTCTTGGCTCCTTCCGGGGGTCTTTCCTCACGTGAGCCTGCTGCTCCTGGCCCCACTCTGCTCTCGCCTCCTGCCTGGCTTCTCGGGAGAGCTTGCTGAGCTGTTCCCGCAGCTGCCGTCTCTCTTCCCCCGTGCCCTCGTGGGACCGTTCTCAGTCTGCCTTAGCCTGGCTGATCCCCTGGACTCCCAGCTGGGCTGGTACCTTTTTCCTGTTCCCCTGGCATTTTCCATCATCCAAATGTTCCCCCCCGCCCCCCGGCTGAATCCTATTGAGCTGGTCGATGGGAGGCTTCTTGGCTGGGGTAAAATTGCGATCAGTCATTTGAAACGAAGAGAACTAGATTCCAGAGCCAAAATGCGTTTCTGTGTTCATACGGCCCGAAGGTTTCTGATCTGTGTTTAAAGGCAGACTGTTTCAGTCAGCTCTTCTCTGAGCTAGAAACTGTGGGGTCTAAATGGGGATAAGGTGGGAGGAGCATGAGGCTGCGCACAGAGCCGAGAGACTCTGTCCCCCTGCCTGAGAAAGTTGTTGTCTAGGCGTGGGAAGGTGGGAGACATTCCCCAGACCACTTCGCGGCTTAGGAGCAATGGGGTCTGTGATCCAGATGCTGGAGACTCTACCGAGGAGCAAGGCTGTGCAGGGAGATGAAGGGATCTTTTAGTATAACTGCAGAGTGACCCAGCAGAAGGGAGGGGAGAAAAGCAAGCCAGCCTTGTTTCTCTCCTTTCCAGCTCGTCTAGCTACCCTCTGCCTTTCCTTTAGAGAAGCCTTGTTCCCTGTCCTACCTCAGGGTTTATCAAGGAATTGTGTGTGTGTATGAGCGAGAGAGCGAGAGCGAGAGAGCGAGACAGCGAGACAGCGAGACAGCGAAACAGCGAGACAGTGAAACAGCGAGACAGCGAGAGAGATACCAGGGCTAGGGATTGAACTTGAACCCAGGACCTCCTAAATGGGAAGCCAGTGCTCAACTACTGAGCCACATTGGCTCCCCTGAGTTGGTTTTTTGTTTGTTTGCTTGTTGCTTGTTTTCAGGAGGCACCAAGAACCAAACCTGGAACCTCTCATGTGGGAAGCAGGGACTCAACTACTTGAGCCAATCTGCTCTCAAGGAATTTTTAGTAGCTCCTAAACTGAGTCACTTTAGCTCATGGTGACCTTGCTCAGTAGGAATACCCTTGCAGGGACCCAGCAATCAGCCCGGGGTCTCAGGACTTCCTTCTCTTGATTTCTGGGGTGCCCTGTGAGTCTTCTCCTAAGGTTTCTGTTTTCCTGTGGTTGCAGGGGAGAGTACAGGGAGCGGGCAGCAGCCCCCTCGGAAGCAGCAGGGATGGGCGAGCGGGACCTGAGGCCACTTTGAGGCACCGAAGGCGAGACGGAGAACCAGTGGCTTCCTTATCTCTGGTTGGGGCTTCAGGCTCCATTAGAGGCCCTTCCTCTCAGAAGATGTCTGAGGCATGATGGATCCAGACTCTTGAGAGTAGCCAAAAAAAACACTATCATAGTGTCAGAGGTGAGGCAGATGCAGTGTCCTTGCTGGTAGAAGCTGCAGTATTCATTCATTCAGCTCTTTATTGAGTCCCGCCCATGTCGGAGCATTGTGCTGGTTATGCAGTGATGATCAAAGCACAGCTTCTCCCTCAGAGACTGTAAACCCTGGAGAGGGTCCAGCCCATTCTCCGGTACCCCCCAGTCCAGGCCATTCCCAATCAGGCAACGACACATCCAGTGCTGAGCTTTGCTGTGTGCTATGGTCCACACCAGAGCTGGGTCTGACCCAGGGCTTCTCCTTCCTGAACCCCGGATGAACCTGGGTTGTCTGTCCTGATGCAGTTTGCAGCAGCTTTGGTGCAGGCTGCACCCCGTCTCCTGGCTCCCTCCAAGCATCATTCATCTGGTCCCCAGGACCTCTTCCCAGCCAAAGCCCTCTCTTCTCTGGCCCAGCCGGTGGTAGGGCCCTCATGGTAAGTGGGATTAAGAGTTCCAGCATGAGTCACCCTGCCTGGGTTTGCTAACCTGCCCCCACCGTACTAGCTCAGTAAACTTAGGAAACATTACTATCTCTTAGCCTCAATTTTCTCATCTTAAAATAGGAATAATAGTGCCTACCTCATAGGCTGTTGAATGGATTAAGTAAGATGGTGTCTGGGTCCCAACAGGTGCTCAATAAATAGCAGTTATTATTATTTTTGCAGAACTGGTCCCCTTTCCTAGTTGTCCTCTGTCTCCTGCCTGGAGGCCTGAGGTCCTTTCTGGTCTAACCTAAGAAATTTTATTTTCCTGAGATGAGCCAGGAAGGCACCTTTCTGAATGTGTGAGGACAACTGGCCTGAAGCCATATGGCAGTGAAAAGAACAACCTGGCAGACACTGCACCCCAGAGAGAGGAAACGTGTGCTCCTGGCCAGAGTCAACAGTGTGCCTGCCTCGATTTTCAAAGAACAAAGTGGCGGCAGCAAGGAGGGAGATCCGGACCTGTGACTCTCTGCCCCTCCTTCATGCTCAGAGCCACTTTGGTCCCCAACTCTGGGATACCATCCGGAACTGGAACTGTGCAACATGGCAGCCCCTTCATGGTGGCCCATTCCTCTTCCACACTGGAGAAGGGGAACTAGGACTTCTAGAGACTCCTAATTCCCCCCTCCCTGAGTCCCGAGTTTTGAATTCACTAAAAATGCCACTTATGCCTCCAACATGAAAAAATCCAGAGCCCCTGAGCCATCCATTCTATCCCCTCCCCTCCAAGCCTGGTTCTAGGATCTTTACTCATTACCGTACCAGGGAAAATAAAGATGCTGCAAATGGGAGCCAGTGTAGTGATTCATTCTTTAATGGGGATTATTTTGAAAAGCCATCCAAAAAATAGCCAGGTCAGGTCACCTGCAAACATGTATTTGATTTGAAAGTCAATTTGCACTAAATTATGGTATTTTTTCTTGCATTCAATTAAAGCTTCCATTCCAGAAATATTAGTGTTTTTTTTAATACCTCCCCCACACCAACTGTAAGATCTCACAGCAGCTTTCTGAGTTTGCAGCGAACCCAGTATTCCTTCAGAACATGGTTGTCCAAAGTCTTGAGAATGTCCCTTCCTGACATATGGAAAGAAATTTGCTCCTCCCACTGCTGTACCCATTCTCTGAAAGGTCTTCTCAAGAGATACTCCTAGAAGCAATTATGCAAATGTGTGGATGAGATAAGGCTACATTTGGAGGAACTATTTCTACTTCAAATGGAATATATGCCAGAATCTCCAATTCAGTGCCATGGATGCCTGAGAGCAAATAACTCCCCTGTCCCTCTCACATCGAGTCTCCTCTCTCATTTATCAGTGTAGGTAGTCCAGGGCTGTATGGCAGTTTCAGTGATGGGAATCCAGGGTCTTTCTGGATTGTTTGCTAACTCTAGCATATTTTCCTTATCCACATGGTCCAAGATGGCTCAACATCACAGCCTCGCTCCAGCCTGTAGGGAAAGGAAAAGAGAAGCTGTAGAGGGTAAACCCATTCCTTTTAAGGATGTTACCCGGAAGCTGTGCATGCTGGTATTCTATTAGCCAAAACCTGTCACACTGCACACCCAGCTGCAAGGAAGAGTGGCCATGTGCCCAGCTTAAACTTCTATTACTATGGCAAACAGGGAGATTGGATGTTGGGAAGACAACTAGGGCTTAATGTTCCTTTTCTCAGCAATACCCCAGTCTCTTCACTGTCACTCAGAATGGTGGGTTCATGCCCAACACTTGAGCCTTAACTCATGCTCTTCCCTAACATGGAATGTTCTGTCCACTTCTCCACACCCATCCTGACTTCACCATCTCCTCAGGTTTCATCTTCTCCCCCAGATCTTTCCTAACAACTCCAGCCCACAATGACTTCCCACAGCATTTCTTGACCTTTATGTTTTCATTATATATATGCAGTTCCAAGTAGCTGAGTCTTAAAAAAAATTTTTTTTTATTTTTTAAAAGATACTTAGATTATAATGAGTCTGAATTATAGATCTAGACAGTAGGTTTCTTCAGAACAGGGTCCTAATGCATATTTTTCTTGTATTGCCTATGGTGGCTAGCGCTGCGTTGAGCACACATATATGTTTAAAAAGTAATCTCTGAAGTGAATTTGAATTTGACAAGCTGAAAAATTTAGGAAAATATCCTAAGTATTCCTAAATTTCTATTTTTCACCTGAAAGGTCTGCATAATTAGTCTTTCTTATTGTATGTATAATCACAATTCAAGAAACTGGTTTTAGGGAGCGGATGTAGCTCAAATGGTCAAGCACCTGCTTCCCATGTATGAGGTCCCGGGTTCAATCCCTGGTACCTACTAAAATCAAAACAAACAAATGAAAAAAACAACTCTCATTGGGGAATGGATGTAGCTCAGTGGTTGAGAGCTTGCTTCCCATGTATGAGGTTCTGGGTTCAATCTCTGGTACCTCCTAAAAACAAAACAAAACAGGTTTTATTCTTATTTAGCTTCCTCATTCAATTGTTTACTGGGTAAATTTGCATCAACATTAACTGCACTGTTTCAAAAATTAAATAGGATAAACGTTAAAGCACTCAGTACAGGGCCTGCCACACAGCCAGTGCTAAATAAATGTTAAGAGGGAAAAAGTCAAGGCCAAAGTGTAAATGTAAGCTATGTTAAAGTGTTTAAAATGGATTGCAATGGGCTGAGCAAAGATCTGGTATTAGACCTGAGTTGAACTTTGATTCTTCTTCTTACTATTTGTGAGACTGAAATGAGAATGAAAATATCACATATTCACAGTGCAGCAGAGAACATTAAACTAGCTGGTTAGTGTGCATTTGTCTCTTATCTATTATATTTCAGCTATACATACATACTTCTGTATGTATATTTATAATGCTGGGGCTCAGAGTCTGTAAGTTAATATTTCCCAGGTTTCCTTGCTAGACCATTTCCAGTTAGGTTCTGCAATTAGGAGGTACTACTGGGAGACAGGAAGGCGGGAGGAGAGAAGGAATTCTCTTCCTGCTTCGACCTTCTTTTGGATGGCTGTACCTCCAGCATCCTTTAACACTCCTCGCACCATCTTCAAACTTCCCTCTCAGTGGTCCCATCATCAGCCATACAGTGCCCCACTGGCAGTCACAAAAAGCAGCCACATGGTGGCCCTGTAGGCGCTCAGCTCCTAAGGTGGTGGTACTTCCTCTGCACTCCCAGGTTCTGGTTATATATCTTTCCTTAGTTTCCCCAGGCCTAGGGTTGGTAGCTGCTTCCTATAGTTATCAATCTCAGTGTCCCTTTTTGGTTGTCCCGGCCTTCCACAAAATTGATCTGTGAAATCAATTCACTATATTAAATACCCTCTGACTGAAATACCTAGTATGGTTTCTGTTTTCAGACTGGATTCTGATTGAAACAATATGCAATGTGTTTAATGCATATTAGCTGTTTGACAAAAGTTAGTTCTCTCCTAGATGATTCCTCTATTGTGTGGAAAGAGATTTTCATTTCTATTCAGAATGTTGGAGCATTCTCCACGAAGACCACTGGTTCTCAGTGAATTTCAAGGGCCAGGGCTGAGTGGCATGCTTTTTGGAAAAGTTCCCCTGGTAATTCTTAGGTGTGTTAAAGTTTGAGAAACTCTGGTTTGGATATTCGGAACATAGTACATTAATGAACATGGCTTTTTAACTCCTCACAGTTGGTTCAATGTTATCTATTTAGTGGCATCTCAAGAAATGTTTGATAACGATGCTGATGTCTTATCACAATAACCAGTTGAATAGTCTCCACATCAGTGATATCAAATTCAGATCAACCTTGAGCTGGTTTATAACCATGGTATTAGATGTTTGTGACTCCAGTCCAGATATGAGGGGTAGAGCAAACTCCCATGGATATTAAGTGACAGAACTAGGTCTTGTTCTGTTGAAATTAGGGGAAGCACCAAGAAAAATTAGCTTCCCAATACCATAGGGCTTTACCAAGCAGAAATAGTTCAAACCCCAAGATGGAGGGAAAAAGGAGAAGTCAAAAGAGGATACTACATTTATCACATTATCTGTTCTCTTGATTCTTCTACCTTTTTTCCTTTCCACTATTTATTTTTTATGCTTATCTAATCTAAGGAACCCTTGAACCCATAGCAATATTGCTCCTCTAAGACCATGTTTCTCCTGCACATCCCCATACCAATTTTCCCAGATCTAAATCAGAAGTCCACAAAGAACTGGGTGAGGAATGTTTCTGTGAATGTTGGAGTCTTTGTCCTCATGGAAGAATCAGTGAGGTTTTCATGGAATCTTGTCCTTTTCAATTATTGCTGTGCCAAATGAGATGTAGTCTCATCAGTGGGCTTCCAAATTCCATCTGAAATGAGGAACCCATAGGCGGCCAACAAGGTAGAAAGGAAGAAGGGGGCCCAGGCAGGGGTTAGTGGAACATGCTAGGTGACTGCAAATAATACTATTCACTTTACTTATTATTTCAACAAATAAATCAGAGCTTTCATGTCTAAGAGGTGCATTTTTTCCCAATCATGCTGCCATGGCTCCCTACATTTTAAATCTGTCCCTTGAGCCTACTGCACATTTTTATGAAAAATTTTCCATGTCCTTAAATCTTCCTCTCTGGGTGGATTTCCTTGTTCAGAAACAACTGAAGTCATTTCAAAATAAGTCTGGTGACCAACGTATGTGACTGAGCAGGTACCAACATTATGTGGTTAAACCTGGCTGTGGCAAAAAGAAACCAGGATTGTAAGGAAGTGTTAACTGGTTATGAGTACAGATTTCAAAAAGGAATGGCAACCATTTCAGATAATATTTGGAAGGAGTTATAGTCTTCCAAGATGACTATTTGAAAGGACAGCTCTCATTCTGAGTGCATAGATCACATATGTATCTTTTTTTAATCAACCAAACTTCATAATGCTATATTCATAACGGTTGTGTTCATTTCTCACTCCATGTATGAGAGTTGTTGACTGTCCAGAATATCTTGCCTGCCTATCATGACCCAAAGCAATAAAACTGTCTGAAAAAAAGCACAATTTTGGGAAAAATAGGTGTGCAAATCTGTGCCTCAAGTACTTATTATGTCTATAATCTTGAGCAAGTTATTTAAGCTCACTGAACTTTGGTTTTCTTATCTGTATAATGAGCATACTAATACCACAATAGAGAAATTGAGAGAATTAAAGGAAA
This sequence comes from Dasypus novemcinctus, assembly GCF_030445035.2. Taxonomy (NCBI): domain Eukaryota; kingdom Metazoa; phylum Chordata; class Mammalia; order Cingulata; family Dasypodidae; genus Dasypus; species Dasypus novemcinctus. The sequence goes on along the minus strand of NC_080686.1, from coordinate 63,972,864 downwards.
TAATATATACACACACCCAGTGCAATGCCTTGGCCTAAAGTGGCCACTCAATTTATGAGGACTGTTATTAATGTCAACTTTATTATTACCATCAATGTGTGCATGTGGCATCCAGGGAGACTCTGCTCCATCATCCCTTCTGTGTAGAGATGCAGATATATCTATTGATATGAACCAGACAGCCAAGCCTAGAACAACCCACAATGTGTTCTAGGCAGAACAGAGAAGAGCCAGGACGGCATACTAGAAGAGTTTCCTCTTTTAATGGTCTCCTATTAAGCAAGTTGCATCATCTCAAAGTACATCAGAATGTTAGAATGCTAACGCAAGAACATCTCATCTACCCAACATCATTGGGGAATGCAATGTTCCGCATAGTCCAGATAACAACAGTTTTCCCCTTTGAGTACCAATATCTCCCAAAATTTTAATCATTTGATGAGGAACTTATCCTAAAATACATTATTCACCCATCTATTTTTTTTTTAGGAGATACCAGGGATTGAACCCAGGACCTCGTACATGGGAAGCAAGCGTTCAACCACTTAAGCTACATCCACTCCCCACCTGTCTACTTTTTAAAGCAAAGGACATGATTTAACTTTTCTGTTGTAATCTGAGGTCATCACTGTGAACACCAGGTGCAGCGTGGAGAGGTGGCTCAGGGCTGGGCCTACGTCTTGTTTTTTCCGCCTGCTCCTTCTCTGATGTTAGGCACTGTCTAGGGAAACAGGCTGGAGGCAATGCATTCACCCACACTGGAAATAGGCAGATGCTCAGAAAACACCAATGTACATGACAGTGACCACACAGGAGTCAGTGGCATGGGTTCTTGGGTAGGCAGATCTGGAGTGAGAGCCTACGTCAGCGGGGCAACCTTGCACAAATTAATGTACTTAACCTCAGCTTCCTCTTCTATCCAGCAGGGAGAAAATATAGTACCTACCGCCCTGAGGAATCATGAATCTTAAATAAGAAAATGGATGTCAAGTGCTTAACATGGTGCTGGGCACATAACAAAGGCTTAGTAAACATTTCCTCTTATTATTGTCACTACCACTAGCCAGCAAGGTCTCTAGGAAGCTCTGGCTTCCCCACCGCAATACTCAAAATCTCTCGCCCTTTCTTTGTGTCTTTTTTCTTTCGTCTGCTAAATCTGATGAAGGAATAGTCTGAACTGCATGTGAACAAAGCCCTCCACCCCCTTTGTCCCATAATCTGGTGGCCCTCCTGTAGAAGAGAATTTCAGCAAAAAGAGAGCTTCCAGTCATTCACAAGCCAAGCCAAGCCAGTCCTTCTCGGGGCTGGGCGAGTTTCTTATCTTGCCCATATGGCCACTCAGTTTCCCCCTATCTGGCACCCCTGTGAGCTGTGCAGGCAAAGACGGGCAAGAGTAGGAACGGGTTCTGAGGTCCAAACACGTCTGTCAGCCCAAGTCTCCAGGCCTCACTGGGCGGTCCTTGGTGGCAGAGGGCACGTGGCCGAGGACCCCTGGAGCCACTTGCTTGACACCATCCATGGCACTAAATAGAAACACGCTGCCGAGTGTTGGTGGCTGCGTCGGTCTGGTGAGGATTCCGGAGGCTGTGCAGCTCTCCAAGTAGTTATTTTCTATCTTGTGTATCCTGTAGGGGGCTAATTAACATCCTCAATGGTATGCTATTCTGGCTGTTTCACCACTAGGGGATATAATTTAAGGTCACTCTGAAGTTAAGACAACAACAACAGCTGCACCCTTTCCCTGTAGTCCAGATGGCAAGGTGCTGAGCGGGCCCCAGCCCCGCACTTCATTATGAGCAAGCACCATTAATCAACCAACTACGGGCACTTGAATCAACTTACAAGGGTTTTTACCTAGCAACATGCCACTGGGCTAGGGCGCAAGCCTTAGCATCATCTTCATCGCTAAAACATGCTTCTCGCAGGCACTCACAGCCACTAAAGTGACATTCCCTAGATAAGTGGCAGATCTGGAACTATCAGCCAGTTTTTAATATATTTCATTTCCCCAAGCCAGTCCTTTCTCCCCTATGCAACCTCTATTTACATATGAACAGGCATGCCTTCTTTATACAGCAGTGATTTCTTATAAAGTTGAAGTGTATCAAATTTTTATAAAACAAGTCATACTTTAAATGTACCAGGTGACTTTGAAATTGTATTAGTTCACCACTGCTCTGTAACAAATCACCCCCAAACCATAGTGGATGAAGACAATAATAAATATTGATTCTTCTCACAGTTTCTGTGGGCCAGCAGTTTGAAAGTGCTTTAGCTGGGCACTCTGGCTTGGACTCTCTCATACGGTTGTGATCAAGATGTCAGCTCTGGTTGCAGTCCCTGGGGTAATCCGCTTCCAAGATGGCCCATCCATGGGGCTGGCAGTTTGGTGCTGGTTGTTGGCAGAGACCTCATTTGTCCCCACCTGGGCCTTGCGGGCCACTTGAATGTCCTCATACCACAGCAACTGACATCCTCCAGACTAAGCAAACCAGGAGAGAGAGAACCAAGCAAGGCTGTCCTCTTCCTGCTCAGCCTCAGAAGTCACAAAGTAGCCCTTGTGCCATACTCTGTTCACTAGAAGGAAGTCTCTCAGTTCCATCATCTTGGGAAGGAAGGGAATTGAGCACCTCGTCTGAAGGAATCGGTGTCAAAAGACTTGTGAGCATATTTTAAAACCAGATACTTAGGGGTGAATCATTCATTCATTTAACAAATATACTTACTGAGTACCTTCGACGTGCCTACACAATTGTAGGTGCTTAGGATACATCATGGACAAAACAGACAAAAGCCCCTGCCCTGGCAGAGTTAAATTCTAATGGAGAGAGACCAAAAAATCCATAAGCATAATAAGTACATTTTATAATGTGTGGGAGGTACAAGTATTCTGAAGGGGGAAAAGGATTGGGGAAAGAGAATTTGGGAATCTTTAAGGCAGGTTACATTAGGGACATCAGACTTGTCCTCGTTGAGAAGTGGGAGTGTAGCAGGAGATGAGTTTGGAGAGGCAAAGGGGCCAGGTGGTCTTGGCCTCTGGACATTGTAGGGCCTCTTGCCATACAGAGATGACTGTGAGCCCAGTCTTTCCCCCTAAACTCTGGCCATTGGTACTGTGCTCCCTCCTTGGGTGTAGATGGGGGAGAGAAGTTTCCCTGCAGCCCAGGAGAACTGCCAGGATTCCCTACCACGGACACCGTGAGGAGAAAGCATCCCTTGGCCAGTGCCAGCCTATGAGGACAACAAAGTGCACCTGAGGGGCAAGAACAAGTAACTTTCTCAGCCCTAAAGAGATGACGTTTGGAGGAGGAGCACACATGCAATGCTGAATGTGTGATTGGTTATTTAAATTCAATCCTGGTGTTTCTATACCCGAAGGCCAGCTCCAGACCACACCCCAATGGAGCCGCCCAGCCTGGGACAGCTGAATCTTGAAGGTCACTGCATCATGAAAAGAGGGGGAGTTGGAAGGAGAAGGACATTCCAAGTGTGGGTGTGACCACCCAGTCGTCCACTCGTAGACTCATTCAGGAACCCCTTGCTGATGGGTCAACCAGGGGAGGGAGGAGCCGGGGATGAAGCAGGGTGGGGTGGCTCTCAGAGTGCTGATTCAGCTGCCCCAACTCAGCAGGAGGGGCCCCGGGGCAGGCCAGGCAGGGATGGGGGCGTTCGCAGGAGAGCTGTGTGAGTCCCACGTGGAAGGGTCAGTCACTGACCTGGAGGGCGTGGTGACTGAGACCACGGACACACAGGGCCCCTCGGCCTCCCACACAGCCTACCTGACAGAGAGCGGAGCCCTCCCAAGGGAAGAGGGGGCAGGAGGCACAGTGGGTCCTGACATTGGCTGGAGGGCCTGCGGGAGGGCTGTGTGTGGAGCAAGAGATGGCACCCTGGTGTGGTCATCCAGCCCAGCCCAGAGGACCTTTGCTCGAAGGTGGTCGTGAGGAGAGAATGAAAGAGAAACTTCCACCCCTAGAGATGCTGCAGGCACCTTGTGCCTAAGGGGAGATCAGCTAACAGTGGAGGGTGTCCACCTCCTCACCTTGTCCCCAGTGGATCAGAAAGAGCATCTCCAGCCATATCTAAAGCCTGTGGAGCCTGATAATGAGAGGCACAGGACCCGAAACAGCTTCCCCAAGGAGCACTGACGCCAAGGACAGTGTGTCCCCTGGCTCAAAGGCGGAGGCTGGGGTGGGGTGAGCAGATGTAGTTTTGTACCCGGGCTGTGCCACTTACTGACTGTGTCTTGGAGAAGTCTCTGAAGTCTCTGTCAAGAGGGAGAATAATACCCACCTCACAGAGCATATGAGAAAATAAATAAGTTAAAAACATTTAAAACAGTTCCTGGCCTACAGGAAGTACTCAACTAATAGTTGCTGTTTTTATTGTTACTATTTTTACAAATGTTGTGGACAGCTAGTGTGTGTGGTGTCGTGGGGGTGGTTTGGTTTTGTTGCCCAGCATCTCTTCCTTTGGAGAAACTGCCCCACACACACACACATCCTGCCCACTTGGTTCCGGTGTCCAGCTAGTCCTAATCCTAGGGCCCAGACCCCTGCTGACAGGGGGCAGGTAAGTGACCAAGGCAATCAAATTCCCTTTCCCCGGAATTGGAATCCTGAGTGTCAAGACACTTAGAAGTTAGAGCGGAGTCATCCTGTCACAGGAAATTCCATGCCGAGTTCCCAGACCCATTATCCTTCCCAGGATCTGGTGTCCCCCTCACTCTTCTCTCTGAGATTGGCTGGCACCCTTCTAAAGAGCCCCTCTTTAGCTTAAGCCAGAGTCGTTTTTTACTGTTTGCAGTCCAGTATTCCTGCCTGACAAAACATCCATACAACGAGACATCTCCACAGAAGAGAACTCAGGCTGTGCGAGAGGATGCTGCCTTCCCACCTCCTCCCTTCTCTCTTCACTTCAGGTCACTTCTGTCTTCACTTCCAGCTTTTCTGGCCACTTACTTTTATGAATTTAATTTTTAAAAAATTTTATTGAAGTGTATCATTCATCCATGAAAATACATAAACAGTGAGTATGTAGTAAAAGTTGTGAACTTACAAAACCAACATGCATAACATCATACAGAGGTCCCATACATCAACCCACACCACCACCTTGCATTGTTGTGAGACATTTGTTACAAATTATGAAAGAATATCATCAAAATCTTACTACTAACTATAGTCCATAGCTTACATTTGGTGTATTTTTCCTGCAATCCACCCAATTATTATTTTTTTAATAAATTTTTATTACAGAAGTTGTGAACCTAAAAAACAATCATGCATATGTGTAGAATTCCCATACAACACCCCTTCATCAACACATCACACCATGGTGGAACATTTGTTACAGATTATGAGATATCATCAGACTGCTACCACGAACCATGGTCCATAGCTTATATTTGACACTTTTTTCATACTCCCCCATTATCAGCACAGGACTTTTTTGGCATAGATACATGAATATTACAGTATTGCTGTTAACTATAGTAGACAGGATATACCAATTGTATTTTTCCCATGCTTTTCCACATTCCCATTACTCTGCAATAGTGATATACATCTGCTCTACTCATAGGACACTGGCATCTGTACCATCAACCACAATTTTCATCCACCTGGGTTCACCGTGTTATCATTCCCTAGATTATTCTCTAGCTTTCTTTCCATTGACATTTACATCCCTAGACTACCTTGCTGTGATCAGCTCACAATAGGTCTGCACAAAGGGAAGGCAGCATAAACTTAAAGAAATAAAGGGTAGAGAGAGAGACACAAGAGAGGAGATAAAGGTGGGACCAGGGGACTCATAGATTCTTCAACTGAGAGCCCCGACCCTCGTTTCTACCTCGTATTTATTAGAAACTACCGAGCAGCTGTTTGCTATCAGAACTACAACATCATCTACAATAGGAAACAACTGCAACATCTAACAGCTGCAACATCTACAATAGAATAGGTATAACATTTACAATAAGGAACAGGTATAGAAAGAAAAAGGGGGGGAAAAAGAAAGAAAAAGAAAGAGAAAAAGGAAGAGAGGAAAAGAAAAATAAATAAATAGGAAAAAAAGAAAGAAAAAGAGAAAAGGAAGGAAAAAAAGGAAAGAGACAAAGACAGGAAACAAGAAAAAGAAAGAGAACTGCTTTTGTGTCTGTTCAATATCAGTGTGTGTGTTGTAATTGTTTCAGTGTGTGTGAAAGAAAAAAAGAAAAAGAGAAAGAAAAAGGACAAGTGCCCAGAGCAGGGCAGGTGCCCAGAGCGGGGCAAGTGCCCAGAGAGAAAGAGAACGAGAAAGGAAGGAAAAAAGAAAAAGAGATAGAAAAAGGAAGAAAGAAAAAGAAAGAGATAGAAAAAGGAAACAAAAGAAAGAGAGAAAGAGAAGGGAGGGGAAAAGGAAAAAAGAGAAGACAGGAAAAAAGAAAAAGAAAAAGCAAGGATAAAATGAAAGATGTAAAAGTTAAGTGAATATTGCAAAAGGTAAAACACTTGTGGGAATGCTAACTGAAATGTTATAAGGTGTATTTTGTCCTAAAATATGCAGGACAGAACTAGTATGCATATAGTAAGTTGTAAAAGTATTGTGATAATGTTCAGTAATGTGTTTTGTAAAAGTAAAACACGCCTGAATGAATACAAAAAGTACAAAAACTGTGCGAAAAGGTCAGCAATGGACTTTTGCAGTTCAAGGCTTTCTGCCCTGGCCTGATGGCAATGAATCTGGCTGCATAGAAGGAACCTGTGGCAGTGACTCTACTAAGAAATAACAGAGACAATGGTATTTTAGGGGCCTAGAAGAGGCAAACAATTGAGACAAGCTGTAAGGTTCCTGCTGCTCAATCAAATTCTTACATGTGTGGGTAAGACAAAACTATACTCTCTGCTGTATTTGATACATACAATGTTTTCTCATGTTAATGGAGTTTGTAATGATGTAGCCTGTGAATTGGATGTGGCCAGCACTAATATCGAGTACTGGCCTATATAGCCTTGTTAGTTGGGAATCTTAAGCCCATGCGAAATCAAAGTTTATTCATTAAATCTCTGCTAGTTGGAAGCCTTATTGTTTGTTGTTGTATGATCTACGTAGTTATGGATTATGTATAAAATGCTTGAATACTAACCAGAACTTTAATAATGTAACATATCGTTTACTTAAGTGACTTGATGAACTGCAAGTGATATATATATGTACCTTGTTGAATATATAAATCTCTTGTTTTAAGTTGGAACAATCCTGGGACCAAATGTATTGGGAAAAAAATTTAATGAGTATTGTTCAAACATAAAAGTGAAAATATTATGCAGGAAGCTTTGTTAATCAGTGGAACGTCATTTGCATAGACTTTGCAAAAACAAAAAGGAAGAAATGTTGTGGGAAACTGGCCTACCTGTTCTTTATTGTAAATGTTATACCTCTTGTAGATGTTGCAGTTGTTAGATGTTGCAGCTGTTTCCTATGGTAGATGATGTTGCAGTTCTAATAGCAAACAGCTGCTCAGTAGTTTCTAATAAATACGAGGTGGAAACAAGGGTTGAGTCTCTCAGTTCCAGAAGCTATGAGTTCCCTGGTCCCACCTTTATCTCCTCTCTTGTGTCTCTCTCTCTGACCTTTATTTCGTAAAGTTCTGTGTTGCCTTCCCTTCGAGCCAACCTATCGCTGGGCTGATCACAGCTCTATCCTTTCAGCCACAATCCCATTTATAAACCACCTGTTACTATAATGTGCTACCATCAACTCTACATTTTCCACACTTTTTCAGTCAAGTTAATTAAAACTTCTACATGCATTAAGCATCAATAGTTCTATTCAGCCCTCCTTTTACCTCTTAATGACCTACACTTTAGGTTTTAACTCCATGTGCTTATTCTTCGTATTTAATTCATATAAATGGGACTGTGCAATATTTGTCCTTTTGTGTCTGGCTTATCATAAAGTCTTCACAATTCATTCATGTTATCATATGTGTCCCAATTACATTGCATCTTACTGCAGCATAGTATTCCATCGTGTGTATAGATCACATTTTCCTTATCCATTCATTGGTTGATAGACACTTGGATTGTTTCCATCTTTTGGCAATTGTGAATAATGCCACTATGAACATCGGTGTGCAGATGTCTGTTCATGTCACAGTTTTCAGTTCTTCTGGATATATTCCTAGTAGAGGAATTGCTGGATCATATGGCAATTCTATATTTAGCTTCCAAACTGACTTCTACAGAGGCTGCACCGTTTTATAATCCCATCAACAGTGAAGGAGTGTGTTCCTGTTTCTCCACATCCTCTCCAGATCCACTTATTGTTTCCTGTTGTTGTTGTTTTTAAATAATGGCTATTCTGTGCAGTGTGAATGATATCTCATTGTTTTGGTTTGCATTTCCCTAATACTAGTGATATGGAACATTTTTTCATGTGCTTTTTGGCCATTTGTTTTTCCTCTTTGGAGAAATGTTTATTTAAATCTTTTGCCCATTTTTTAATTGGATTACGTGCTCTTTTATTGTTGAGTTGTATGATCTCTTTATATGGAATGGAAATCAAACCCTCATTGGATATGTGGTTTCCAAATATTTTCTCCCATTGAGTGGTCTGCCTTTCCACCTCCTTGATGAAGTTCTGTGAATCACAGAAGTGTTTAAGTTTGAGGAAGTCCCATTTGTTCATGTTTTCTTTCATGGCTCGTGCTTTTGGTGTAAGGTTTAAGAATCCACCACCAATCACTAGGTCTTGAAGATGTTTTTCTACATTTTCTTCTAGGAGCTTTATGGTTCTTGCTCTTATATTTAGGTCTTTGACCCATTTTGAGTTAATTTTTATAGAAGGTGTGAAATGGGGGTCCTGTTTTTTCTTTTGGCTATGGACATCCAGTTCTCCCAGCACCAGTTGTTGAATACACTGTTCAGCCCAAGCTAGTTGGCTTCACAAGCTTGTCAAAAATCACTTGAACACATATTGAAGCATTGCTACTAACCATGGATTATAGTTTAAACTAATGATGAATGTTGTTGATGTGGGAAAATGTGGGAGAAAAGAGGGAGTGGAGCATATGGCAATTCCTTATGTTTTTTTATGCATCATTTATGCAATCTAAAGCTTCTTTAAAACTAAAAATAATTGATTAAAAAAAAATCACTTGACCATAGATGTGAGGATCTGTTTCTGAACCATAATTTCAATTCCATTGGTCTATGAATCTATCTTTATGCCAGTGCCATGCTGTTTTTACCACTGTAACTAGATAATATGATTTAAAGCCTGGAAGTGAGAGTCCTCCAATTTCACTTTTCCTTTTTAAGATGTTTCTGGCTATTCGGTACCCATTACCCTTCCAAATAAATTTGAAAATTGTGTTTTCCATTTGTTTTTAAAATGAGGTGGAATTTTTAATGGGACTGCATTGAATCTGTATATCAGTTTGGATAGAATTGACATCTTTTTTTTTTTTTTTTTTTTTTTAAAGATTTATTTTTATTTATTTATTTCCCCTCCCCTCCCCCGGTTGTCTGTTTTCTGTGTCTTTTTGCTGCGTCTTGTTTCTTGTTTCTTTGTCCGCTTCTGTTGTCGGCAGCGGCACGGGGAAGTGTGGGCGGCGCCATTCCTGGGCAGGCTGCTCCCTCCTTCGCGCTGGGCGGCTCTCCTTATGGGTGCACTCCTTGCGCGTGGGGCTCCCCTACGCGGGGGACACCCTGCGTGGCGCGGCACTCCTTGCGCGCATCAGCACTGTGCATGGGCCAGCTCCACACGGGTCAAGGAGGCCCGGGCTTGAACCGCGGGCCTCCCATGTGGTAGACGGACGCCCTAACCACTGGGCCAAAGTCCGTTTCCCAGAATTGACATCTTAATGATACTTAGCCTTCCAATCCATGAGCATGGAGTGTTCTTCCAATTATTTAGGTCTTTTGAAATTTCTTTTAACAGTGCATTGTAGTTTTCTGAATACAAGTGTTTTATATCCTTGGTTAAGTTTTTTCCTGAATATTTGATTCTTTTAGTTGCTATTGTAAATGGAATTTTATTTCCTTACTTCCTCCTCAAATTGCACATTACTAGTGTATGGAAACACCACTGGCTTTTATGTATTGATTGTATTATGTATTATGATTATGTATTGAAATATTTATTTATGTAGTCTGACACTCTACTGAAATCGTTTATTAGCTCTGGCAGCATTATTGTAAATTTTTCAGGACTTTCTAGGTACAGATCATATCATGCAAATAGTAAAAGTATTACTTCTTCCTTTCTGATTTGGATGCCTTTCATTTCTTTTTCCTGCCTGACTGCTCTGGCTAGAACCTCTAGCACTAAATTGAACACAGTGGTGACAGTGAGCATCCTTGTCTTGTTCCCAATTTCAATGGGAAAGCTTTCAATCTTTCACCATTGAATATAAAGTTAGCTGTGGGTTTTCCACATATGGCCTTTATCATGTTGAGGAAGTTTCCCTTAATTCCCTCAATTCCCTTAATTTATCAAGAAAGAATGCTGTATTTTGTCAAATGCCTTTCCTGTGTCAATCAATAGGATGATGTGATTTTTCTTCTTTGATTTATTAATGAGGTGCACTACAATGATTGATTTTCTTGTGTCAAATCACCCTTGCATGACTGGTATAAAACTCATTTGATCAGGATGAATAATTCTTTTAATGTGTTCTTGGATTCGATTAGCAAGTATTTTGTTGAGGATTTTTGCATCCATATTCATTAGAGAAATGGGTCTGTAATTTTCTTTTTTCATAATATCTTTATCTTGCTTTGGTATTAGGATGATATTGGCTTCATAGAATGAATTTGATAACATTCCTTCTTGTTCAATTTTTTGAAAGAGCTTGAGTAAGATCAGTATTAAATCTTCTTTCAATGCTTGGTAGACCACACCTGTGAAACCATCTGGTCCTGGACTTTTCATTTCTTCTAGGATCAGTCTAGGTTGTTCATACTTTCCTAGGAATTTTCCATTTCATCTACATTGTCTAGGTTTTTGGCATACAGTTGTTCATAGTATCCTCTTATGAGCTCTTTTATTTCTGGTGGGTCAGTAGTAATATCCCCATTTTCTTTTTTTTATTTCATTTATTTACATCATCTCTCTTTTTCCATTGTCAGTCTAGCTAAGGGTTTGTCAATTTTGTTAATCTTGATGAACCAACTTTTGGTTTTGTTAATTCTCTCTGTTGTTTTTGTTCCTGATTTCATTTGTTTCTCCTCTGATCTTTGTTATTTCATTCCTTCTGCTTGATCTGGGAATAGTTTGCTCTTCTTTTTCTAGTTCCTCCAGCTTTGTAGTTAGGTCATTGATTTTAGCTCTTCCTTCTTTTTTAATATAAGTGTTGAGGGCTATAAATTTCCCTCTCGGCACTGCCTTCACTCAGTCCCATATGTTCTGATATGTTGTGTTCTTGTTGTCTTCATCTTGAGATATTTGTTGATTTCTCTTGAAATTTCCTCTTTGACCCATGATTATTTAAGAGTGTGCTGTTTAATCTCCATATATTTGTGAATTTCCCCTTTTTCTGCCTCTTGTTGATTTCCAACTTTATTCCATTATGATCAAAGTAAGTGCTTTGTATAATTTCAATCTTGTTGAATCTATTGAGATCTGCTTTGTGATCCAAAATATGATCTATCCTAGAGAAAGATCCATGAGCACTTGAAAAGAACATGTATTCTGCTGTATGGGGTGCAATGTTTTGTATATGTCTATTAGGTTTAGTCCATTTATCATACTATTCACTCTGTTTCTTTATTGATCCTCTGCCCAGATATTCTATCCAATGCTGAGAGTGGTATATTGAAATCTCCAACTATTATTGTAGAGACATGTATTTCTCCCTTCAGTTTTGCCAGTGTATGCCTCATGTATATTGGGGCATCCTGGTTAGGTGCATATACATTCATGACTTATTTCTTCCTGGTGCATTGCCCCTTTTATTAATATATAATGTCCTTCCTTGTCTCTAATAACAGTTTTGCTTTTAAAGTCTATTTCATCTGATATAAGTATAGCTATTCCAGCTTTTTTTTTGGTTCCTGCATGTGTGGAATATCTTTTTCCAGTCTTTCACTTTCAATCTATTGGTATCTTTGGGTCTAAGATAAGTCTCTTATAGACAGCATATAGATGGCTCCTATTTTCTTATTCAGATTGGGCAGTTTAATCCATTAACATTCAGTGTTATTACTGTAAAGGCAGTTCTTATTTCACCCATTTTGTCCTTCGGGTTTAATCTGTCATATTTTAGTTTCACTATTTTTTTTTTTGACACTTTTAGTTACTATTACAGACATAAGCTTCATTTCTAGACTTTCTTCCAAGTCTCTCTCTCCTGTCTTTTCTTTTCAGGCTGTAGCACACCCTTTAGTATTTCCTGCATAGCCACTCTCTTCATTATAAACTCTCTCAGTTTCTGTTTATCTGTGAATATTCTAAACTCATCCTCATTTTTTAAAGAAAATCTTGCCAGATATAAGATTCTTGGCTGGAAAGTTTTCTCTTCCAGTATCTTAAGTATATCATAACACTGTCTTTTTGCCTCCATGGTTTGTGATGAAAAATTGGCACTTAATCTTATGATCTATTGCTTCTCTCTTGCTGCTCTCAGAATTGTCTCTTTATTTTTGGCATTTGACATTCTGGATAGTAAGTGTCTTGGGGTTGGTCTATTCAGATTTATTCAGATGGAAGTAGGTTGTGCTTCTTGGACATGGATATCTAGGTCCTTCAGTAGGGTTGGGTCATTTTCTACCATTATTTCTTCAAATATTCTTTCTGCCCCTTTTCCCTTTCCTTCTCCTTCTGGGATATCCATGACATGTATGTTTGAATATCTCTTCCTGTAGTTTAGTTTTCCCTGAGAATTTGTTCAATTTTTTCCATTCTTTTCTCCATCTGTTCCTTTGTATGTTCACTTTCAGAGGCCATGTCTTCAAGCTTACCAATCCTTTCTTCTGCCTCCTCAAATCTGCTGTTATATGGCTCCACTGTATTTTAATGTCATTTCCTGTACCTTTCATTCCTATTAGATCTGCTATTTTTTATGCATGCTTTCAAATTCTTCTTTCTGCTCACCCAATGCCTTCTTAATATCCTTAATCTCTTTAGCCATCTCATTGAATTTATTAAGGATATTTGTTTGAACATCTCAATTCCTTTATGTCATCTGAAGGCTTATCTTGTTCCTTTAACTGGGCCATATCTTCCTGTTTCTTGGTATGCACTGTAATTTTTTGTTGGTGTCTTGGTATCCAGTTTACTAGATATATTTATTCTGGGTGCAGTTTTTCTCTTTGGTCTGGGTCTTTCTTGCCCTTTCTTGACTTTGCTGTTGTGTACTGGGAACTGAGGATGTAGTTGGTACTGTAAGCCATGGAGGCTGAAGTTGTGCATGTTGCCCCAGTAACCAATGAAGTGTCTCCCTCCTTTCTCCTTTGCCAGGGGTAGGGACAGAGCTGCAGCTGTGTGTAATAATCCAAGACATGAAGACCAAGACTGTCTGTAGTTGCTTGGAGAGACTGGTGAAGCTTCATGTCCCTTCTCTCCCCTGCCTGAGGCAGGGCTGGAGCTGCAGGTGTGGGCAGCAATCTATGCTGTGAGGGTCCAAAATGACCACAGTTGCCCAGGTAAACTGATGTAGAACCACCACCCCTGCCCTGCCAGGGCTGGGGATGGACCCTCTAGGCTGTTCAACAATCTAATTTGTTGGTCTGAATGTGCCTGCAGTTGTCCTGAAAGACCAGGGGAGTACTGTCCCTTCACTCTTTAGGGGGTATGAATGGAACCACTGACACACAACAGTTCAGTCTGTGTAGGCAGAAAGTGCCTACTGTTGCCCAGAGAGACTGAGGAAACACCAGCCTCCTCCTATTCTACTGGGTGGTGGGGGTGAATCCACAGGTGCCCAACAGTTCAGTCCCTGTAGGCTGAGGGTCTGCCATTTTATGGAGAGGCTGAGGTGACTCCAGCCCTTCCTATCCCATTGGGGGTGAGGGTGGATCCACAGGTTCCAACCAGTCAACACTGTGCAGGCCAAAAGTGCCTGTGGTTGCCCAGAAAGGCTGATGAAATGCAGTTCCCTTATACCTTACTTGGATGGAGCTATAGGTGTCCAACTATTCAGTCTGTGTGGGCCAAAAGCACATGCAATTATCCAGAGAGGCTGAAGAAATGCAGCTCCCCTCTTATTCTATTGGGGGCCAGGGATGGAGCTGCAGGTGCCTGAGTATCCAGGCAGTGCAGGCTGAAAGTACCTGCAGTTTCCCAGAAAGGCTGAAGATACCCAAGCCCCCTCCTATCCTATGGGGTTCAAGGGGTGGAGATGGAATTAACAGTGCTCAACAAACAAGTTTGTGTGGGCTGAAAGCACCTATGATTACCCAGAGAGGCTGATGCAGGTCCTGCCAGCTTCCTCTCTGCCAGAAGTGGGGCCGGAGCCTAGGCTAGGACTGCAGTCCAATCTGGGTATAAAGAAGCCAGTCCCCACCTTCATTGTGATTTTCAGTCAGCCCAGCTTCCTCTCATGCTAGGGGCAGAGTTAAAATGGCAGCTACAAGCCTCTTCCCGACTTAGACAGGTTCAAACTTTAGCTGCCGAATTTACTAATCAGTAGCTGAAGTTGGTGCCCAACATCTCTTCCTCATCCATTTTTGGGAAATGGAGCTTCCAACTCTAGCCACAGAATAGCTCCTGGGCTGGCTTGTGTTGCCAGTGGAAGATGGGCACTGGCCTCCATGGTGTGGAGTGCTCTACTTACAAATCTTCTCTTCAGATGGGCAGTCTTCTCCTTCCACTCTTTCAAGGATGTTGCAGGATGCTCTTCTGGTCTCTTGGAGCCCCCAAACAGATGCTTTAGATAGCAATAACTCTGGGTAATTGCTAACTGCCCTGTAGCACAAGCTGACTCTAGGAGCTCCTTACTCTGCCACCATCCTGTTGGTTGTCCCCATATTGAATTTATTATTTTTAAAAAATCATGGAGGTAAAGGTGCTTAATTTAAGAGTCAAATAATGCATAAGTAGAGTTGGGACAACTAGGTAGCTATCTGGAAAAAATAAAGTTAGACCCGTATTTGAGGATAAATTCTAACTGGATCAAAGATTTTAATGTAGGAAATGAAACCTTAAAGTCACCAGCAGAAAACATAAATGAATTCCTTTATAACCTTTGAAGAGGGAGGGTCTTTTTAATTATTACTTATAATCCAGAATCTGTAAAAGAAAAGATTTATAGATTTGACTACATATGGACCAAAAACGTAGCAGAGGTGCAAAAGAATGAAGGTGGATCCCTAACTCACACAATATACAAAAATTACCTCAAAATTGGTCAAAGATCTAAATATAAGTACCAAAACTATAAACTCATGGAAGGAAACATAGGGAAACATCTTCACCACCTGTGTCAGGCAATGATTTCTTAGACTTGGCATTACAAGCATGAGCAACACAGAAGGAAATGTGTTGGAGAGGATATGGGGAAACAGGAACATTCATTCCTTTTTTGGGAATGTAAAATGTTACAACTGCTGTGGAAAACAGTTTGGCAGTTTCTCAGAATATGGCCCAGTAGTCCCACTTCTAGGAATATACTCAAAAGTATTGAAAGCGGGGCCTTGAACAGATATTTGCACATCATTGTTCATAGCAGCATTATTCACAATTGGTAAAAGGTGGAGGCAACCCAAGTGTCTATCAAGTAATGAATGGATAAACAAAATGAGATATATACATATAAGGGAATATTATTCAGCTGTAAAAAGGAATGAAGTTCTGATCTATGTGACAACATAGATGAATCTTGTTGACATCATGTTGAGTGAAATAAGTCAGACACAAAAGGACAAATATCATGTGATCTCACTGATATGAAATAATTAGAATAAGTAAATTAGAGAGTCAAAATACAGGTTACCAAGGACTGGGTTGGGGATAGGGAAGAAGGAGTTAGTGCTTAATTGGTACAGAGTTTCTGTTTGGGGTGATGAAAGAGTTTTGGTAATGGCTGGTGATAATGTTGTCGCATTATGAATGTAATTAACACCACTGAATTGAATGTGGTTAAAAGGGGAAATTTTAGGTTGTATATATGTTACTGGAATAGCATTTTTTAAAAACCCATAGGCCTGTATAATACAAACAACCTATGGTCTATACTTAATAGTATAATTATAATAATATTGTTTCATCAATTCTAACAAAGGTCCCACACTAATGCAAAGTGTTACTAACAGAAAGAGGAGAGTGTAACATGGGAACTGTGTATTTTCTGAAAATTTTAAAAAGTAAATAATAGATAAAATTTTTAAAGTTGATAAAGGAGGAAAAAAACTTAGCAGAAAGTAATAGTAAAGACAAAAGACAAATGACAAACTAGAAAAAAATATTTACAACACAAAGTATTAATTTTCTGAAAATGTAAACAGCTTCTAGAAATCAAGAAGAAAAATATCAAACATGGGTAAAGGACATAATCAGAAAGTTTTCAGAAAAGGAAATATAAATGGCTCTTAAACATATGGAAGATTCTCAACCTCACTCATAATAACAGAGAGCTCTTTTTCCTCACAGGTCAGGTCAACAAAAACATAGAAGTTTGACAGTACATTCTTCTGATGAGGCTGTGGGAAAATACTCTCATAAAATTCTGATGGGATAAGATGGTGTAATACTTAATTGTGATATCTATCAAAATATGAGTGCCTTTGCCCTTTGACCTCTGTAACTTTATCCCACAGCTATATCTACACATGAACAAAATACATATCTTTAAGGTCATTCATTCACCACTGTTGGTATTAGTAGAAAATGAGAAATAGCCCGAGTGACTAGTTTTAATAAAAAAACCAAAGGCTTGTTAAAAACAAAAATTTCATCCCCTACTTCACCCCATATCCATCCCCAATTCTCAATTACCAGAGACTTTTAGCTGATTTTTCAGATATTTACCTCTATATATTTTTTATATTTTATTTGAGTTTTCAATTTAAAGCATGATCTACCAACTTTCTACTCTAGAAATATTTAGTCCTACTATATTAGCTCTCTCTCCTAATGTGCACACATACAGAGCTTTCTGTCCCCTTGATTTCTCTGAAATGATTACATCACAATTTTTTGTTGATATTTAATATTTTAATTATTATGACTATATAAATATCATATACATCTGAGCATGATTATTATTTCCTTCTTGGACACTTTTTTTCCCTGGAGTTAATACTTCCTTTGTTCTTTCATATGACCAGTCTTTCTTCAATCTTCTCTTTTTTTTTCCCCCAGGACATATCAGGGATTGAACACAGGACCTCATATGGGTGCTCAACCACTGAGGTACATCCGCTCCCCCAGTTTTCAATATATTTATCAAATTTCATTCCCCAAATTTCCTATGTGTCATAAATTTCAGATCATCTCTCCATTCCACTTTTTGCCTGGAGATCCAACCATGGTAGCCCTTCTGCTTGTTTCCCTCTAAGAAAATACACAGCTGATGTTCTGAAACCTTTCTTCACTGTCCAAACTAGGTATTTCCTTTGCGTGTCTCATCCTACGTGTTTTGGATCCCAGGTCTTCTTGATTTACTCACTCATTTTGGCAAAATACATCCTCTAGTAGCTTCTTGAGAAAGAGGGCATGGAGAAAAACATTGCGATCATGCAAGTCTGAAAATATCTTCCTTATACTCTCACACTTAATTGTTAGTTTGGCTATGTATATAAATTTGGGGGAAACGGACTTTGGCCCAGTGGTTAGGGCGTCCGTCTACCACGTGGGAGGTCCCCGGTTCAAACCCCGGGCCTCCTTGCCCCATGTGGAGCTGGCCCATGCGCCATGCGCAGTGCTGATGCGCGCAAGGAGTTTCCTGCCATGAAGGGGTGTCCCCCGCGTAGGGGAGCCCCACGCGCAAGGAGTGCACCCGTAAGGAGAGCCCCACGCGCAAGGAGTGCACCCATAAGGAGAGCCGCCCAGCGCGAAGGAAAGTGCAGCCTTCCGAGGAATGGCGCCACCCACATGTCCTGTGCCGCTGACGACAACAGAAGCGGACAAAGAAACAAGACGCAGCAAAAAGACAGAGAAAACAGACAACCGGGAAAGGGGAGGGGAATTAAATAAATAAAAAATAAATCTTTTAAATAAATAAATTTGGAAATAATTTTTTCAAATGTTCCGTTTCCTTTCAGCATCCAGTGTAACTGTTGAGAAGTCTGAAGCCATTCTGTTTCTGATCCTTTGTTGTGGCTTTTTCTCTCAGGAATCTTCTCTAGATCCCTGGCATTTTGAAATTTCATGATGATGTGCCTTGATGTAGGATTTTATTTTTCTTTTTATCATTCACTGTGTTTGGAAACTCATGAAATCTTTTATTCTTGATTTTCATGTCCTTCGGTTCTGGAAAAATTTTTGTATTATTTCTTTGATTATTTCTTCCCTCGGTTTTCTCTGTCCTCTCTTTCTGAATATGCTATCAGTTGAATGTGGAAGTCCTGAATCAGTCACTCAGTTTCATGTTGTTTCTCTCCTACTTCCCAAATCTTTCTATGAGATTTCATCAATTTTATTTCTATTATTGTATTTTTAATATCTAAAAGCTCTTTCTTGCCCTCTGATTTTTATAGCATTCTGTTATTTCATAAATGGATAGTCCTTTTGATTTTTTCCTGCTCCTGGAATGCTTTCTGCTTCCTCCAAGTTCTCTTTTTACTTTGTTTATTTTGATTTCTGTCCTTCATGTAAATCAGTCTGCCATGTTGAAGGTAAATCTCCAACCAGTATTTTGTTGTTGTTCTTTATTATTATTATAGAAGTTATGGGTTACAGAATAATCATGCATAAAATACAGGATGCCCATATACCACCCTATTATTAATTCCTTGCATTGGTGTGGAACATTTGTTACAATAAGTAAAAGCATACTTTTTAAAAAAAATATTTATTTATTTATGCCCCTTGTTGTTTTGCGCTTACTGTCTGCTCTCACTGTCCGCTCGCTGCGCACTTCTCCGTGTCTGCTTGTCCTCTCCCCAGGCAGACTGGAAACTAATCCTGGGGCCCTCCAGAGTGGGAGAGAGGTACTCAATCTCTTGCACCACTTCAGCTCCCCGGTGCACCAGGTCTGCCACTGTCTCTCCTCTTTGTCTCCCTCTGTTGTGCCATCTTGCTTGCCAGCTCTCCGTGCAGGCTAGCCCTCTGCTTGGGCCAGCTCCCTGCCTGGGCCAGCAGGCCACACGGACCACCTTGCCCCCACCAGGAAGCTCCTGGAACCCCGGATGCCCCACATGGTAGATGGGAGCCCAATTGCCCAAGCCATCTCCATTTCCCGATAAAAGCATATTTTTATAATTTTACTATTAACTGTAGTACATGGTTTAATTTAGGGTTCACTGCTTGTGTTGCACAATTCCATGGACATTTTGTTTTAAATTTTTTACTCTAGTACCATATGTACAACCTAATATTTCCATCTTTAACCACATTCAAATATATAATTCAGTGGTGTTACCTACATTCAAAATATTGTGCTACCATTACCATCATCTTTTATCAAAACTTTTCTATCTTCCCAAATAGAAACTTTGTACATTTTAAGCCTTATTCCCTATTCCAACCATTCTTAAATATCAAAGTCTTTGAACTCATAAATCTAGTATCTTTTGTGTTTGTCAGACTGTTGATTTTTAAAAATAATTATATAATAGTACTTAAATATGTTCTCATTGCCAAAGATTCAAACAATGTAGAAAGTAGATAGGTAAACATAAAAGTTTCCCAGTCCTGTTCCCAAAGGTAATCACTATTAATAGTTTGGTGTGACAAGATACTTTCTAGCACATAAACTAATTCCTTCTGAGTTAATACAAATATAATAAACTGGCTTCATGTAAGAGCCAGACCACATATATCTATGTGTGGTGTGTGTTTCTGCTTGTGGATTTAATTTGTTCATTTGGCCCATGAGAATTATTTAACATGTGAGCTGATTACCTAACATTTGAATATTAAGAGAAGTACTTTAAAATTCAGATTCCCAGACTCTCTTAAAAAAAAAAGGGAAGTGTGGCAACACTGGGCCCATATGCCCCTATTAGGAAGAGATACCATCTTTACAGTTCTCCCAGTTACCACTTGGCCCATCCTCTTTTATATTTCTTTTCTGGCTCCTGTAAATGCTGGAATTGGTGCCTCCTAGACTAAGGTGTTGGTGTGTGTTCTGTAAGTTGTAACACATCCATCTACGGTTAATAACAGTTTAGTCTTCCAGATCATAGGAGGGCCTGCCAGACAGGAAAGCATAAAGGGTGAAGCTTCGCTCTAGAATGACATGGAAAGGGTTAGGCTGGGGAGGACTGGACTGTGGGTGGGTGGGAGTGGTGGACCTAGAAGGGAGGATGTCCTCACTGGCTGCAGATTGAATACCCCTGAATCCCAGACTCTGTCTATTCCATGGATTTTCTCCAGCATAGATTCCATGGCAGCAAAACACACTTTGGACCTCTAGATGAAAGAACAGTAAAGATGAAGAGATGAGGCAGGGAGCAGCTATGGGGAAGGACACCCTGTTGAGCTCTCTGTCATGATGAACACCATGTCTTGGCTGCCACTCTCCCTCCTTGGCTGACTCCTCACCATTTACTTCACAGCCAGGGAAGGGGCCCAGCTTGGCTACCTATCCCTTAGCAAAATCCCTCGAGCATCAAATGCAAGTGGACTTTAGGTACCTGTAGATCTCATTTCTCTACATAATTCTTGCATTTTATTTAACTTGGTAGATACCTACACATCCACTCATCCAAGGCAAATCATGATCTAATCCTAGAAGAATGGTAAAGAATACAGATTTTATGGCCCTTCATATTGAAAAGGATTAGGGAGCATCTGGTAAGATCTTTTCTGTGGGCAGGTACTGAGTTGTAAGAATACATTCCATATTTTTCAAAGGGAGAGAACATCTCTGGTCCATTTTAAATCAGTGCTCTGTGGATAAAATTTAGTGTCATTTTTAAAATCTCATAGGTGTTTGGAAGGGTTTGGGGCAAAGAGAATGGCTAGACCTCACCATTGGCCATATGTTCAGTTGTCTGTAGAGCACAGAGCCAAGGGCCTTGACTTCTGCTGCTCTGCAGTCAATTAGAGGCCTCATGGGAGACTTTTCACAGAAGAGCAGTGTGACCCTCGTTTCGCCCGCTGTCATTCCTTACTCCACCTCCAACCTTTCCTCACTCCCAGTGGTCCTATCAGAAGTCTCCAGTTAGCCCTCAAGTCTGAAACCTGCACAGAGACCGTGGAAACAGTGCAGCCACTGTTAATGTTCCTCCTCCCAATAAGATACCAGCCTTTACTCCACTAAATTGTACTTGGGAAAGGAAAGGGTTGTCTTTGGTCAAACTTCCATCCGGAACAGAAATAAAGGGCTATTCAATGGGGAACATAGACAGAAGGATCCAGGATCTCTACAGAAACACTATTTTAGGATGCAGCCAAGGAGAAAAGAAAGGGGAGTGAGAAGATAAATTATACATTATTTCTCTTCTATCTCAAATTGGATTTATTCCTTGCTTTTCTTTCATCTAATACTGTTATCACATTTTCTCTTTGTTGCTTCTCGTTATTGCATAGAAAATGGAAGTCTGCACCATGATCGAATCTAAATACTCAAATCATTTAAGATCCACTACTCCTGGGACGTACAGCAAAATGTAATAAGTTT
This sequence comes from Dasypus novemcinctus, assembly GCF_030445035.2. Lineage (NCBI taxonomy): Eukaryota > Metazoa > Chordata > Mammalia > Cingulata > Dasypodidae > Dasypus > Dasypus novemcinctus. The sequence goes on along the minus strand of NC_080686.1, from coordinate 63,951,152 downwards.
CTCAAAATGTGACCTAATTATAACTGTCCTTTTAAGTTTTATTTCCCTCAGGGACCAAATGTCTGCAGTTAAAAATAATTCTTGAAACAGGTCCATGTTGCCACAAAACTTTTCAGAGTCACTTAAATGTTATCCATATTCCCAGTTTATTTTTCTCTTCTGTTCTTGTGTGTGATAAAAGCCAGATAGCCAGGAGAGACAGGAGGCCAGGGCACACATCAGGAAGGGAAACTACTGGGCCAGAATTCTCACAGACAAGGCCTTCCCATCTGATCAGACGAGGGATCAGGTTACCACCAGTTCACTGATAATCCGTGCACCAGTGACCCCCATATCCCGCCTGCTCTCAGCCCCCACATGAGCCTTGGATCCTCAACAGTCAGAACTCTTTGTCCTGCCCTCTCCATCCCTCCCCCCATGGAAACCAGGCTCATAGCGTTTGAGCTTGGATTCTGTGAAAGCATTGTTGCTGCCTCCAAAGGTCCCTTGAGGTGCTCAGGCTTCATTCCCCCTCCTGGACCTCATGGTCCACAGTGAGCACTCTCACCTTCTGCTGTCCATTTCAGTCAACCTCCTTTCAGAGCCCATTCTGTCTTTCTGAACAGAGAAGGCCCACTCTCTTACTGGCCAGTAACCCTTGCTTTATTGCACTGATTTGTATAGACCTGCCTCCTCCCGTGAAGTTATCTAAGGACATGCTCAGAAGCCTTTGCCCTTTCAACTTCACTTAACTCTTTCTTAAAAAGGAACAAAACATGAGGACTCTTCTGATTTAAGGCTATATACTCGGCAGGTTCAGCACATGTTTTGAAGTCAGACAGATCTAAGCTTGAATCCCTGCTCCACCACCTGTGTGGCTCTAGGCATGTGCTTGAGCCTCAGTTTTTTAATCTGTAAAATGGGGGTGATAAAGAAGTAATCTTACTAAGTTGTTGTGAATATTAAAATTGAGGTAATGAATGTAAAGCACTTAGCACAGAGCCTAACAATAAATGCAAGCTATTATTACTAGAGCATTTGAATAAATCACTTCTTCCAGTTAAGAAAATGCCATTAGTGCAGATAGAGGATTCTATTTCTGTTCATCAGAGGGTGCCAGAAGGATGCAAGCCAAAGATGGTGAGGAACTTCTGGACGCTCTTCTCTCCTGGTTCCAGCTCATAGGAGCAGTAAACAGCCAAGAAAAGAGGGAGACTATAGCCAGGATCTTGCCCAGGAGGCCCTGTTGGGAAACCACAAGCAAAGACATGCCATTTCCAGGACTTTGTCCAACCTGAAAAGGAGAAGCTGAATTTTTAAATGAGCAGATATATTTAAATTTTTAATTTCAGGAGAGTACAAATGGCGCCCCTTCCATGGCCCTCATTTGGGGGGGGGGGGGTAGGGGGAGTGGCTAAGAGACCAGTTGACCAGTGTTCAGAGCTTGATTTGAAATGCCAAGTCTGATGTTGAGAGCTTTGTGAAATTATGTAGGCAGTTACTGAGAGCTCCCCAACCAGCATTGCCAAAAAGCACTGTAGGATTCTACCTAGAAAGGCTAGAAGAAGAAGGGGGAAAAAAAGACAGGAAAAGAACTTGCTGGCTGAGAGCAACAGGGAAAAGACAGACAAAAAAAAAAAAAAAGCTATAGGGGAGCACTGCTTGGCAATGGGTACGATAGAGACCCTGGCCAAGGAGGAATGATGAGAAAGGGAAGCCATAAAGCACACTTGCTGTGTCCTTACACCATGCTAAGTGAAGTGAGGCACCAGAATCAGAGAGGACCCAGTCTCCACACCAAGCACCTGGCAGCAATTCCAGCATGTTCTGTAACAAGATTTAATGCAGGATTATAGATTACATATAAGATAAATATATTGGGTACATGATAACTTTCCTTTAAATATTAATAAACAAGAGGTAATAAAATATAATCTAAAAGAACCCCTGAAATTGATTGTATTCCAACTGATAATATCACTGACAAGAAGAGGGTTACTATTCCTAGGTTGTGCATGGAGAAGAAGTAAAGGCACAGAACCTAAACATCATATTCTTGCCAGAGATTGATACATGAAGCAATCCAGTCTTGGAACTGGACATTCTATTTGTAGTCCAGTGGTCTGGTCACTTGCTTTGGGCATCAAAGTATGTTAGTCTCTATCGGCTGGACCTCATTTTTTCCCCCATACCTATCCATGTATGGCTTTCAGCCAATCAGTATAAAGTCCAAGAGCAGACACTGTCCATGTGCTGTCCAGGCCCCTTGGCCTACCCAGAGCTCTTCTACAGACAATACCTTGGGAGCAGGATCTGCAGAGTGCAAGGATCAAGTCATGGATGCCTCAGGGGTTACCCTTAACCAATGAGGAATGTGGCTGTTGGAGACCCCCTCCTTTTCACCCCTTCTTCATGGTCTCTTAGAAGGGCCATGGCAGGGTTAAGCACCAGCAGAAATTAGCTCCTTTATTTTCCTTTCATTGACTTGCCTGCCTCTTGTGCTTCACTTCCCCACTCGTTCACTATGTCTCCTAGGATCATTTGCCAAATAAATGACTCACACCCAAATTTTCCTCCCAGGGTTTGCTTTTAGTAGAACCCAAAGACAGGCAGCAAAAGAAATGCAGGTCATCTAGTCCATGCCTCTGCCGCCAGATAGCTTGTAAAGCCCACGGGCTTATCATATTCCAATGCCTATTTGATTCAGCATGCTATACCCAGAGTTGAGCACACAGTGCCTGGCACACAGCAAGTGCTCAAAAAAATATTGTTTGAATGAGTGAAGTTTCACCATCAGATTCCCAGATGAAGGAGTGAACTTCAATTTTTTTCCCTTAACTTATTTTTTTCACAGCTTGATTTAGGCGTAATTTACATATCATAAAATTCTCTCATTGTAAGTGTACAATGCAATAATTTTTAGTAAATGTATGGAATTGTGCAATCATCACCACAATTCAGTTTTAGACTCACCCACAAAAGTTCCCTCATGCCAGTCCCCACATCCAGCCTTAGCCCCAGGCAACTGCTAATACACTTTCTGTCTCCATAGATTTTCCTGTACTGGACATTTCACATAAATGAAATCATACAATCTGTGGTCTTTTTCTTCTAGCTTCTATCACATATTCTAGCTTGTATCATAATTCATTGCTTATTATTGCTGATCCATATTCCATCATATGGGTATGCCACATTTTGCTTATCCATTTACTAATTGATAGACATGTGGGTTGTTTCTGGTTTGGAGCATTTATGCATAATATTGCTTTTATGCATAATACTACTTCACACATCCAATATTGCTTTGCACATTCAATATTGCCTTGCACATCCATGTGTTTTCATTTCTCTTGACTAGATACTTAGGAGTAGGATCCAACTTTTTATTTTTAAAATTTTCTTATCTATAGAAAAATTGAAAGAAGAGTGCATTACATATTATTTACCTAGATTCCTAAATTGGTAATATTTTGTCATATGTTCTCCCTCTCATGCTCTCCCTCTCTCCCTCCCTGTATATATATATATAGAGAGAGAAATACACACATACATTTGAAAGAAAATAAATTGCAGACATGACATATCACCCCTAATTACCTATGTGTGCAGTTCCTAAGAATGTGCAGCTCCTAAGAATAAGCCCATTCTCCTAAACCACAATATCATTATCATAACTAAGACTTTTTTCCAAGTTTATTTTGAAATTTTTCAAAACTACAAAAGAGTTGAAAGAATAACACACTGAAATGAACCTTGACTTTGGCTTTGCTATCATTTCCAATATCGCTGCTTTGAACCCTCCTTCTTCAGACTCTCTTGCTGCACACTCCTAACATATAAGTGTTGGGCTGTTTTTGTGCACAGCCATGGAATATATCTGACTTGTCACACTCATGCTCCTCCATTGTTTATCTCAAGAGTTTTCAGCCCGGATATCCAACACCTGAGGTGTCTCTCATATCTTGTCCTAAGGGACATTGCAAAATTCTCAAAACCTCCCTCACCTACTTCAAGGCTTGGCTGAGATGTTAACTTCTCCATGACTCCTACCCTCCCCATACTATTTAAAATTTCAACCCATCTCCTTCCCCTAGCCAGTACTACTGTTTCCCCCTTATACTGCTCTATTTTTTTTCCAGAGGACTTACCTTCTAATATAATGTGTAATTCACACATTTTTTATGTTTACCAACTGCTTCCCACCCCACCCCACCCACTAGACTGTAAGCTCTACAAGGGCAGATGTTTGCCATTTTATTCGCTGCTGCATTCCTAGGCCTGACATTGATACCTAGCATTTCAAGCACTCAAAAAATCTTAGTAGAAGGAATGAGTGGATGATGATGTGTGGGTATGAGTAGGAAAGGACTGACCATGAGCAGATCATACTAAGATGCCGCAATCCCCAGAAGGCATTGGTTTAGCCTTAATTAATATTCTGAACCCCAAGTGGAAGGCTTTGGAAAACCACTAACCCTTTGGAAACCACAAAATGAACCCTAACCCCCACCCCATCTTCATTAGAACTGACAGGAACTTTCTAAATAGGAAGTCTCCCAATACTTTTCTGAAGAAAGATATTTTTTTTACCTCAGAGAACAACCAAAACCAAGTAACTCTCCAAGGACCACAAAATCCTGGAGCTCAGCCTCCCTGGATTTCCTGGAGGAGGTATATATCATACCCACCATTCTCTTTAAGGTCCTTCCCTAGAGGGAGCCCCAGCTCCTCAGGTAGCCAGACTGCACCACATGGCCCCCATCCATCTCCCACCACAGCTCTCCCCAGGTTTATGGTGTGGTGGGCACCCACCTGGCTGACAAGAAGTTGGTCCCAGGCTGGCATGGCTGTGAAGTAGCCTAGGGAATGGGCTCGAGAACCTGAGTTAAGAACTGCAGTGAGATTGCCACAGTGGATTGAAATTCATGCAATAACTCTAAGAATATTGAATTCCCATCCTGGGGAGCTTTGCCACAGTCTCTAATGGGAGAATAAGAACCCTCTGAGCAATTCCCTGGGCAATGACTAGTGAAGGAGGATGGACCATTGATGGGCCCTTGATAGTGATGACCGTACTTATGAACCTTTATTTTTGAAATTGAAATATAGCCTAGAATTAAAGGGTACGTAAGAGTTACCTCCTTGTGCTCAAAGGTGGCCTCTCTTTAAGCCAAACTCAGCATATAAATGCATTACCTTCACCCCAGCATGGGACATGACTCCCAGGGATGAGCCTCCCTGGCACCAAGGGGTTACTACCAAGCACCAACTAGCAATGCAACTGGAAAAATACCTTGACCAAAAGGGGGAAAGGGTAAAGACAAATGAGTTTATATGGCTAAGAGACTTCAAAGTAAGTCAGGAGATCATTCCAGAGGTTACACTTATGCACATCTCAGCAGGCTCTCATTGACTGCCACAGCAAATGTTGCCTCAAATAGTGGGCCTCCTGAGGGCTCTGGAGATATCCAGACACTATAAGCAGGGCAGACAGCTCAGAAGTTTGGCACCCTGCCAGTAGGCACTACTTTGGAATTTATGCTCCCCAGTGTGACAGAGTTGGACTCAGTAGTGGTTTCCCTAAACATGTCTCTTCTGCCCCTGCTATTTGAACCTATTGTTAATACTAGAGTTAATAGGTCTATGTCCAAGAGCCTTAAATCTTTGGGCTGTCCATGTACCAGTTGGACCCTGATTATCAACAGAGTTGCAGCAGAGTTGCAACTCCTACTCTGCAGTTCATTGGATTCACCCAGGACAACTAACAAGGAGATTATACTGAATAATGACCATCTCAAGGAACAGAGAGAGTCTGCAACTGCAAGCAAGTTAGTCCCACCCATCTGCCCCATGGGATCTAAGTCCCCTCTCAATTAGAGGTGAAGTGGGCATCACCATCCCAGAACCCTCACGATTGGGGAATGAATGGTGGACTAGAATAGATTTACAGTTATTCTACTATAGACTTATTGTGATTCTAGCAATGGAAGAACTTTTATCATTGATGTGGAGGCAGTGGCCACTGTAGGTTCTAAGGGGAGGGAGAGGGAAAAAATAGGTATAATTTGGGGCATTTTCAGGACTTGTGAATTGTGATACAGGCCATTATATATCTTGCCTTAACTTACAGAATTGTGCAGGAGAGAGTGTAAACTACAACGTAAACTATAATCTATGCTTAGTGGCAATGCTCCAAAGCGTGTTCATCAATTTTAACAAATGTACCACATGAATGAAGGACGTTGATAATATGAGAAAATGTGGGAGGGGTAGGGAGCAGGGCATATGGGAATCCCCTATATTTTTATGTAACATTTATGTAATCTAAGTATCTTTTGAAAAATAATTATAAATTAGATTAAAAAAAAAAAAGAAGTGCAGTGAGGAGAGTGGGGGAGAAGCTGAAGGGAAGCACAGGGACAGAGAATTTGAGTCAGAGGAGGTGAAAGGAGGCTGTGAGTGAGTCCAAGTTATGAGAAAGCCAGAGGTAGTAAAAACAATGAGATTGAGAAAAGTCCTTAGAAGAAAAGCAAAGGGGGGTGGAACTCGACAAATTCCTGCTCCTGAAGTCCTTTGAGATGCCCTGGTTTGGAGACATCTGGTTCTGGTCTCTCTGAGGCCTGACTATTTCACAGGTCCTGTTTTGGATTTCCAGGCATCTCCACCACCCCCACTGCTTTGTATTTCTTCACCACAAACCTCATTACTTGAATGCTATTCCTTGCAACCCAAAGATTCTAAGTAAAAGCACAAATACGCAAGCATTTACTATGGAGAAATGCAAAATTACTCAAGGTGGTCTCTCTACTCAAGAAGCTTATTATTTCCACTTGCACTTTCACTTCAACACTTTCCCTTGCTGTACTCTACAGCTTTGCTACTCAAAGTGTGACCCAAAAAACACCAGATGGGCATCATTTGGGAGATTATTCAAAAGGCAGACTCTTTGGTCCCACCCCAAACTTACTCAACCCCAGGTAAATTTTGAGAACAATAGAGTTTGAGGAGCACTGCTCCTACCCAGCAAATAGTCCCAAATCCATTGTTCCAATCACCTTCTACTTCTCGACTCCCATGTGCCATTGATTTGATAAACAACATCTAATAATTCTACAGTTATCAAAGGTGGCAAAAGCAAAATGCTTTAAAACACAGATTTTTCAAGCTATTCCTTTGCCGATGTCCTTCAGATGTCTTTCATGGATTTTTTCTGCAATGTTATTGTAAATGTCTGTCTTTTATTTTTCCAAGGTTCATCCTGTTTGGGTAAAATCCTGTTGAATAAATCCAAGGATTAGGGGAATCTGTTCTTCTTCTCAGTTCTTTGCAACTGTGGATGATCCCCAATAAGCATTTTAACTACATTCTTTCAACATACTGTCATTCTTGAGAAGTATCTATAGTTTAAGGTTACAGCTTGTTTTCATCTCAAACACTGAAGAAAGAAAAACCACCACCAAGAGATAAAACCCCAAGAAATAAAACGTGACCTTTTTTCAAGGAGGGACTCACATTTGAGATTCCTCAGCTATATGCCCCCAAGTGTCCAGTGCATGGGTTAGCTGCTGGGCCTGGGGTGCCATGTCTTCAGGATCAGCCAGGCCCATACTTGCAAGCCTGCCTGCAGATCCTCCAAATGGGTACCTTCAGGAATACCCTCCAATCCTTCCTTCCCTTCCTCCAACCCTCTTTTGTGCCCTTCAGTCTTCTTTCCTTCCTCCCAATGTGATGCACTGAGGGCTCACAGCAGGCCACACACTGCTCTGTTCTGGAGATACAGCAGTAAAGAAGGCAGATGTGGCTCACACTCTAGCAGGGAGGACTGCAAAATAAGTCATCAATCAAATCATGTGAATTTTAAGGGAGTAAGTGCTCTGAAGAAAAGAGGATCAATAGGAGAGTGTATAACAGAGGATTTGACTCTGGGCTGGGGGCTTCCTCGAGAAAATAACATCTGAGCCAAGTCTCAAAGGGTGAATAGCAGTAAACCAGGCAAAGAGAGAGGGGAGGGCCTCCTTTTTCCTGGCCTGTCCCCTTCACCCACCCTGCCAGCTCAGTTCTCAGAGTGCTCATGGACGACCTCTGTTCCAACTTGATACCTCCCTGCTGACACCACACTGACCTTGCCCAGTGCCCGATAATGCTGACAGCTCCACAGCTCAGGCTTGGAGATTTGCCTCCATTCTTGTCTACATCTGACCTTGGCCTGGACCATTTTTGCCCCACTTCTCCCTTATTGGTGCTGAAAGTTCACAGGTCCCCGCCCTGGTAGGTAGTAAGATATGTGATGGTATCACTTTCCTAAAGCTATTAGAAAGCATTTTCCTTCCAAACAATTATTTTTGCCCTCAGGACCAGAACAATAATTCAGGCTCAGTGCATGATTTATATTTGTTGTGGCAAAGGATGTAGAGAAGACCATGTCCAACCAGCCACGTTTTCTGTGCCAAAGAACCCGCTAGTCTTGGGGGCACTGTGCTCAAGATAACTGCATCCTGGTTGCATCTTTCTGATGCCCTCATGTAGGCTGGATGGAGACTGAAGGGAGTGATGCTTCCTACATTCTTCTCTCCAGGTTATACACGCAGCTGCTGACTTCCTCTCCCATTCAGCTGTTTTGCTAACCGGACTATGACTTCTTTTTTCTGAATGTCACAGGCATATTTTGGAGTTTCTGTTTGCGAACAGGTGCTAAAGGAAGCACGATTCATTTATTTATTAGGATGTTACCCTGTGTTTTGAAAAATAACAATTTGAAAAGGAAAAATGGCTCTTCCAATGCCTTTTGCTTTTCTCATCAGGTCCTTTGCTGTGAACAACTGCTATTACCTTTAGTTTACAGAATCCCCATCTGGTTAGGTACTTTGGTTTATGTTGGTTCTACTCCAGCATAGCTGGTTTGGTTTATTTTAAGGAGTTTTATTTTAAGAAACTTTTGACATTTAAGAATTTAATTGGAACAATCTGTACCCAGAAATTTTTTAATGCAGTCTAGGATTAAATGATGTTCTTCAGAGTATGTAGGGTTTTAGAAGAAAATGGAGCTTTCTACACCTGGGCAGCCTGGGCTTGAGGAGTTTGTTCAAGATGTGAGGAGAGAATCCTCAGGTTGGGATTTCTGTCAGTGATGAGAATGGACAGAATGATTAGTTCTAAAATTGGCTACTCTAACTCTCAAACCCATTCCTTAAGTTCAATTTTTAGAGCTTTGCTAGGAGAGACTATCCCCAAAAGGCCGGTTACAGGGAGATGAAGGGCACCATGTCTTGCCATTCAGTCAGCTTTCGTCAAGAGTTTAGGCCTAAACTGGGACAAATTTGGGAAATATGCCTCATTCTCTTGACCAAAAGACCAGGTTTTCCTGGTTCTGAGAGCCAGAAAGATACCAGGTTGACTCAGAATTCAATTTCTCTACTCTGAGAACTGAAATTGCAACCAAGAGTTCAAGAGTTTGGTGAAGTTTGAGATTCCCAAGAAGCATCCCAGCTTCCAAAGATTGACCTGAGCCTCTATGGACATTCTGCAGGGTTCCCAGAATTTCTGGTACTTTTAGGGACTTGAAGCTGATCCATGATCCCCAAGGTTGCTGCTGGTTGAAGCAAAGAGCAACAGACTTCCCAAAGACTAAGGTCATTAAAGCCCAATGGACCATAGGAAAGAGAAGGGAGGCTGATGCTTACCGGGCGCTAGGCCGTGAGTTCCCAACCGTACCTCTAGCCCCAGCTTCCCTCCTTAATTCCACATTTGCTTCCAGGTATGGTCACATGTTGTCCTACTAGCATTCAGACTCAGCAAGTTTGTCTACTTCCCTATTTCTGCACATCATCCCACCATTCTCCATTCTCCCATTCACCACCCTAGAGTCATTTCTTTTTACCTCATTCTCACTGTCATCAGCTTCAATTAATTGTGTATTCTTGGTCCAGTTTCTTAAACTTTCAGATCCTCAGACTTATTATCTATTTAGAAAAAAAATCATAATGCCAATCTCACAGGGATTTTTAGAGAACCTTAGATATCAGGAGTTTGAGCTTTATTTGGAAAATGAAGGGGAAGAGAAAGGGTATTAACTCTTTTGGACAACTACTATTTGTTAGTCTCTATTAAACATTTCACATTGAAGGTTTAGACTTAATTACCATATCCTTCCCTCACTTTTTCAGTTGTAACTCCTATTATTCTCCTCATGTGTATCTTACACCAGGCAACTGGATGATTTATTCTTACTTGAGCAAGCCAGAAAGCTTTCCTGATTCCTCGTCTTCAATCATTCATACTCTTTTTTCTACATGGCACGTCCCATTCCCTCTCCCTCTTCAGGATGAATTCCATCAGTGGTGTGCTGGTAAGTATTTAACAACCAGCTCCCCCAGGGAGAAAAGAGTTCTTATTCATAGCGTTCATCCACTTCCATGGTGTAAATCCTCCCACCATGGCCAATCTCATGCTAACATAATGACATCAACTGGCTCACAACATTTCTGAAAATTTAGTTATCAGTTTTCAGGGGCCAGTATGAGCTGGCTCAGCAGATCCCTGAGCTTCAAATGTCACTCTCCCTTCTCTGAACTTTGTTAATAATTTGTACTCTCTTATAGTACATAGTCTGCATTATTTTATGGTTAAATGAATTCCTGTTATATTCCCATCTTCGATTATTAACTTTTCAAGGACAGGAACTATGCCTTACTCACCGAGGCATATTAATGGTGTTCAATAAATATTTGCTGCATTAGGGGGATGATGAAGATTATTACTAGGGCTTGACACAGTTGCGGTGAGGATACAATGACATCATGTATGTAAAGAGTTTACCAGAGTGCTTGGCTCAATGCTCAATTAGTAGCAGCTAATTTTACTATCATCTGTGGCTTCTGGAATTAAGGGAGCCGACATTTTAAATTATTACAGTGGTTCCCAGCTGGTGCCTACACGTGATAGTCACCTGGGGAACATTTACAAATCCCACTGCCCAAGCCAAAAAATCAGACATCAGTATTTTTAAAGGTCCCTAGGTGAATTCATTGTGCACCAAGTTGAAGACCACTTTCTTATGTGTTCCCAGTCCTCTTCCTGGCTAGTGAGTCAAGAAGATCAACAATAACAACAAAAAGTGGTCTAAATGAAACCAGCTATTCCTTTAAAAATCCATCTGTTCACTAAACAATTCCAGTAAATAGGAGGAAAACTCACTTGCAGGATTGCCTTATTTGGTGATCACGTTGGGTGGAGGCACCTGGGAGGGGAAAAGCTAAGAATGAGTAATGCAGCCTTCTGTAGGGGCAGGAGTGAAATATCTCTTTGTCAGCAAACTGCTAAAAGTAAAGTTTTTTCCAGCTGGCAGAATTTGAGGTATCTCATTTAAATTAGATTTGACTCTTGTGATGATTTAGTGCAGATTATACATATGGAAGTTTTATTTCAGTGAGTGTCAATGTATTTGTTCCAATTCTTTTTTTCCCTTGGAATGTTGTATCAAAATAACTGAACTATTAATATTAAGGCTCAAAATGATTCTTACTCTCATGAAATTTTTGTAGTAATGATGATGGACTATCTTTAAATCAAGACAGGAATGTGTTTCTGTCTTTGAAAACCAGGTATTTTTTTCTCCTTAGAGTTGGTGAAACTGAAACAGTGTGAGATCTGATTGGCCCAATGTACACACGGGGATGCCAAATAGGAAGTAAAAGATTTCACTTTTGCTTGGAAACACTTCATCATTTATGGGATATAGTTATTGTGGTTTAGTCATATATCTCTCATGTTAAAGGTATTCACCAAAAAAAATTATTCTGCTTTAATAGTCAAGTATATTATTCTCCCTATTTTTCTTATGAGAATGAAAGCCCAGTAATTCACTTTAAAGAAGAGAGAGAGGGGAGTGCATGTGTACGTGTTCATGTGTTACAAAGCCAAATTTTAGCGACCTAAAAGGCAGGCTTTCCTTGATGCCTCACAATGAATGAGTCTTTAAAAAATTATTTTTAAATGTACTTTAGGGGCACTAAAGAAAATGTGTCTGGAGGTGTGAGGTGGCTAATGGAAATGCTTCAAGAAGCATTGCTGGCTCTGCGGACCACACCAGATGCTTCTGCAAAAAAAAAAAAAAACATGTTTATTCTACTCTTAGTTCAATTTGGAATTTTCTTATGGAGACTCTGGATTGTCTTTGAAATAAACACGTTTATCTATTAATGCTATTTAGTGGATTAAAAGTATTTTTCTCCTATTGTGTATGCATAGCATATCGTTAAAATACATGGATTTTTTTTTTACCCTAAAATGAAATGAGCTTTTAAAAGCAATTCTTGCCACAACCCCCAATTTTTTTGTCAAGGCCCTATGATGCCATAAACTCTTCATATTTATGGCATCATCAGAACTCTAGCTTCTCTGTAAATCACAGTCTCAAAACCATGGCTTGCCTTTCTATTACTTTTTCTCTGTCCTAACATTATGAATTTATGGAGGACATGTATGTGCAATACCAACTTCTAATATATCAAGTTTATTTTCAAGGGTCACCAAGAGGGAGCATTGAATACCAATAGGTGTTGAATTCAGAACCTGGGATCAAGATACTGTCTACTGTCCTTGAATATCGATGACCTCTTCTGGGTTCCAGGTTACCAGGTAAATTTCCAAGCCCAGTTACGAAATTAGACTGACCAAAAGATCTAGCAGATTCTACTTGTTGCTGCAAATCTAAAAGGAGGCAGAAGGAGTAGAGATGAAAAAGTTACATCTTCACGTCTTACACATCATTCTTTGCTATTTGTACAAGGGCTCTGAAAAACACTCTCAGGCAGACTGTTGTGTGAACTACACGAGGAGCATTTCAAACTTCCCTTTTACAAGAAAATGGGAAGAATTGTACAAGTTGCTTGAATTCTCTGAAATCTGGGCGCTGCCCAGAATCACAGCCACCTAAATCCCCATTGCGTTGTTTTAAGTGATAGAAAGGGTTGATAAGCCAAGGTCCAGTTTGGCTGCAGAAGTGAAGTAAAGCTAGGAAAAGAAGGAAGAGCCACTATTATTGTAAAAGTTGCCGAAAGGGGAAAAGAGCTATAGATGGGTCCAATTCTCTGAGTACCCAAGTCAGGATCCTTCAGAAGCTTCATTAGTTGTGGCTACCAAGGAAGGAAGCATTTAGTACTCTGAAAAGAGCAATTCATTGTAAAAATATATCTCGTTTAAACCCTAAGAAGAGCTAGATAGAAAGTGGCCTTACATTATTGGGTGTTCATCTATTATGAAAGATGTTAAGATGCAGAAAGATCTTTTAAAAATAAAAATATATATATATTTTTTTTCAAAAAGTGACCTATGCATCTTTAAAAAATAAAAATATGTATTTTTTAAAAAGATGCAGAAAGAAGATCGAACATTCTGTCAGGGTTACAGCAAATGAGGGCAAGGCACCCACGGTCCACAAGTCAGAGACGAATCCTGCTTATCTATTAGGATTGGGCTCAACTGCTTAAATAAGAAACAAGTTTTTTTGTTTCTTTCTCTCTCCTGTAAAAAGAAGTCTGAAGGTCAGCAGTCTAAGGCAAGGACCCAGGCTCCACCATTCACAGCACGTGGTTTCTACCTCATGGTACAAGACAGCATCTTGAGATCTACTCAGCAGGAAAGGGGAAGGGACGAAGAAGGAGGTGGAGGAGCGCCTTTTAAAAAAATATTTTTATTGGTACATATTAATAAAGCATACAATTCATCCAAAGTGTACAATCAATGGTATTTAGTATAATCACACAGTTGTGCATTAAGCACTCCAATCATTATTAGAGCATTTTTGTTATTTCAATAATACTAATAAACAAAAAACAGACAAACAAGAAAATTCTTCACCTCTCCATCTGCTATTTCTGGCTAGTCTTGCAGAATTATTTGTTTATTTATTAAGCAGTTTTATTGAGATATAGTCACTACCATAATTCTATCCAAAGTGTATAATCAATGGTTTTTAGTATATTATGCATTTCGTCACCACAAAAATTTTTAGAACCATTTCATTACTCCAAAAAGAAAAACTCCATAACACTTAGCATGCCTTCCCCAGCCCTACATAACCACTAATCTAATTTCATCTTTATAAATTGATTTATATGTACATTTCATATAAATGGAATCATACAATATGTACACAGTATATTTAGTTCATAGTAATGCAGTCACACAGTATTTGTCCTTTTGTATCTGGCTTGCTTCATTCAACATAACATCCTCCAGGTTCATCCATGTTGTCATATGCTTTATGATTTCATTTCTTCTACTACTGCATAATATTCCATCATGTGAATACACCAGTTTGTTTATCCATTCATCAGTTGAAGGACACCTGGGTTGTTTCCAGCTTTTAGCAATTGTGAATAACACCTCTATGAACATCAGTGTGCAGATGTCAGTTTGTGTCAAAGCTCTCAGTTCTTCTGGGTATATACCCAGTAGTGATATTTCAGGGTCACGTGGCAAATCTATATTCAATTTCTTTAGGAACTGCCAAACAGTCCTGCATAGTGGCTATACCATTCTACATTCCCACCAATAACAAATAAGTATTCCTATCTCTCCACATCTTCTCCAACACTTGTAGTTCTCCATCTTTTTAATAGTAGCCCTTCAGGTAGGTGTGAAATGATATCTCATTGTAGTTTTGTTTTGCATTTCCCTAATCATTAGTGATGTTGAACATTTTTTCATGTGGTTTTTTTGCCATTTGTATTTCTTCTTTGGACAAATGTCTATTCAAGTCTTTTCATCTGCCTTTTAAGGAAGTTTCCAAAACTAACTTCCATTCAAATTACATTAGACATAATTGAATCAAATTGACCATACTTAGCTGAAAGGGGTCTGGGAAATGTGGTCTTTACCACAAGTTGTCAAGTACCTAAATAAAAATTAGCAGTTCTATTATGAGGAAGGAGAGAACAGATATTAGAGTAGGCACCCAGTAGTCCCTGCCACAACCTGCTAGTGCTGACGTTCAGGGTCAAGAGGCTGCCATAGTTAGGTGGAAAGCCTAGAATTCAGGAGGTCTGAATCCTATTCCCACTGGCATGAAAGTTTTCAAGTGATCTTAGTCATCTCATCAGTAAAAAAGATATGTCATGGCTAAAAATTAAATGCTGTGACACATGATATTAGAAGAATAATTAGCAAGTTAGTGAATTGAGTTTTTATTTTGTATTTCCATTCTTAGGAAATAACTGCTTATTTAAAGAGGCTACTGAATTAATCACCTAGTTGAAAGCACACATTATAGGAAATTTAAACACTTCCATAGGAGAAAAGAGAATGGTTGAATCTTAGAGTAGAAAGGGGCATTCAAGGATGTCTAATTCAACCTCTTTCCCCATATAGAGCCTCTGCCACCGTAACCCTGACAGATGGGCTCCTGTCTTGTGCTTAAACATTCCTAGAGTGTGTTCATGGTAGTTCCATTGATGGACAGTTCCAAATGTCAGAGAGTTCATCTGGATAGTGATCTAAAAATGCCTTCCCTTGAATATCCACCTCCTGAAACAACAGAGAACAAAGTCGTTATCAATCACTCTTAATGACAGTATTTTAACTATTGGAAGATAGCTCTTAAATCATCTCCATGGTCTTCTCTTCTTCAAGCTTAACATTCCTGACTGCTTTCTCTATATTAGTGTTTCTTGAACTTTTTTGACTATGACCCACAGAAATAAATCCATTTTACATATAATCAGTATGCATATACATACCTAACTAGGTATGAAACAGAATTTCACAAAACAATGCTTAGATTTTTTACATGAGATGAACCCTGATATATTTTTCAATTTAATGTACTCTATTCTACTCTAATGTATTCTATTTTATTATTTTTTTCAAGGCTGGTTGCTATCCACTAACTGGATTTCATACGCACTCAGGGGTGGTAACCTATAGCTTGAGAAACACTTCTCCAGATGCACTCTGGCTTGTAAATGTTCTGGTACTGCAGACTGATCTTAGTGAGGACAAGGATATTCTACTTCCTAAGCCTGGAATTTGGTGTCTTTATTGTAAAGTAGTCTAAGTACATTAAACCATCACATCGTTGGCTGAACATTTGAGTCAGTTATAACTTCAATACTTTCTCCATATAAATAACTTCCAGGCGGCAGACTTGGCCCAGCGGTTAGGGCGTCCGTCTACCACATGGGAGGTCCACAGTTCAAACCCCGGGCCTCCTTGACCCGTGTGGAGCTGGCCCATGCTAAGTGCTGATGTGCGCAAGGAGTGCCCTGCTATGCAGGGGTGTCCCCCGCGTAGGGAAGCCCCATGCGCAAGGAGTGCGCCCAGTAAGGAGAGCCGTCCAGCGCAGAAGTGCAGCCTGCCCAGGAATGGTGCTGCATTCACGGAGAGCTGGCACAACAAGATGACACAACAAAAAGAAACACAGATTCCTGAGCCGCTGACAACAACGGAAACGGACAAAGACGACTCAGCAAATAGACACAGAGAACAGACAACCGGGGTGGGGGGAGGGAAGGGGAGAAAAAATAAATAAATCTTTAAAAAAAAAAAGAGTTCCTTATTTAAAGAAAAAAAAAACAAAAGAACTTCCAAGCCACTTTCCTTTACCCTATACTTGTACAAATGATTATGTAAACCTAAATGCCCAGTTTTAATTTAATCTGTTTAAACCTCATCCTTTTCAGCTTCAACTTTTTTTCAATGTTTCAAAAACTTTTGGGATATTAATCCTGTCATCAGTTTTTCTAATTTTATAACCTTCTCATGTTTAGCAAGTGTACTTTCCATAGACATTAAAATTGTTTATGGTTTGGCTTTCAAAAGATTGAAAGTTTCTGCCTCCATTTTAGCCACTAGTAAATAAACTGCAAAAAGGAAGAACCAAAGAGACCTATGGCACAAGACAAGAAAAAAAAAGTCCAGGAAGTTGGATTTGAGTTTATTGTTTTCTATATGGATTCTCTAAACTCTATTAGAGAATGTTTACCCTCCATGTGGCAAGAGAATGACAGCATCTTTAAACTTAATGGACATACAATTTATGAAGCCTGAACATACGTGGACTGTACTGTAGAGCCTGGGAAAATTCTCCCAGAAACCCTAGAGAGAGAGACCCTCTGAAGTGCTACAATCTCTTCTGGCTGAGAGGTAAGATAAGATAAAATGAACACTATTTGCATTAATTTATTCATTCTATGGACATTTGTTGAGCACCTATTGTGTGCCAAAGAAGAGAACTATCAGAGAGTCCTAAATTAGGCTGTGGGGTGGGTAAGGCAGAGGAAATGCAAAGCAGAGAGGTCTCCTCCCACCTGCCCCCACCATCAAAGGCATTTTCTCCCAGTTGGGGAGGAGGCAGCTCTTGCTACTCACTCACTGAGCTCAAGAAGGAAACTTTAGGGGTGGTAAGAGTTAGCTAGACAAACAGAGAACCACATACGAGGAGGCTCTTAGGTTAGAAAAACACAGTTACTTAATGAAAGTAAAGAACTAGAACATTCCTAGAGAACTTCAAGAAGGACATGGCTTTGAACACATTGGTTAAAATATATTTCCTTGCCTCACGTCCAGGATAAGGTTTTGATGAGCGGCCCAGAGGACTTGGCCCCCCCCCCCAACCCCCCCTACCCCACCCCCACCCCCACCCCCGTCCGTGTTCTGTTAGGCACTCCCAAACACCCAATCAGAGCCTTGATGAGTCTAGGAGCAGCTTTAGAACACTTTCCTAAGTGTCACATTTGATTCCTGTCAGTTCTAAGTTCTTCTGGGATCAAAAGAAACTCAGATCTGTTAGGCAAAGTGAAAAAAGGAATGGGGAAGAAAACGGTGGAGTTAGCAAGAAAGGGTTTGTTTTTTTTTTCAATCTTTACTCCAAATTCCTCTTTTCTTTCCTTGTTTTTCTTTTTTTTTTTTTAAACTGTCAGGCTGTTTTTATCTTTTATTGGATGTTATTTTTACATTAGTGATCGGCATTGCATTTTTCATGGTCCAAAAGGTTAAAAAAGGATACGTAGTCAAATTCTTTTCTCTCCCCTATCCTCTGCCACCTGGTTCCTCTCCCCAGAGACAACCTATGTTGCCAGGTCTTTTTATATTTCAGAAATAGGCTGTGCACAACAGGTCATATGTATGCATATTTACCCCTACACCACCCCCCTTTTTTTTTGTTAAATGACACATATTATCCACACAAGCAGTATTTTGTTTTCCTTTTAAAGAATTCTCAGAATTGACTAAACCAGAGATGGAGCATTTTTAAGTGGAATAGAAGATTCTAGTGTTCAAGGAATAAAAAAACTAGTGAACTTGAAGAAAATAGCCAAAAATTATATATTTTTACATTTACATTTACATTTATATTTATATTTTTTTCTGTCCTCACCATTTACATAACCCAACTTCTCAGGAAGAAACAAGAGTTTGCAGGGAAAAAGTATAAAGGGAAATATTGTTGGCTCTTCTTCTAGATGTTTACCAAAATCCTTGAATTATGAAAAAGCTTGCAATCTTTTCCTGTCAAATATGGGGAATATGATAAAAGAACATTGAGAAGAGTTATACTTTGTATTTAAAATATGCAAGCTTGAAAAAAATTTGGAAAGTTACACATGACTGTGTGTGTAACCTTCAGAAATATTAATAATCTGTACTGACAAACAGGGCCATCGAATTTTTTCTTTTATGCCACCAAATTGATGTAGAAGCTAGGGAAAGAATGTTCAGGCTGAAATGAATAGAAAGAACATTATAAATGAGTAACAGGATAATTAAAGCATGAAGCAGCCTTCTACATCTTGAGATAATGGCAATATTAAGTGTAGTTTTAGCTAATTAATTGGTTAAGAACAATTTGCCTCAATGACTATCATATTTAAATATGGAATACTTTCTGCTTTGCAGAAACTGAAAATGGAATTATCAAGATGCTTGTAAAACAAATAGCTTTTGGCCACTAAAAGTATAATTACAAGTCAGAAAACCCATTATGAATTAGTCCTATGGTGACAATTTTCCCCTCTACACTATAGAATTCATTAGGGTTCATAGAGAGTAATCTCCCTTCCACTATAACGTTAACTCTTCAAACCCTTTTAAAGAAAGTAAGTTTCATTACATTTTGGACCCACCATGTTCTTAATCTAAAACAATATTGCCCAGGGAACGGATGTGGCTCAAACGGTTGAGTGCCGGCTTCCCACATGGGAGGTTTGGTTTCCGGTGCCTCCTAAAAACAAAAACAAACAACAAAGAAAAAAAACAATTCAGAGGAGCCGATGTGGCCCAGTGATTGAGCGCCAGCCTTCCACATACCAGGTCCTGGGTTCAATCCCTGGGCCCCGTACCTCAAAATAAAAAAGTATATGTATATGCATAATCCCCATCTTGCCAAGCACTCACCTTATTCGTCAGCCTTAACTCTCCATAGCTGCTGGCAGTTCCTAAATAGCAAACCTACCTTCAAAGAAGGAGAACCTGTCATTCTGTCAATGTTCAAAAGAAAGTGCCGGTAGGCTCAGAAAGTAACTCCGCAGGAGGAATTCTAGAAACAT
This sequence comes from Dasypus novemcinctus, assembly GCF_030445035.2. Taxonomy (NCBI): domain Eukaryota; kingdom Metazoa; phylum Chordata; class Mammalia; order Cingulata; family Dasypodidae; genus Dasypus; species Dasypus novemcinctus. The sequence goes on along the minus strand of NC_080686.1, from coordinate 63,931,626 downwards.
TGCAAGGAAAAGTCAGCAGCATTAAATAAAGTTGTGGTGGTGTTAGGTCAGCAGTCTCCCAAGTTACCTGGAAGGGGACACATTCTGTGGATGGTTAAATTCAGGGAGATTTGCTATAAATCAGCATCATTATCTTGAAGGCAAACTTTACAGACCTATTTGTAAAAGGCAATCCAATCCTGCGTGCAACTTTGTGCGTGCAAGAAGAAGCAAATCAAAGAACTGGTTTATGACTTGAAGGAGTTTCTTAAATTCACTCATTTTCTCATAAGATTGTAATTATTCTTACAAATAATGCATAGAAACAAAAACAGAAAGATAGTATTATGCAGGTTTATTTTGTTAATTCACAAATTTTACTATACACTTACTGTTTATTATGTTATGTATGAATGATATACTTCAATAATTTTTAAATGAAAAAAAAATGGAAGGAATTTTACCAAATGTTAAAATCAATTAGATTGTAGGTGTTTTCCTCCCTGTTCCTTGGAAGTTTATTTTCTGCATTTTTCTACAACGTTTTTGCACAACTTTGGTAATCAAGACTGGGGGTGGTGGCGAGTGAGTTTAAAACTGATAAAAAAAACTGATTTTTTTTTTTTTTACCTGCATATCTATTCCTTTCCCCCCTTGTAGGGATGAGGTATCATCCTAAATATCTTTGAGCTTGCTCATATTCTAGTTTATTGTTCTTAACAGTAGTTTCTGAAAATAGAACAGAGCAATAAAAACTGAAGTGCAAAATACTATTTATAACCAGAAGACTTCCCTCCACTTCTGCTAAGTCCCCAACCACACCTCGACTCTCCATCTTCCTGAGGGCCAGGGGAACCTAGGTGCTTCTTGTGTGTTTCCCCTGAGGGGAAATGGTCCATCAGGCTCCACTGTCCCCTCAATAGCCTCCACCCCCCCACCCCACCCCCAGCAATTCAGCTCCCCTCCAGGACTTACTGGTTATTTAAAACTGAATTGTCCCCACCCTTTTATCTAGTGAATTAATAGCCAAATTTTAAAAAAAGAAAAAAAAAAAAACCAACCCTGCCAGCCAGTCAGGATAAACCTCCTTTTTTAGAATTGGCCCCAGGTTCTACCCTCCCTCTCTGAGGCTCTCCCTTCTGGGGCCTGGGGTAAGCCCTCAAGAGTCTGCTTAACAGTCCACGGGGCACTGGAGAAAAATTATCCACAGCGGGAGAAAGAGCATCTGCGTTTACACCGGGATGCATCCTGGGCCTCAAGTGAGGGCTGCTACACAAGTTCCCCGGGCCCCAGGCACCTCTGCCCCCTCGCCAAGCAGTAGACCCAGTCCTAGTGACCTGGAGAAAGTCTCTGTTTCGATTCCTTTTCTCTGTGGGGAAGTTGAACTGGATGGTCCCCAATTCCACAAAGAGTCTGTGACTCCAATTCCAGTTAATCCTAATATACTTTGGGGCTTATGAGGACACATGGGAGATGTTTCTCTCTGGTCTCATTATTAAAAGAGTTGTGCTTTTCCAGGACTGGTTTGTTTTTTTTAATCTGGGAACTGTGGCTTGTGTAATAGTTCACACTTTCCTTCTCGTTAGGGGATTGAGCGGCAGATGTGTGGCTTCCCTCTAGCAAGTTTTTAGGGCTTTAGGGTGTGCATTTTTGTACTAACCTCACTCTAGTTCCTGACTTACTTTACTAACCTTTATTTTTCCTTTTTTTTCTTACTTCTTTTTTGTCTTGTTATACTGTGTACCCCTTTCCAAAGCTTCTTAACATCTGTTTTGGAACAAAGTGGACTATAAACAAAAATCAGCTTTAAGGATATATTCTTGGGGAGAGGATGTAGTTCAAGCAGTTGAGTTCCTGCTTCCCACATATGAGGTCCTGGGATCAATCCCCAGCCCCAGTACCTAAAAATAACAAATAAAAATAAAAATAATTAATAATAATTTTAAAAGAATATATACTTCAGTGGTACTCATTTTTCTGTTTATTTCTGTCTTTTAATGTACAGTTTTCCCCTAAATCCAAAAGTCAATCCCATCTCCTTAATTTTGGTTATGCAAATATCTTAATTTACAAATTTTGGTATAATTAAGTTGTAAATTTCTAGAGAGCAGGGATCAAGTCTAGTAAGACATAATGCAGCTGTGGTAGGTGGAAAGAGCACTGGGTTGGGAGCTTCAGTTCCAGCTCTGCAGATAATAAGTTTGACCTTGGACAGGTCAAACTTCTCTCTGGATCTCAATTTCCTTGTTTATAAAATGAAGGGGTTCAACCCGGTCACCTCCAAAATTCCTTCCAGTTCTGAAATTTATCAACTCTCCAATTCATTGTGTGTGCCAAATGAATAGCAAGCACACTTCCAGAGAACCTCAAGAATGACTCGTGTTTGGACACTTTGGTGGACAAGACACTTGCGTGGCATTCACCCAGAACGTGGCCGCGGTGAAGGACACAACAGAGGCAGCCCCCTCTGTGTTCTGCAGAGGCCACCTAAGGCGAGCCGGGAGCACTTGACTGTCCCTGCTGAATGAGGATTCAGGGTTTTCACAAGATCAGTAGAAGCTGAAACTCCTTGCTCAGGGGTCTCAGGAGACATTGAGATGCTGAGGATTTATCTTGGGACACACATCTTTACCTTTCTAAAGGCCAAATTGTTTAGCCATTCCTCCTAAGTTATCAACAAACAGAGGCAGACTCCACACATTGTGTATGGTGGAAGTGAGAGGCGTCAGAGCCGGAGCGGTGCTGTGCAAAGGACTTGCCATCCTGTGGAGGGAGGGGATGTGCTTGGCAGAATCCCAGACTACACGCCTGGGCAAAGCACATGAAAATCCTTTCACCTTCTGCAAAATTTAAAACTACATCCCCGATATCAGCTGCCAATAATTCCCACAAATTCAGGAGCATCGCAATTTATGCTCATGCTTTTGACTATTTCCTGTTTCTTAGTAAGCATTTCAATTTGCTCCCTTTCACTCACTCTTCCGAGCAGAAATGAACTTGAATTTTTTAAAAAAATGTTGTTTTATCAAGGTCATTGCCTGAGAAGAATAGCTGGCAAAGACACACTTGGTTTTAGAGAAGGCTGGGAAAGGTTAAATGAGGTTGGACTCACGTCCATTCTTTGAGGCTCCAGTCATAATTCTTTTTTAGTGAAGAAAATCTAAAATAGGGTAAAAAATGTTGGTATTTGTTAAATGCTTAGTTTTAACAAGTTAAAATTCTTAACTAGCACACACCCACACAAATTGCAATGCAATGTAATAAGGCTAGAGAATTGCAGAATTTATTGAAATATTAATTCTTAATACACTACTATTGGTGCAATTTTTGTAAAGTCAAAGCTATATGAAGATTATTTTATTTTAATCCCATCAGGCAATTCTGTATCTGTATAGTTTAGTTGCATCTTAAAATGATGTCAAAGCTGTTAAACATAAACTTGAGGCCCCAGCCAAGTGCTTCCCTTACCCCACTTTGGCCTTAAAATTTTCAGGGCTACCCTCAGACAGTATCCTCATCAGGTAGTTGTCCTTAAAACTAAGGAACAAAAAGTTGGTCACTTATCCGAGTTTTCTTTTTTTTTTTAGAAAACCCCAAGGCTAGAACCTTGCCTTTCTGTCAGTTTACTAGGATTTTAAATGGCATTGTTTTATCCTATGCATTCCTTTCTTTTGAAGACAGCAGCTCCCGTATGAATAGCTTTTTATATTTCTTATCCCTTCCTTGGCTCTCCTGCAGCTCTGGAGAGCACCCAACTTCATGATGTCACGAGGAAACAAGTTTGGGCTGGGAAATGAGCATCTCGCTGGGTAATCTGTAACTATTTATCCTTTATTCTCTCCCCTACTCTGTCCTCTTTTCCAGCATTGTCAGCAAACCAAAGAGTCACCGTTCCCTGTCTTTTGTGGGCCTCCCACGTTGGTTAACTGTTATCTGCACTCTTTCTCTTTTCTTCTACTTCTCTGGGAAATAAAATAACCAAAAACTTGATGAGGTATTGGTATCATGGTAGCCATGACCCCTCTGCCTATTAATCTGAAAGTATTTTGACAGATAATGCTCAACTGATTGCTACTTGAGCAGATTCCCTTCCCCTGTCATACTCTGACAGGAAGACAGACTTTTCTCTGAGCATGACTGCAGGGCAAACACTATGCTGATCTTAATAATTAAAACACTTCCTGCCAGGATGCATTTTCAGCTGTGGACTGAAAGTGTTCCAGAAAATATAGATTGCTCTAGTCATTCCCCTCTCCTCTACATTCTGTATCAGCGATGAAGCCTGGAGCGTTTTTATTTGATACCTTCAAATATTTTATTTCTTGAGGCTAATGATTAGATGTTCTTTGCCAATGGAACTTCATTTTTTTTTTTTTAAATCAAAGAAGCAGCAGCAGGAATTCTAGATCAAATACACTTGGAAATGGATGGACGTCGGACATTATTCACCATGAGGACCTTATAATAACATTTGAAATTTTTATCTTGTTGGAGAATCAGCTTAAAAGTTTTATGAATATCTTATTTTAAATTGTATTTATTAATTTTACAATATGTCAGCACAAAACCTTTCCTTTTTGTTTTAATTTGGGGAGAAGGTCTTTAGAAGAAATGGTGGCGATTGTCTTTCCATTCTATCCCCAAGTCTTCACCCTCTCATGGCTCTGCGGTTCCCCTCATTTGAACACCCCCCGGCAGCCAGGTAGAGTGAGGGGAGTACAAACGAAAGGGCACAGCCGGGTTCAGCTTCTGCTCCACCTGTTACTAGCTGTGAGATACTAAGTTACTTGATTACTTTGTGCCTTTGCTTACTTCTAGAGCTGTTTTGAGAATGACAAGGAATAAAATACCTGGTTTTACTGAAATAAATTCGTAGTAGACAATAAGTGCTAGTCCCAACCCTCACCGATGGTTCCTGGGCATGTGAGGGGCTTCTTTAGGGCTCTCAGCCTTGGTGAAATGTTTTCAAGGACCTGAGCACTCCCAGCCTCGGGCCTTGAGGCCCTATATGGAGCACATAGCAGCGCCCACCCACGGCCGTCCTCAGGTCCCTTGACCTGGTTGGCAACTGCCACTTGCTTGCAGCCTCCTGAGGTTACAATCACTTGACACCTCTGCGTCTCTCCCTCTCACAGATAATAAGCGGTCAAAAAGCAGGTGCAGTTGATAGGTCCTTATGGAGGTGGACGGGAACCCTCACCACCCTGTAAGAGAAGCACCAAATAAACCCCCAAGTTACCACAAACTGGTCTTTAGAAGGAGATCTCGCCTTTGACTTTTGACTCTTTATTTTTGAGGAGTATTTTTATGTGAAATGAACAAAGTTTTCCTTAGAGAAGATTTTCCTGGTGAAATTTTACATTTACTTATTTATTTTTTCCACTGCTAACTTGCACAGGAGGGGACTTGTTTCCCCTCATTTAAAGCCCCTTCTACCAATCTCCCACTCAGCGTACTTTCTGGGCATCTCTCACTTAAAAGATTTGCCCAGGAAGTGCTTCTTGCTGCAGTCCTCTCTTCTGACATTAAGGAATGTCATGATGAATTAGAACAGTTCTGCTAATAGAAGCCTATATAAGCTCTTACCAGACCTTAAGAGTTCTTACAACCCGTTGGAAAGAGAAATAAGTTGAGATTCCCTGCCTTGGGCTTCTGGGTGCTTCCTCTTCTCCCCTTTCCATGGTTCCCCTGCCAGTCCTCTGAGCCTCCCTAGAGTTTAGAGTTCATGGTTTTCTCCTGTCGTGGCTTCAGCTTTTTCTCTATTCATTCTCTTTACATTTCTCTCTTGTTGTTTCCTCCTTACTCGTTTCCTTTCATTGCTTTTTCTTGTCTCCTTTTCTGACATTGGCATTATTTCTTGGCTTCTAATTTTTCCTTTCTCGTCTCTTCCATAAAAGGAATAAGTTTCATCATCGCTGACCAAATCTGTCTATTTTTTGTTCTCTATTCAAAACTGCCAGTGTAGACTGGGCCCTGATAAAACCATAGAAAGGGGAGAACCCACCCCAAAAATAAACAGTCACTTCCTTCTTGGAAGGGCCATTACTAGTACAGCTAGCATTTCATAAGTGAAAAACTGGGAAAGGCAAGCTACTTCCACACAAAGTAAGCTTGAGGAAACTGGCCTCCTGGGTGCAATCAACAAAGATTTATTAGGCCTTGCTAGGCCAGGCAGTATGAAAGGTGATGAGTTCAAGGTGCGTGCAACTGGCTTGGTCGCTGTCCTTGAGAAGTCACACGATGAGTAAATAAATAGTGAAACGGCCCAACAGCGGACACCTCTTCCCCCTCTGTTTTCATTTTTGGTGCATATCACTTGTCACAGACTGACATGCCATATATTTTGCCATTTTGTTTATGGTCAGTCCCCCTCTCCTAGAATGCAAGCTGCATGAGGGAGAGATTTTTATGAGTCTCCATCACCGCTGAATCACGGTACCTGGACATTGTCAGCACAAAGAAGGTCCAGTACATTTGTTTCGAATGAATGAATATAATGTGATGAATGCAATAGCAGAAATGTGGACATTCTGTAAACCTACTATTTCTCTAATTAAAAAAAAAAGTTGAATTTAAAATTGTGGACAAAGTGCTACGCAATTACAAAATCCACTCAAAACTTAGGGGTAATATGTGTCTGTGTGTGTGCATATGTGTGTAAAAATCAGATTCAAACAGAAGTTGGATGCTTTGGGAGGGAGACAGATGAAATATAAAAGAAGTTAGAAAAGGCTGGTTATTTGATGCTGGAGTGGGTGGGGAGCTGGGGAGGAGGGGAAATCTGACACTTTCTACCCTTAAGGCCTCATTAAAGTGCTTGAAAGTGCTTGAAAGCGCTTATTGTTTCAGTGAGTTACCTTGGAAATATTTGTATTTCCTTTGGTAGGAAAGGAAATTGGAAGCATTTTCAATGCCTCATCTACAAAATGAAATACACAGGTCACTGCAGCCAGAGACAACGCAGGAGGGGCTTAAGAACTCAGGTTTGGGGAGCCATTCCCCAAACCTTTTCCAGGTTTATTTCCTGGCTTTGAAGTGTGACCTCAAGTATATTACCTTACCTGTCTGAACCCTACTTCCTCAGAGGATAATGATACAGACCTTGCGGAGGATTAAGTGAGAAAGTGAATATAGAGTATTTAACACAGTGCCTGCCTGTCAAACCAGCAATAACTGGTAGCTATTCTCCTTAAGGTAGGGTCACCAGCCAAAAACCAGAGATTCCGCCCCGTGCCAGGAAGTATATTCCTGGGGGCTGGGAATACCACACTGCTAACATGACATATGTGGTTTCAAGAAGGCCCAAACCAGTTTCCCCCCAATTTTTATTCCTCTATAAAGTGGCACCGAATGTAGCACAAATTAGGTCCCAACAAACATTAATATTCCCTCCCAACCTTTCCCAAGCCAGGTAGAAAACTGAGAAGAGGAAGAGAAGCTCATGCTCCTCTCCTTTTTCTTTGTACTGCTTAGGAGCTGGTGAGGATTTTCTTCCACTCAGAATATGGTTACCTGGGTGACTAAATTGTTATCCTGTTCTCCCTCCTCTCCACACTCCCTTCTCACCCCCAGTACCTCTGCTGCAAAAGCTTTTTGCATAAAAACTCAATCCTCACTTTTACAAGCTGCTCTAGCCATCTACTTAAAACATTTTATTTTCCTTTTGTGAATGCATGCAAACGTATTTTTAAATCTATTGAAGTAAAACACTTTATCTAGGGCAAGGAAGGGAATGAAAAGGCAGGGGGTAGGGAGCAGACAATACAGCAAAGAGAAGGAAGATGGGTAGGAGCAGCAAAGTCTGGGTGTACCCTGGACCTCACTGGATTTCCAGAGGATTAAGTTTCTGGAAGTGGGGTGGATTTGTGAGTGTGGGGATTGGCTTCTGAGAGAAATGGGTCCCCATGACCGCCAGACTTGACCTCCGGGTCCTCAGTTTCCCTGTGTGGCCAGTTTGGTACTAGATGAAATTTTGAACCCCTAAGGGTTCTCTGTGTCTTTTTCATTTGAGTCTTCGAAGTTATCATCTATGAAGCAGGGCTACATTTTTTGCTGTTTTTAATAAGATTGGCCCCTGTGCCTTGTTAGTTGGTTAGGGGATTTTTACGTGTGTACATCCATATTCCACACAGATATGTAAGGAACATTGGCTTAACCTGACCAGGATGCCTGTGCCACAGGCCTCTCCTTAATCCTGTAACTTTTAGTTCACACTTATGACTCTAGACCAAGACTTCTCAACCTCAACACTAGGATCATTTGGGGCCAGAAAATTTGTTATTGTAGGTTGCTGTCCCATGCTTTGTTGTAGGCTCTTTAACAGTGTCCCTGGTCTCTAACCACTAGGTGCCAGAAGCAACCCCTCCTTGCAATGCAGTTGTGACAACCAAAGATATCTCCAGACATTGCCAGATGTCCCCTGAGGTGCAACAGTCATCCCCTCTCGGGAACCACGGCTCAAGAATTATCATTGAAGAGATATTAGAAATAGAAATGCTCACAATACTACTTGGGTCCAGAGATGGTGCAAAATTTTATGTTTTTAAAATACATGATTTTAAAAATTCAATCAACACATAAGTTTTTTTTTAAAGTAAATAATTAAGCTAAGTATATCTGTATATAAAATCACCCTTTCTTATAAGAAAATGACCCAATTAATATTGTTGCTAGGTGTGAAAAAAAAACCACATTATAACCAGCTCTAGATTAACCTCTGGGTTTAAATATAATATAAGAAGGTGGTTTGTCCGATGAGTCTGTCTTTGGAGGAGGAAATGAAGTTATGCTTCCAGAGAGCAGTCCAGGAAGCAAGTCTTCCTGGAATATGCCAAGCAAGGCCTGTGTACTTCCTGTTCCCTCTGGCATGAGACCCCTCTCAAGAGAGCCATATGGCTTGTTTTCTTAATTCTTTAGCGATCTGCTTAAATATCTCCTCATCAGATAAGTCTCCCAAGAGCAACCTTTAAAAATAGCCCCCTCCCCAACTAGCAATCCCTACCCCCACCCATGTCACTTATCACCATCAGTAGGACTCCCCTATCAAAATGTCAGTTCTAGAAGGAGAGGAATTTTGTTTCCCTGTATCCCTGCACCTGGGAACAGTGCCTAGCACTAGGTAGGTTCTCAAAAAATTTGTTCAGTGAACAAATGAATGGAAGTGGCAGGTAGTACAGGGAAGGCTAATTGCCAAGGAGGCTCAACATGTTCCCTGGGGAGTCAGGGGTAGGAGGTAGACTTTCCTTTACATATTGTATTGTACCTTTTGAGTGTTGACTCATGTGAAAATAGCAGATAGTAAAACAATTCAAAATTAAAGGTAAAGCACAGGCAGTTACCAAGTCCCCATGTGGTGATTTGTAGACGTATGTACCCCAGAAAGGCATTTTCTTAAATTTAATCCAATTCCTGTGGCATTGTAAGTAGGACCTTTTGACAAAACTACTTCAGTTAAGGTGTGACCCACCTGATTCAGGATGGGTCTTAAGCTCTTACTGGAGTCCTTTATAAGCGGAATGAAAACCGAGGGAGAGAAAGCCATAAAAGCAAGAAACTGAAGAAGGAAACCTGGAAGGGAGGGAAGAGAACTCGCCATGTTGCAAAAGAGCTAAGGATCGCTGGCAGCCAGTCTTAAGGAAGAAAACATCACCTGATGATGCCTTCATATGGGTATTCTCATGGCCTCAAACTGTAAGCTAATAAAGTCCCATTGCTTAAAGCCAACCCTTTTCCCTACATATGCTTTGAGCAGCCTAAGAAACTAAAACACACACCACCACCACCACCACCAAATACTGTGACAAATGCCTGCTTTACCATCTCAGCATTACTTTACCTAAATATCATAATTAGAAGGTGTTGTGTTTGTTTTTTACCATGTTTCATTTGATTCTTAGCATAAAACTGTCTTTTGTTGTTACTATTGTTCGTGCAACATGAAACAACAAAGACTATTTTGGGTACTCATTCTTTATTTTGAGAGCCTCTTAACCCCTTTTATATTATGCATTAATGTTTCTTCAGTTTTTTTTTCAGGTATTTTCACCAATATACAAGCATAAAAATAGTAAAGTTATTACATGTTATCTATAATTATGAAGGACAATTATTTCAGGGTATATCTACTTAACTTGGTAGCTACTTTCTGGGAAAAGTGGTAGGTAAATTCAATTTTTGTAAATCAAAAAGTTTAACTGCATCATGGAAACATTCTCAGATGATCTTGTGGTAAATATCTTTTATTTTTTTAATGAAAAAGAATCCTTCTGGAAAGGAAGTAATTATCCCTTATTCTATCTTGTGTTATCCTTATCCTATCCAAGCTACATACAAATATCTCATCTGGTTTCCTGAGTTACATGATTAAATGTGTGAAGCTTTGATTAACAGAAAAGGGCAGGACAGAATCACCAAAGTCCTAAAATATACCACTCACTCACTGCACTAGAACTCCACTGGGCAGGACACAGGCCATAGTTTGAGTGGAGTAGGGGTACTGGGGAAAGAACAAACAAATGAACGAACAAGAGAACAACTAGTATGATTGGTTTATGGCAAAGTAAAGGTAGACATTGACTCCACAAGTCACTCTGCCTATCTGGAATTCAGTGCAGAGGAGCAGAATGAGGCAGACAAATACTATGCAAAAAATAATCTGTTCAGGCTACTTTCAGTAGTCTGACAGTTTTTTGGAACGACATAAAACTGCAGCAGACAAATTAGCTTGGCATTCAAAAATTAGAGATGTGACAGCTCCTTCTGTGGAAGAAAATAACCATGGGAGGTGAGGAGGCAAACTGTATACCCTCAAGATTTAAAAAAGTTACCCAAACCAAGAACCAAGGAACAGGTTGTAGAGGTTAAGGGTCAAACCTCATCTTTTCACCTAATTTTATAAAGAAGAAATAACCATCAGCATTATCATTTTAAAAAAATGTTTTTAAATGCATCTATTTAAACCTTTTTCTCAATAAAAAGGGGCAATAAAAGGTTTTCATTTTAAAATAAAAGTCTCTGGTATATAAAATATCAGTATATAAAAGTACTTTTAAAAACCTTGGATTTTATCTATGTATTACTACAAACAGTTGAACCTAGTAAAAACAATAGAAATGTTTTGACTTTACCCTTCAGCCAATCAAAAATCTCCTTTTGGTCTAAAGGGATCAAAATGTAGGAGACTGTGGCTAGCTAGCAGAATCCCTCATTTTCACAATCTCTTCCTCTGTTTCTGGGCTGTGCATTGTTGGATGCTTTCTTTCGGTTACTACTGTCAGTATCTGTTTCAGATGGTCTTTTTTATATCCCCAACAGCCAAGATTTCTTGACTTTCCATCCATCATCCATGTCCAAAGCTTTATGCTTAATTATTTACTGTGTACTTACTTGCTTGATTAGTTTCAAGAATGTCAGCATATTCTACCATTAAAGTTAGTTTGTCCACCACATTGAGAAGGTGGTTGGTGTTACAGCAACTTTTAGAAATATGCTTATTTCTCAAAGCAGTAACACTTGAATGAAGAAGTTCACAATCTGGAAATACGGATAGATAAAGCTTGACAAAGAAAAACATTCTTCTCTGCGTTTTCTGAGACATTCTTTTCTCCTGCTGCTGCTTGAATCTGTGCTGGTTTTCTTTTTTGAAATTTCCTATTTTAATCTTTTTACATCTCCTAGTAGTTTATCTCCTGTCCTCTCAGTGTGTTCCACATTTTGCATCGACTCTTTTTCTTTTTTGTCTGGTTGCGTCTTGGTCTTTTTGGTGTGTGGCTTTGCCCCCGGGCAGGGCCTGCTCCTCTTCAGACAGCCCGGGTCTCAGACGGCTTTTTTCTTTTACCACCAGAGCCGCTTTAATTCCTCTTTTACTGAAGCATACATTTCCTTTCTTTTATTTACCTTCTTTAAATATCCAACTTCTTTTTTTAAAAAAAATTCAGAGCTGTGTCTTTACAGCTCGGCCCAAATCACTGGACATACAGGAACCTAACCCAGGGGATCAGTCGTGCCCAGATTGGCCACCGCTAAGGGTGCCCTGTGGACAGTCCATCACGAGGTCTCTGACGGCATGTGCCAGCCCATGGGTGGAACAGCTTTCCCTCACACTCCCCGCCAGTAGCAGAAAAGCCAGTGTTTGCGAAGGAGTCTCTCGAGCTGATCTGAATGACGTCGGAATTTGAACTAACCAACATTCTTTTTGACACTTTATAATATTTTCTTCAGTGTCTGCTCATTTATTTCACACAAAGAACTGCAAAGGATAAAAAGCTGATAGCACGGCGTGTGTTCTGCTAGTCGTGTCCAAGTCGGTGCCGCGCTGCCGGAGGCTGAGGGCGCCGTGGGCAGCACCCCAGGACCCCAGAGGCTTCGCCCTCCGTGCTCCGCCCCGCGCACCCGCGAGCGGGGGTTGGGGCTCACTGCAGTTTGTACGCGCAAAGGGCACCTTCTTTGAGCAAGCAAAAGGCCCTGCCACCTGTGTTGATGGGGATTTACCGCGAACATATATTGGGTAGCAGAGGCTGTGCTGCTGCCTTTTCAGGCCACGGCAGGGCTTCGAGGGCCGCTGCTCTCTGGACAGCTCAGCGCACAGCGGAGAAGAATAGAAAGCTCAGTCTTTTAGGATCCACCCTTGGTGCGCGCTTCAGCGTCTCCATGTTCACTTAGCTTCTGGGTCTTCCAAAAAGAGAGCACTGGGTTGGCTTATCCCCATTCCAAGTGGGAGTGTTTCACATCACACATTGCCAGGCCTTGAATGACTGCCTTTGCCCATGGATCAAACCCCTAACCAGCCCCATCGGTTGCAGCTAGAGAACACAGGAAGGAAATGGTCAGTCTACTTTCATTAAGAGGCTTCAGAGGGCATGGTGGGAAGGGGTTATATCCCAACCAAATTATCCCTATCAAGGACAGTGCTCCTCTAAATATATGGGTTATCTTTGACCTTCATTCTGTAGAGTTGATCCGTCACCACGTCTTGTCAAGACTTTTCTAAAATATGTTTCAGATTCTTCCCTTGCTTCCCCTCTTGGGACAGACATAGGCATGTGTCACTCAGATTGCTCTCCAGGAAAGGACCTGCTGTCCAGCTGCAGGGAGTGTGGTTGCCCAGGAGCCTTCAGCTGTCATCTCCTTCAGAATCCATCTCAGCTCTCGAACCAAGGTCCCACGCTTCTTGGGGAGCTCCCCTGCCAATGACGGTGAAGCAAAGGCCTAGCCATTTCCCCCCAACCCGAAGACTTTTCTAACAGGCAATCTTTGCTAAAGAGCTCCTCATGGGGCCAGCAGACTTTGTCAGGTCTGCTCTCCCTGCCCAATTCTGCTTCCTCCCCTTCTCCTTTATAGGTTTTACTGTCCCCAAAACTTTTGTACTCCTAACTCCCTCTCAGCATCTGACTCCTGGAGAACCCAACCTGTAACACTTCTGTTCTCACAGCCAAATTTCCCAGCACTCTTGTTTCCAATTGAGGCCTCCACATGTTTCAGGAGTTCTCAGCTGCTCTCCATTCCAACACACCCCAGGCTCTAGTAACTGTGGCTCACTTCCCCTAACTTGAGGGTATGTCAGATTCTGTTATGTGAGGGGTGTTTGAGAAAGTCTCCCAAGGCCTTGCACCCATCCAGTGATTCTGATATCTCCCCTGGTGACACTGGAAAGTCCTGTTATTCACATTTTGTAATGTAACACATTTGTGTTTATTTGTGTAAAGAAACACAAATGATGTTTACAAGACCTGAATACAGTCCTGAGAAAAAAATGAAAACTGGGTGCAAATCACCAGAAAATATATTTTGGTTCAGTAGTTAGGGAGATGCTGTCACTGCACTATTCCAGAAGCTGCATTAATTGAATGAACTGTTTGACTGCATGAATTCTGAAGTCCAGGTTCTATGATTCTGTTGTGACTTCATTATTTACTTGCTGCAGGTGATACAAAGAAGGAAACTATCTTTGACTATAATAGTTTACACTGTATACAGCAAGACCTTGTCTCAAGCAGAACTTTTTAAACGTCATACTGTATAATTAAAAATGTTTACAATACTATCCACCATCAAAACCAAATCTCCAGGGAAGCGGACTTGGCCCAATGGATAGGGCATCCACCTACCACATGGGAGGTCCGCGGTTCAAACCCCGGGCCTCCTTGACCCATGTGGAGCTGGTCCATGCGCAGTGCTGATGCACACAAGGAGTGCCGTGCCACGCAGGGGTGTCCCCTGCGTAGGGGAGCTCCATGCGCAAGGAGTGCGCCCAGTAAGGAGAGCCGCCCAGCGTGAAAGAAAGTGCAGCCTGCCCAGGAATGGCGCTGCACACATGGAGAGCTGACACAACAACATGACCCAACAAAAAGAAACACAGATTCCCAGTGCCACTGATAAGGATAGAAGTGGTCACAGAAGAACACACAGCGAATGGACACAGAGAGCAGACAACTGGGGGAGGGGGGGAAGGGGAGAGAGAGAAATAAATAAATCTTTAAAAAAAAAATCTCCGGAGTGGATATGGCTCAGACAGTTGAGCGCCTGCTTTCCACATGGGAGGTCCTGGGTTTGGTTCCTGGTAGCTGATGTGGCTCATTGGTTGAGCACCAGCTTCTCATATAGGAAGTACCGGGTTCAGTCCCCAGCCCTGGTACCTCAAAAAAACAAAACCCAAATCTCTGTATACTCTTCCAATATTTGAAGACTTTAAAGCAGACTTAAAAGCAAGAAGTGAGCGAACCACACACACACATACACACACAGCTTAGGAAGCAGGAAGACTCTCGTTCCTGTAATTCCTTCTTTCTATTACAGATTTAGAACAATTAGACCTCTTTGACCTTCAGGTCATGGGATAAGAAACATCTATTCCCTTGAGTCTTTGCCCAGGTAGAAGCTAGATTAATATGGAAAAGGGGAACCATTAAGAGGTTGTGTTACAGGGAATTTTCACTTTTGAAATGTAATCAAAATTGTAGTTTGAAATTAAAATTTTAAAGTGCTCAAAGTCAAAAAAGAAGACACAAAAGAAAATTATAAGGATAATACTCAAACTTATTCATTTCTTTTCAATATGATAATTGAAAATAGAATATATGAACAAATACCAATACTCATTCTCTACACTAATGCATAGGTCATCCTCAGGAATTATTTAATATTTTTAATTTAATGAAATAACCAATTGGAAGAAGTTAGCTTCTAGATCTTAGACTCTAAGATCTAGGGGAGGAAACCTATATACACTAAACACATTATATATTGTTCAAGTTATATATGTTACAATTCCAATAATTTCAATGAATAATGCCTGTGATAACATCTGCAAAGATAGCTGAGGGATAGTTTAACAGCAAGGTGAATTTTAGATTAGGTTAAGCTTAGAATGCAAATAAATGTGAAAATGGGAGGCAGGAGACCATTGTGGTTAAAACACCAGTGTCCGAGTCTGAATTAGGTTTGAATTTATAGCTCTGCAGCAAATAACTGAAGAATTTTGAGGAAGTTACTTCACTTTTCTGAGTCCCTGTTTCCTATAAAATAAGGGTAAGGAAACCTACCTAATGTTGGTTTTTGAGAATTCATACACAAAGCGCTTGGCACATAGTAAGTGTCCAATAAATGAAAATGATATATGATAAAATAAAAGTATTAAAAAAAAGTCTTATTACAGTTGTCACTTATAATTTTTTAAGTGACTAACTTAACTTGTGGACTGGGAAGACTGAAATATAAGAATTATAGTTGTGAAGTACATGTGGCTCAAGCAGTTGGGCATCTGCCTACCACAAGGGAGGTCCTGGGTTCAGTTCCTGGTGCCTCCCAAACAGGACAAGCAAGACAGTGAGCTGGCACAGTGAGCTGCTGCAACAAGATGATGCAATGAAGAGACACAACAAGGAAACACAATGAGAAACACACACAACAAATGGGAGCAGAGGTGGCTCAAGCCATTGTGTGCCTCCCTCCTACATGGACGGTCCCAGGTTTGGCCCCTGAAAGAGGTCAAACAACTTTTGTTTGAATACTTCCAATGATGGGGAGCTTATTCTCTTTGAACAGCATATTTCATCACCGACTAGCTTGATGGCTACAGAATTCTCCTTTATTTTCATGAAAAGGGCTCTAATGGTTGACTTAAAGCAACGGATGAAGAGGAATTACCCTCTGTTTCAGAAAGTGTTTTAACACCGTTCACAATGTGATTAACTTTTCTCCTTTGTTGGCATATGGGTGCCTTTGGGACCCCTGACTTGATGCATCTACTGTCCTGAATGAAAAGCAAGATGGAAAGTTCTACTACCCACCACCCCTCTCTAATGCCAGCACCCTTTTGGATTTGTGGGATTTACTGCAATTCCTAGAAGATGGATTTATATGACACATCTTTATAATAGAGAGAGGCTTTTCAAAGTTAGTGAAAAGAATGGTTACCTTTAGGAGAGGCCAGAAAAAATTATTAGGAAGAGTTGTTCACTAAAACAATAACATGTTGGCTTGAAGAAATTAAGTCTTTCACATTGGGTGAGCAATGTGAACCATGAAAATATCATGTACCGTTTAGATCACCAAAGAGTGAATAGTAACCACGATGGAGTTTTTTGTTATACTGTTGTATATACTTCCTTAAAATAATCTTAGTACTACATGTAGAAATCCAAATACATACATCAAATAAATTAGGAAAATTATTCTCACTTTTTAAAATAGTAGCTACTTTTATTTTCTTAAAAACTTACTTTCCTTTGAATCTGGGATGAACCACTTCAAGGTTTCCTTTGAAGGTAGTCTGCCTTAAACTACTCAATTGGTGTTTTTAAAGCACACAGTTAATAAAAGACAAACGACCCAACTAAAAATAGGAAACAGATTTTTAAAATATACAAGCGGAAATAAGCATCTGAAAAAAAAGTTCAACATCATCAGTCCTTAGGGAAATGCATTTTAAAACCACATTACAATACTACTGCAATCACACCAGAATGATTATAGACTGATAACAAGTGTTTATGAGGAGGTAGAGCATCTGGAATTTTCATACACTGCTAGTGGGATTGTTATACCTACAAACGCATAATTTCTTAATATAAAGCAGATATCCAACTTTCCAAGAGTTTGAAAGGACATATTACCTAGTTTCAGTGTGTGGCCCTTTGTAACTATATGCTTACAAAGTAAACACAGTTATATGATGCAGCAATTTCACTAGGGATTTATTTAAGAGAAAGGAAAGCATGTATCTACATAAAAACTGGTATGCAAATGTTCACAGTGGCTTTATTCATAATAGCAAAAAGTTTGAAACAACCAAATGTTCAAAAACTTGTGAATGGATGAAAACATTTTGGTATATATTATACCAGTACTCAGTAATAAAAAGGAATAATAAATAAATAAATAATAAAGTAATAAAAAAGAAATGAACTAAATTGACCCAAACAAATACGCCCAACTAATTTTTGACAGAGGTGCAAAAGCAATTTGAAAGAGGAAGGATGGATGGCCTTTTCAACAAATGGTGCTGGAGCAATTGGACATCCACAGGTCCCCCTACTCCCCCGCCCCCCAAAAGAAGCATAACATGGGTTTAAATATAAAATGGAAAATTACAAAACTTAAAAAAATAGGAGAAAATCAACAGCTAGGCAAAGAATTCTTAGACTTGGTAGCAAAAGCATGATCCATAAAAGGAAAATTTGAACCTTACAAAAATTTAAAATTTTGCTCTGCAAAATGTCCTGCTAAGAGGATGAAAAGAGAAGCTACAGACTAGAAGAAAATATTTGCAAACCACACATCCAACACAGAAGTACTATCTAGAATATGCAAAGAATTATCAAAATTCAATAGTGAAAAAAACAAATCACACTAGAAAATGGGCAGGAGACATGAACAACCATTTCACTAAAGAGGATATACAGATGGCAAATAAGACAACATCCAATGTTGGTGTGGATACCACAGAAACTACATCAGTCATATATTGCAGGTGGTAATGTAAAATGGTACAGCTACTCTGGAAAACAGGTTAACAGTTTCTTTAAAAACTAAACATACAATTGCCATACAACCCAGCAATTGCACTCCTAGGCATTTACCACAGAGAAATGAAAGTTAAGTTTACACGAAGTCCCACTCACAAATGTTCATAGCAGCTTTATTTGTAATAGCCCCAACCCAGATGTCCTTTAATGAATCAATGCTTAAGTAAACCGAGATACATCCAAAACATGAAATACTATTCAGCAATAAAAAGGAAAGAAATCATTGATATGTACAGGAATATGGATGAACAGAACCAGGGACCTCCCATGTGGTAGGCGGGAGCTAAATCACTTGAGCCATATCTGCGTTCCTACATAACATTCTTTTTTTTTTTTTTTAAAGATTTATGTATTTATTTATTTCTCTCCCCTTTCCCCCCACCCCACCCCGGTTGTCTGTTCTCATGTCCATTTGCTGCGTCGTCTTTGTCCGCTTCTTCTGTTGTTGTCAGCGGCACAGGAATCTGCGTTTCTTTTTGTTGCGTCATCTTGTTGTGTCAGCTCTCCATGTGTGCGGTACCATTCCTGGGCAGGCTGCACTTTCCTTCACGCTGGGCAACTATCCTTAGGGGGCACACTCCTTGCACATGGGGCTCCCCTATGCGGGGTTCACCCCTGCATGGCACGGCACTCATTGCACGCATCAGCACTGCACATGGGCCAGCTCCACACGGGTCAAGGAGGCCCGGGGTTTGAACCATGGACCTCCCATGTGGTAGACGGATGCCCTAACCACTGGGCCAAGTCCGCTGCACATAACATTCTTGAAATGACAAAATCATAGAAATGGAGAACAGGGAAGTGGGTGTAGCTCAGTGGTTGAGCATCTGCTTTCCATGTATGAGGTCCTGGGTTTGATCCCCAGTACCGCCTCTAAATAAAAGAAAAGGAGAACACATTAGTGGTTGCCAGGCATTGTGGAGAGGGAAGTGGTGGGAGGGCAAAGGTGTGGTTATAAAAGGACAATATAAGGGATCCTTGTAGTGATGGAAATATTCTGTATCTTGACTGTATCAATATCAATATCCTGGTTCTGATATTGCGCCATAGGTTTGCAAGATACTACTATTGGGAAACCTGGGTAAAGTGTACATGAGATCTTTGTTAAGCTAAGTGAAAAAAGCCAAATATAATATACTATATACTGCATGGTTTCATCTGTATGAAATTCTATTTGTACAGAAAAAGCAAAACTAAAATCAATGTTTGCCAGGGCCTCGGGGTAGGGAGAGTCAATTGAGTGCAAAGGGGCAGGAGGGAAATTTTGGAGTAAAGGAAATGGTTCACATTTAGATTCTGGTGGTGGTTACTTGACCGTGTAAAATAAGGGCTTTTTATGAAAACTCACTAATCTGTACACTTAGAATTGGAAAATTTTACTGTATATAAATTATATCTCCACAAGTCTGGTTAGAAAAGAAATTTTTAATGCATCTGCCACATTAAGCAATGAGTAAGTTCCTTTATTGTTATGTACCATTCATTAAATAATTTATAAATTTTTCCAATGTACAAAGGAACACTCAGAAATATTCCTAGTTTAGCAAATAAGGAAAAAGAGATATGGAAAATACTCTACATAGTAGGGTCCATGACATGTATGTAAATTGGGTAACAATATTAGGGCTACTTGGGTCACTCTAGGTTAGGATTAGGTGTGACTGACTGCAAATGACAGAAAACACCAGTTAACAGGGGCTTACTAACGTGAGGTTTTATTCACATATGGAAACAACTAAAACAGAGGTCAGCAGTTTTGGGCTAGCATGGCAGTGCCCAGGAGCTGTGAGAGACCCAGACTCCTTCTATTTTGCTGCTCCACTTTCCGTGGTGTGCTGCCCTGGTTCAGAAACTGACTGTCCACGTTCTCACTATGTCCACAGCCAGCAAGAAGGGGCAGGGACATGGCAGGTGGCATCCCTGCCCTTTAAGGACACTTCCCAGAGTCACATATGAAACAGCTCCTTACATCTCTTTGACCGTCACTTGTTAACATGGCACACCTAGCTGGAAGGGAGGCTATATAACGTAGCCACGTGTGCAATTGAATATCAGAAATTCTATTAATATTACTAAGAAGGAAGGAAGAAAGCACACTGGAGAAAACCTACAGACTCTTCCGCAGGTCATATTTATATTCTCTTTTACAAAGGTTCTCAAGCCTCTATCTTCTTGAAAGCTGTGATCAAGAAATACAGCTTTTCTACCAAAACACAAAATATCTGACATTCATTAATTGATCTGTCATACATCCAATAAATGTAAATACTCTCTTTTTGCAAGAAACTGAGCTAGTTGCTAAATTATTAAGATAAAGACACCCTGGAGGACAAAAATCGTTTATAATTAATAGCAATTAAAAAATCCTTATTATTGATTTACAATTTTTAAAATATACTTGGTTTTTTTAATGTCTATAAAAATGTTCTACATAGTAAAGGATAAAATTTTGGTTTTTAAAATATTAAGTTTTGTTGTTTTATAAAATTCTTTATTTGGATATTCTTCAGAAGTAGAATTGAAGGTGATATTTGAATGTTAGTAGCCCTTTAAATTTATGTCTTGAGTCTATCCTCTGAAACAAGTAAATATTTCAAACTGACAGTGTCCCATTTATTTTCAGCATTTTTACGTAATTGGAGTATCCAAACCTTGTTTTTCTTTTTCTTTTTCACTCCCTACTTTGTTTCATCCCTAACCAAATTTAAACCAGTGTTCTTGCAGATAAGTGAACATAAAGAAGATTTACTCAGTCTTTCATATAGAGTAAAGGAAGACTTCCTAGTATTTCTGGGTTTAAATAAATACTTAGAAATGTGTTTATCAGTGAATTTCATTTATCCATGTTATTTCTTCATTATTTTTCCATTCAACCAATCTCTACCAAGCACCTAAAAAGAGGTAGTAGCTATTATGTTTGTTCTCCTGATTAAAATATGACTTTATTGTGGTCCAGAAGTGTCTTGTTTTTTCCTTTCTTTCCAGTCTCAGCACCTGTTACATCTGGCATTTAAATAAGTATCCAATAAACATTTGTTGAAAGAATGAATAAAAGAATGAATGAGGTCTTTCCCAGAACCCAGATCCGTTGATGGCATTTAGGTTTTCTAAAGACAATGACAACAGTCTGTGGTGGCATTGTATATTTTACTGGCATTTCAGAATCCCCGAGTCCTGATAATATTTACCTGCCCTTCCAGGAAGGCTCATGAGATGTTTCAGCAAAGGAGAATAATAGCATGTCACAAGCAAGGCCTCATGATGGAATGTTCTCTCCATTCCCTTTCTCTGGGCAACTGGTATTAGGTGCTTTCCTAGGGTTTAATACTCCTTTTAGACTCAAATCAACTGCAACACCCTCTTCTTCTCCCTGACCTATGACTCTCAACTTACTCTAATAAAACAATCAACCCTTCTTTGCCAGCAGTTTAGGATTAATTGTTCTTTCTAAAGTTTGACCTTTGTACCTTATCCTCTTATGTCTACAGATCTTTCTTAACTGATATAGTTTATTTATGCCACTTGCATGCATAAACCATTGCCAATTGTGACTGCAGGATAGGAAAGTCACAAAAGATGACTTCATCTTATCAATTGCTTAGATAGATCTTTTGGGAATTGTTAGTTTAGAGAAACAGGTCAACAAATGTGTCCTTTTCTTCTACTGGCCACTTATCAGTTAAATGCACTTACTTATTCATTTTTTAATTGTTCAAGCCTGATGTCTACTGACAGTATTAGCCTAAGAGATCAGTACTTAAATAGGTGAGGCATTAACTGTGAGAAAGCAAATCATGTCAATAAACATCCACCTACTGGGGGTGGGGGGGGAGAGAAATAATAAAATAAATAAATCTTAAAAAAAAAAAAAAAGTAACATACATCTGACTTACCCAGAAGGTACTATAGGTTGGGTTTGGATGACAATTCCTATTAAGTCACTGAAATATTAAAATATTCCAGGAATTTCTGAGGATTTCATGGTTAGGAAAGTGTGGAAACACCTTCTAAAAATAGTTTCAAGTTGACAGCAATTGCCCCAGAGGAAGGACCAGGAAAGCTAAAATACAGAAACTTTGCTCTTAGGAAAAATGTTATATCAGTTCCCAGGAAAATTGCCAGAAGTCCACATTGTGCTTGATTCGTTTTCCAGATGCCTGTTATGCTAGAGTGGAGGGAATAAAAAATTTTCTTCTGATATATGTATATGTATTCTTATTGTATTCCAAACCCTTAATGAATTCCAAATGTTCACTTTGCTTATTCTTGGGTACTCAGGACTGAAACACAGGTCAGACAGAGACAAAGTCTTCTTCTGACTTTCCACAACTTGGTTGCTGATCACTTCTGAATTGTAAATATGCACACTTCTAAAACAGTGTGCTACCAGCTGCCTTTATCTGATTCAAGGCATTGCCACTTGGTGACAAGCAACTGGTTGAAGAGACATAGTTGGACCAGTATCCTTTCTCATTTTCCTTCCTACATAGGAATACTTCTCCATAGAAACTATTCCTGAATTCAGACCAAATTCCTAGCAATTTCATTTCTGCACCATCAATCTCAACTTGCAAAAGTATTCCTAATGTTGAACATCACATTAGTCTTCATCTCTGTTTACAAAATGTAAAAAAAAAAAAAAAAGGAAAATATAATTGACCAAAGGCTTAAGAGTTAAGATGTTTAAATGGTGTCAAGCTAAGATTCTTGCAATAACCTCTCCATTTTCCCACTAAAATGTCATGAAAAAGTTTTGAAGAGTAAGTCAACCTTTTGCAAGAGTCTAGAATTTCCAGACTATAGTGATAGGCGGCTAAATCAGGATATTTTACCATGCATACTTTATCCTCTGAAAAAGAAGAGCAAAATTGGTAAAAAGCCTTCAAACTGCTATTCAGTCAGAATCTACAAATCCCAGAAGGCAAGACATGAGGTAGATGGCTGGGGGTGAGGGGTGGGGGGTGGGGGAGTTGTGACTGTTTACAAAATGCCATGTATAAAAAACCCCTGGAATAAAGAGCTACAGATAAGGCACTCTGACAGCAGTGTTCAAGTTTGTAGTTTCCCCCTTTATCACAGCTGATTAAATAAGAACCACAGATAGCCTCTGACTCTTGACAAGATAAATTCTCCTCATTAAAGACAACTGGACAATTGAGTCAGAGGAAGATTTTGTCATGGCTGTCACCCAGCAGGTGATAAATGTAAATCTTCTGGATTCGAGACTTTGAGGAAGGAAGTGTGTACTCGCATCCTACAACTTTAGATCTGTGCAGGAAAGTCTATCAGTTTTCAAGATGATAAAGAGAGGCAGAGGAAATTTCATCTGTCAGCGAACACTGAGACTGAAAGTTCTCTCAATGAAATATAATAGGAAAATAACCACCACAACATCAGATCTAACAAAATTCTGTAGTACAAAGAAACAGAAAACTATCCAAAGACTCTAAGGAAAAGCATATAACTGAAAACGAGTTACTATAAGAAAAGAAAAATTTTGAAAACATCTGTTTTGTATCCCTAATAGAATGCAAGGAGATATGGTGTCTATCAAACAGTGATGCATAAGGTAAGGATGTAAGAAAACTAAAAATTTAACAGAATTAAAAACCTCACTGGAGGAAGGAAAGCAAAATTGACTCTGCTGATAAATCAATGAATTATATAAATATGAGTTTTTTCAGGCAGCCTTCCTCACCTTCCATGGACAGTTAATGTCCACAGCTCAGAGTGCCCAAAGACAACTTGCTCACCTTTATTAGCATTTACCTCACTGTGCTGCACTGTAATTACAGTTAGTACCTGTCCCTGTCCCTGGACTGTGAGCTCCTTCCAGCAGGGACTATGATTAACTCATCCTTATCTCCAACAACTAGTGTAATTTCTGGCCAGTGGACTCTTATTATTAAGAGTTTGATGAATATACGAAATGAAAACTCAAGTCATCTGACTTTCTTGTTTATTTATTTATTTTTAAATCAGCATGCAAAAAACCTGGTCTTTGACAAAAGTGTCATAGAACACAGATTAGATGTTGAAATGCTGAGATAGAGTTAAAAGGTATGGTCTGAAAAAGGCTAACATAGACAAAGTAATGAAGATGGTAGCAAGTAAAAAAAAAAGTAAGCCATGGTGAGACTATTAGACCTATTTAGAATTAACTGAGGAAAGTGTTATTTTTCTAAGGTTATTCCAGAATATTTTTCTTATATTTAACTGCCTTTTATCATGAGATTAGGTTCCTTTTTTTTTTTTTATTCTTTACTGTGCTTTGGGTTCACCGATGACATCCACAGGCATTACTATATAACACTAGCTGTTACATCAAATAAATCCTAACTCTCGTATTAAAAACACAAACAAACAAAAAACCCAGAAAGCTATCCCTCAACAGAGTCCAAAACGTTAGGGGCATGCTGTCATAGGATTTCATAGACTTTCAGGCACCCAGGTGCTTTCATTTTCCACTCCATTCTCCTCTAGGCCATAGAGTACTCTCTATATAACTGGCAGATCACAGACCCTGCAGAAGTTTTAAAAGGGTAAGTGTTCATGGGCCAGGCCCACAGGTGTAGAACACAACTTTGGTCCTATCCCATGATAACCCAGTAGTTAGCACTCAGTCACTTAGCCACACCTAATTGTAAGGGAGACTGGGTAATGGAGTCCAGCTGTGAGAAAAATGGGTTAGGTAAATAGCCTCTTCAGCAAGCACCAGTTTATTCCAATAATAGATTATCCTAGTCTAGAATACTAGGTGAGGCTCTCTCCTTACCTTCTCACTCACTCCATGTACTTATCTGATTGAGTGGACTAGTATATCCAATTTAGTTGCATTAGATTACATAACTTTGAACGACAAAACCAGGATTTGTACCCAGTTCTGACTTGGTGCATACATACATATGATTTCATTTAATCTCTAACATCACCTAATGAGGTAAGCACTTTTATTACCAGTATTTTTCGATGTGGAAATCACGGTACAGAGAGGTTAAGCAACCTGACTGAGATAACAGTGGAGCAGTGAAGAAAGTAAAACAGGTCAGGCAAAAGTCTCCAGTAATTTTCTCAGAGCTCAAGTTCACAGTTCTGTTTATTCTATTCTGCTTTGCCATTATCATTGCCACATTTTCTTATTTCCTAAAATTCTTTTCACTTGATGCTTTCATGACCTTCTCTACTATTGCTTCTCTGCAGCCTTATTATACCTCCAGTCTATGAATATGGTGATTTGAAAATGTAAAACCTAACAGCTCCTGTTGTTTCTCTAAAAAATGCTTGCTACTTAAAGCATGAGGCAAAACCTAACTTGGCTCTTTCCTAAAGTAAATCCATAATTTATGTACATACAGAAATCTCCTAAATTCCTCTGGAAAAAAAGGCATATATTCTATTCAGGCTTATATTTGATATGAAACTTCAATTTCTATTTTTAAAAAGATTTAATTTACTTAATATCCTCTGTCAAATTTCTAGTGCCTAGCACAAAACTGGAAGCAACTCTTTAAAAAAAAAACTTTTGAAATATTAGTCATTTTAAGTGAGTCACTCCCTAAAAGTATTTACTTGGAAGCCAAAGAAAGGTGAGTGTAAAATCTCAGAAATGAAACCCTGATTTATTTGTTCATCCATTCAGCCTACTATGAATCTGTGAAAACACGGAAAAAATAAAAACACTGAAATTGAACTTGTCACTGGAAACTCTCATTTCCAGTGTTCCTTTTTAGCTATCAAAGTGCCAGCTGTAACTTCAGGCCAAAGGTAATTTGCAGGACACTCTTGTGGTCTGGACATTTATATCCATCATATACAGAAAAGACAAGGTGCTGAAAGGGTTAGGAATCATTTTGTGTGTTTGCTACTGAAAAATTCAATCCTTTACAGAACTCGAGGCTGGACTAGTTACATGACGCTCTTTGGTCAGCTGTGCCTCGAAAAGGCCCCAGGTAGGGCTTCAATAAAGATGTACTATATACTGGGGGAAAAAAAAAATCAGTGAGGCCAAGATGGAGTTTACACAAAGGTAATAGGAATTCCTGAGTTCCCAGTTCTCTCGCTGCTAACTATAAACTCTCAAAGACTTTTTTTTTTTTTTAAAGGAGGTACCCAGGATTGAACCCAAGACCTTGTATACAGGAAGCAGGCACTCTGCCAATGAGCTATATCTGCACCCCAGTGAGAGTGTTTTTTCATTTGTTTTGTTTTTAGTAGGTACCGGGGAACAAACCAGGGACCTCCTACGTGGGAAGCAAGCGCTCAATCATTTGAGCTATATCCACTACCCTCACAACTTTAGCAAGTGCTTTTCGCAGGTCATTCTAGGTCTAGTCTTTTTTTTTCCTTGGGTCTAACAAACTTAAAGGAGGAAATGGCAGAGACATTTTACGCTACGAATTGATCTCTTGGAACTTCCTCAAGTTGATTAGGTGGAGGCATTACCATTTTAGGTTGGCATGTTGTGAAGCCCGCGCAATTTCATCCGCCCTGCTCCTTCCCCCTCTTCCTTGGCCTCTAGTCCCAGCGCTCCTCATACTGCCTGGGGCCCAGTCCCACGGGTCCACTCCCACTATCCACTGAGCCAAACAGAGGCCTCAAAACTACAACATCCCTCACAACTTGCTTCAGGAAGAAAAAAAGGTAATGAGCTTTATGCTTTGAGGTCCTCAAGAGCAAGCTTTATTTGGATAGAAAAAAATCAAGCCTAAGAGATGGAATCAGTGCGTACAACTCTCTTTCCCTCCATTTTAAGGCTTCCTAGATTGCCTCAAGTCCCCTCCCCCTCCCCATTTAAGAAGCCTGTCTTTCCCCCTTCCGCAGGGTTCTTAACCTTTTCTGTTCCACAAACCCCTTTGCCAGTCTGGTGAAAACCACCACCCTTTACTAAGTCCATCCTATCCTGTGCATTACTTACTAAATACATCACACCCACACCAACTTTTCCCCACAAGAATGTTTTTCGAATTTCAATTCAAGGCCACAGGACCCCTTGTTAAGAACCCGTCCCTAGAGAGCTGTTAGTCTTCTGAAAGCCACAGCTTCTCTTTGCAGGCCTCACCTCCCGCAAGCTCCACAGGGCCCAGCGCCCCGCCCCCCCCCCCCCCAATTGTCCCCTCGCGGCTGTCACTGCGAGCAGATCCTGAGCTCCCGATTGGAAAACAAGCCCGTCACTCAGCCCACACTCAGGGGATGGACACTCTCCTTTCCGAGCCTTAAAAGGTTTAACGCCGCTTTCTCCCAGTCATCAGGTAAACCCGCAGCGGCGGAAGGGAGGGGCTGCGCGCCCAGGTCGGCCCCGCCTGGCGACCGGAGCAGCCGAGAGGTAGCACACATCACCTCCCCGCTCTCGCCGGGTGACCGCACCCTGTCCCCCACCCCACCCCCGCACCATCCCGATCACAATGCTGGAGCCGCGGAGCCACTCGTAATCCAGGCCCGGGGCAGCCCAGTAGGCAGTTAGCACCTTCCAGGGCCAAGGGCGGGGCGGGCTGGGCAGCGGGGAGGGGGTGGGGGTGACATGAAAGGTCCCGGATGTTGCTGAACCGGGGCTCTTTCTAGAGGGAGTGACTGGCGCAGGCGCAGAGGAACGAAAGAAACGCTAAGGTGGGGGTGGGGAGGAAATTCCCTCTCGCTGGTTTAGAAGAGTAAGCCGGAGGAGGTTGCGGGGGGACAGAGAAAGAGCGTACTTCAGAGCAAAGGAGAAAGGCAGGTACGAAGGTTAGCGGTAGGCAGGGAAGAAAAAGGTGGACTAAGCACAGGGGTGGAAGGTGAACGCAGAAGGGTGGAGTGTAGGTAGCGGGAGAGGGCGCACGCTTCTCCGCGCTCGCCCTCTAGCGCGGGTGGGGAGGGTGCGCGCGCTCAGGGAGCGGCGGTTGCGCTGGGCCCCCAGGGCTGTGGGCACCAATCAACGGTTGCCATAGCAGCGTTTGACGTCATCGTGCGTGTGGTGCCCCTGCTGCCGGGGCTGGTGATTGGAGGAAACCCCGTGTCTGCGGAGCGGCTGTAGCCTGTGAGCTGCGAGATCCGCCGACAGAGTCTCAGCCTCGCCGCCGCCGCCGCCCAGAGACTGCTGAGCCCCGTCTGTCCGTGGCCACCTACTCCGGACACAGGTAAGGGACCCGAATGCCGCCGCCTCGCCCCACCCCTGCCTGGCCCAGACCAGCCTTCCGAAAGCGTGGGAATCCTCCCCGCTCCACAGCCCCTCACCCTGGCTCGCCCGGCGGTAGCCGCGCTGGGCTGAGGCGGAGTCTCGGCAGGCGGAGACGGGCGGCGGCTTCTCTTCCGCTGGACTCGGGCGGGCGGCTTGCGACTGCCTCCGGCTACTTGCTTCCGGATCGACGACCCGGCCCGGATAGGCTCGCGCTCCCCTATCCCACTCCCCGGGGGTGGAAAACGCGCCCACACGCGCCGTCGCCAGGGATCCGCCCGGTCGCCAGGTCCCCAGGGTGGGCGAGTCATCGCCGAGGCTCCACTGACCCCGATCCGTTCCCATCCCTTGTCCCTGTGACCCCCAAACCCATCGTCCTCCATGGCCCGGCTTCCGCCCGAGGTAATGACTGGGCGGCTGCGGGCGTCGCAGTGGCGCAGGTGAGGCCGCCCCCTCCCCTCTCCCGCTCCCCGGCTCGCCGCTCTTCCTCCTCCCTTTCTTCCTCCCTCCCTCCCTCCCTTCTCGGCGCAGCCTCCGCTCTCCGCGCTGCGGCGGCGGGACAGGGCCCTCCCCCACCCCGGGAGGCGGCGGCGGGGAGGGGCCGGGGCCGCAGAGCAGCTCGGCGGGAGGAGGAAGGCCGGAGCCGAGGTTCCGAGCCCAGGCCCTGCCGGACGGTGCCAGCCAGGTAGACGTGGGGCGAGACCGCGCTTCTGGGGCCGAGGGCGAGCCGACCACGGGCGCGAGGGCCTGGGGTGGGGCCCGCCTGCGACCTAGGGCTGAGTTTTCTGGGTTCACCGGTGGGAGAAAGAACTTGAATTTTCCCGGTGGGGGTGGGGCCTTTTGAATGGATGGGGGAGGTTCTGATGCGGACCCCGAAACCAGGCGGGGATGGGGACGAGGCTGGGGAAGACGGCGCGTAGCCGTTGCTCGCTCTTCTTCCGGATGGGTTAGAACTGGAGGGGCCTTACTCTCGTTTTTAGACGAATATCCTGCTTTGCGGGGCCCGAGCTTAACAGCCGGTGGTGGCCCAGCTCGGCTGGGTGTGGTTCCCTCTTCTCCCCTCCCCCACCTGCTGCAGCTGTCGGACCCTTCTAGACTAAATGGGCACCCGCGGGGTGCGGTGGCTGAGAAGACACCGGGTGGAAGAGTGGGATGTGCCCGCGCCGGGGCTGGAGTGGTTCCGCTTCTGCGGGCAGCGCAGGCGTCCCGGTCTTGGGTAGGGGGTGGGAGGGAGTCCCCCCCCTAGGGCGGGGGCGCGGGCCCCCCTCCCTTTTGCTGGGGGGGGGGGGTGTGTGAGCAAACGCCGAGCTGTAGGTTGGGCTCCTTGACACAGATCCGCCATGACAAAGAGGGAGCGTCGGGGACTTGTGAGGAGGTACAGGATTGGGCGGAGTCAAGGAAGGGGGGAGGGTGGCGATTAGCGCGGAAGGAAGGATTTCCCCTTTAAAGACTAGGTCTGCCCCTTTTCGTTTCACCCATCTCGATGTCTTAAGTCGGTTAAGGGTTAAATGGGTGCGGCGAGTTCTCCGCAGTATAGAGGCGAGGCCTGGGAGGACACAGTTTCTGTGAGAAACCTAATCCACTTCCCCTTGTACTGGAGGGGTTAGGGAGAAAAACCTTTGTACTGATATTAAATATTTTTTTGCTCGAAGCAGCATTAACCAGTGTTTCTGAGGTCCAGAGATTAAAATTAATTTCGAGAGTCGGAGGAAAATAAGCGATTTCGAATTTTAAAGTTTACCCCTTAAAACAATATAACCCGTATGTCAGCTAGCTGGTTTAACTACCAGGTCTTGTTCTGATTTGGGAGGAGAAAAGTAGTATTGTGGATTTCCTTGGGAAGATAAAGGATGTAATATTGGAGAGTCAGTTCGTACATATTGGGTGACAATGACTCTGTTCACCTTTTAATTTAATAATGCACTTCAGGCTGTACATTTTTAAAATTGTTTAATTTATCCTGTAGTTTAGTGTATTTCTTTATTGTTTAGTATCTTTAAAAAGGATATCTTAAAAAGTGTAGGAGAGGTATACTGGAAGTCCTAGGCAGCTTTAAAATGAAGCAAAGAAATGGGAAATTTTGTAAAGGGCAGCTTGAATGATAAACGTTCTGTTAAAATGTAACTGCTAGAAACTACAGGCAGTATTCTACAATTAAACTAGAACAGTGACATTGCAAACACTTGTAGATACTATGTGCTTCAGTATTTAACATTTTAATATTCACAGATGAGTAAGAAAATCCAGGACTGGTGAATAATTTTTTATATGTCTATGTGTATATAAAAAGGCACAAGGTAGATAAGACCTCATAGTGAGATATTGATCCTTTGTGGTTATGTTTGACATTCATAGAAGTTTGGTCTTTTCTCAAAGGAAATTCTCAGCTGACATATTTGTAAAGTTCCAGTAAATTTGGGGTGATTGGTAATACCAATTAAAATTTAAACACTTCGACAAGAAGTAGGTACATGAGTCTAAGAAGATATGAATATGCATTAAATTAAAATGAATTACGATTCTGGGAGTATGGTAAAATTGTAATGTTCTTCGTAGATGTTCTTTTCAATAAAGAATGAAAAGTTGCTTAATTTTGGATCACTAGTGATGTTGGAAACTGTGGAGTTGGGATTCTGGCCAAGATAAGGGGTGGTTTTTCAGGTAGTCTCTTGACCGAGTGTGCTTTGATCTTGTGTGGAATTAGGATCTTCTGAACAAAGATAAGGTAATGCAATTTTAGTTTTGCTAAACTGTTAACTTTACCTCTGCATGCCGAGTATGGTTTGCTTGGGTTTTTTCCTTATTCTGATTCTTTTGTAAGACTGCATTTTTATTTCCGTAGGCAGGTAGGTTTGAGGTGTTAATCTAGCTATATACAACAGGTATGATTTTGAGTCTGTTTATTTTGATGGAAAAATATCTAAATGCTACTTTTTCCCCCTGCAGAACATCCAGTCATGGATAAAAATGAGCTGGTACAGAAGGCCAAACTGGCCGAGCAGGCTGAGCGATATGATGACATGGCAGCCTGCATGAAGTCTGTAACTGAGCAAGGAGCTGAATTATCCAATGAGGAGAGGAATCTTCTCTCCGTTGCTTATAAAAATGTTGTAGGAGCTCGTAGGTCATCTTGGAGGGTCGTCTCAAGTATTGAGCAAAAGACGGAAGGTGCTGAGAAAAAACAGCAGATGGCTCGAGAATACAGAGAGAAAATTGAGACCGAGCTAAGAGATATCTGCAATGATGTACTGGTGAGAATCAAACATTCAATCCAGCTTCACTGTAATATAGGGTTGATATAATGGGTATCAGTTACATTTCTTTGAAATTTTTATTTCTCTGATTTTTCTTTTCCTTTTAAAAGTTGAGTAATAAATTTAGAAGTCTTCAAGGTGTCATTCCTAAAAGATGTTAAAACAATTAGAGATAAGATTGTATAAAATAAATGTATAACAATGTTTATCAGTTCAGTTTTGTTAAAAATAGGCTGGTAGTCTGTTTTGTACAAATTGAGAAGATATACTGACAATATTACGGTTTCAGTTATGGCTAGAGTATTTGTAGTAGTTCTTCAGCTAATTTTCTTAGATGTATATATATATATGGACAGAAGGATTTTACTTAATTTTATTTTATGGGAGATTCCCTTAGGGACATAGTGCTCCTCCCTGCATCAGGCACTATAGTGTTAATGTGGTGAGTCAACCATGCAAAAGAACTGACTTCACCATGTTTTTGCCTCATCCTGCATTTACGTGTTGGAAGTCAACTTCGGACAGACAGCCGTGATTAAAAAGGTTATGACTAGCTCAAGCTTGATTTTCCAGGTTCAGTCAAGAAGTATTTAAGCATTCAGTACCTCCTCTGTTGAAGTACTGTGCTTCTCTTAAAAACCTAAAAGAATTAAACATTAAGTGTTAGTTGATTTTAATCTGATTTCTTACAAATGATGGCTGTCCAAGTTTTAGATTTGAGGGTAAACTGGTAGCAGATTCAGCTAATTAGCATATACCATCCTGTGTATATTGTTTCCCCTTAACAAAGCAGGAGTTTTTGAAGTAACTTTAATGGTTTTACTGAATGCTTAGCCTCAATATTTGAGCCTTGTTAATAATAAACCGTTATTTTTATTATCAGAATTATTTCTGATGTGGTTGTGGATCTGGGTTTTTTAGTTAAAGTTGTGATGATTTTGATTCCTTTATACTAGTTTTTAATTACTAATGAAGTTGAATCAGTTCCTAAATTGTACATTTTTCTCAAATGGTATTTTTTGTTTTTCAAGAACAATATTTTTTCCTAATTAATGTGAGTTCACAATGGTAAAGTTCCATGTGGCATTTGTCTTGGAAGTTGGAGTCTTTTTGTTTTTTAATTTCTAAGACAATAGAAAACATTCCATGCTTTAGCGAAATTAAATGACAAATGCTTGTCTTGTGGTTTACTAAAGTAATAATACTTAAAAATTGAAAATAAGCTATTTTTTCTGTAATAAAAATACATGGCTTACTTTCCTGCTCTTTTAACTCTATTGTCTGTCTGGGTATGAATTTTGTTCATTCTGGTGTTTTTCCCAATTGTACCTGATAGGCCAGTTAATTTTCATTTTGGTTTCAAAGGATTTATTGCTCATTTCTCTTAAGACAATCACCTTCAGGGATTAAAAGGGATGTGGTAACATTTACTCTGCTAACAAGCTGTTTTGCAATTCCAGGTAGGTATCTGCATGTTTTCCATGCACAAAGTATAAAAGGTCCTATCAGGGTGATGGTTTTTTTAGGAAAAAGACTACAGCAATTTCACCTGTGCTTCCTTTTGGTTTCCTTACCAAGGGAAAAAAATTACATTGTGTAGAACCAGTGGATGGTTATAACTAGATTGATCTCTGAATAGCTTCTCTCTGTTGATAAGATTTTTAAGGGAATTGATATTGGTGATACCCATGTGTTTTTTTTTTTAAAAAGGAAGTTTAATTCTTTACAGTGCACAAAGTTTAGAGAATTCTAAACAAGCTTTTGTTTCCAGCCTTGGTTAAAGATTAAAGAGTAAGGTTCTGTTGGTGGTCTTTGTATGAGTCATACCTCCTAATGTGTATATAGTAGATGCTTAAGTTTTGTTAACTGAATGAGCAAGAATGATTTGGGGGGAGGGGAGACAAAGTGCATGTTGACTCTGGAAACATCTTGGGTGAAATTCCTTTTCCTCTTTCTACTAAAACAAAAGAATAAAACCTAGCAGGACTGATTTCTCCCTGAGGAGGAGAAAAAAAATTTCAAGGCTTGTGCTTAAGGATTAGTAGAGTTTTAATGTGCTTTAATTTACTTACATATTAAGGTCTTAGTTATATGATGAAAACAATCATATTTTTTTATTACTCTAGTTTTTTTGTAAAGTTTGATTTTTAAATTTGAAGAAAACAAGTAAGAGAGTTGTAGACCATTAACAGAGAAAATGGTCACTAGTATATTCTTTAAAATGTAAACTTGTCATTGTGCAAAGACTTGGGGTTCTTCTCTTCCTTGTGGTGTTAATTGAAATTGATACATGTGTACTCAGGTGATATGTCTTTCCTGCCAAATCCTTAGACCAAAAGCTCTATTGATAGAAGAAGGACGGGAGGAGGTAGGAGAGGGTCTTAACATGAGTGATCCTTAACACCTCTTCTAACTTACGCAGTCAAAAATAGGGTAGTTTTTGACTTGCACATGATGAAATGAAAAAGCAGGTAAATACATTCTAGAAAACCTAATTCAGACTCAACTATCTCCTGTAAAAAGAGCTCCAGATAATAACACTTTGACTTACATTAGCTTTGGGGTTCTCTTTAAAAGCAGTGATAACGGTATTAAGTCTGTCTTGTAAATAGGACAGGATCTCTTAACTCAGAATCTATGAATAAGATTTAAAAGGTCCAAGAAGCCTTTAAAATTGTGTTTCTTGGAAAAGTTTCATCTAAAAGATTAAAAACCACTGGAGTAAGGCAAAGAATGTCTTTTTTTTTTTTTTTTTAAGATTGATTTATTCCCTCGTTGAGGCTTGTTCCTTTTCTTTTTGCTGTCTCTTCTCTGTGTCCATTTGCTGCTCGTTTTTTCTGTATCTGCTTGTCTCCCTTTTGTTGTGTCATCTTGCTATGCCAGCTCTCTGCGGGTGCAGGCCGTGAGCTCTCCACGGGTGCTGGCCAGCTTGCGCTCACAAGGAGAAACTGGGATGTGAACCCAGAGCCTCCCATATGGTAGAACCCAGAGCCCAACTGATTGATCCACACAGCCACTTCCTTTCCTTTTCTTAACAGAGGTATGAGAGGAAGCACTAAATAGTGTGTCTAACATTTGTAACAGTTGGCAACAGTAGTTGAGTAATCATAATAATAGTGATTCAGTTAACTGAGTTCCATTTTATTAGGCTACTCTACATTTTTATTTGCACAGGGCAGTTTAAGGTGTGGTTGCTGGGCTGTAATTTTTATCTCCAACCCATTGAACTCCCATTAAGCAGAGAACATGCAAGGAAACCACGCAGCTTTTGGGTTCTCCTAGTCTGAATATATTAAAATACGACTTGGGCTTTAAAAACTGCTATATTGAGTTAGTTTCTAAGCTGAAAATCACAGTGCAGATCATTCATTAGAATAAGGGCTTCTCAAAAATTCTGCAGTGTTATGCCCATCTTGACTACTTTATAGATATATAATTACATATCTTTTCCAAATGTGGCTTTCAGTATGTTTCAAAGTTAAGTTTGGATAACTTACGTGACTTTGTAGATGTCTACAGACTTTTCCAGGAAAGAATAAATTAGTTGTTTTAGCACATTGAGTAGTCTTTTTAAGGAGAGAACTTCAAGATAAAGCACTAAGTTTTACACCTGGTGAGGTATTGTGTACGGTTGGAGATCTAAAGTTATATGAAGTGGAAATAAGGAAAATGTAGGGAGGGGAATGGGAAAGGTGGGTGTTCTTGCTGCTTGGTGGGAAGGGGGAAAATGACCAACAGTTTAAATAGGAGCAGCAGATTAACTATCCCTGGTTGTCCTGCCTGTTCTAATAAGAGATATAGAAGACCTAAAGGTGTTGAGTGATGAAGTGAGCTGTGAAAATAGTTAAAAGTGAACCAAGAGGAAAATATTAAAGGATTCAAAATTGGAATCAGTGAAAATTTTGAGAAAAGTCTTGAAGTATAAGAACTATACACATGAAATAATGATCCAACTCTTTTAATCCAGAAAAGAAAAGAAAATTGTATGCAGCCCTCAGTTATTTGAGTGAGAAAAGGGGGGAAACACAGGACCCGAGAGTTTTAATAGCTTATAGTAAATAATTTCGCTTTTCTTTTTATCTTTTAAGAACAGCCATTTCTTTAGCGAAGAAATCCTAGGGGTTGCCTCCTCAATAGGGAAGCTTCCTAGTTCATTGTTTAGTTGAAAATCATGCTTTTAAATTAAAAAAAAAAATTAAAACATTGATGTGCACATTCAGTTGTCAAGTGTTTTATATGTATCTATAGATCCACAGCTTGAAAATAATTTACTATCTTTTTTGCATAAACCACATCCTCTGCAAAAATGCAGTTTGGGTTTCTGTAGTAGAGTGAGAACTTAAATGATTGATAAAGTCAGTTAATAATCCTTCTAGTTATATATCATTTTTCCTACACTTTAAAAAGTTCCTCTACCCCAAGTGATTTTTTTTTTTTGGTGACTCTTTAAAAACTAGTCTTTGTATTTAACAGGGGTTCTTTTAACCTTTTTTATTCATACATGGACCCCTTTGCCAGTCAGGTGATAAACCACTGACCTCTTACTAAGTCCAAACTATGCTCTGTATTTAATAAATATATCACAACTGTACCAACATGTTCCTACAAGAACAATGTGGTTTGTTTTTGTTTTTAATTTAAATCTAAGCTCACAGACCCCTTAAGAACCCCTTTTCTAAAGCATTCCATTTCGTTTTCAGATGAATACATCTTTTCACTCTTGTATTAAAAAAGTAACATTTAAATAATTACAGTTGGTGTAATGGCCTAGTTTTAGGGGAAAAAAATATAGTAAGCATGTAACTGCTGATGGACATAGAATGGAGTTCTGCAGGGTAGCCAAAGACCTATTGACCATATTTAGCCTCATTTTTTACGTAGGAATGAAGAATCTACCATAAACCAACCTATCACTTACATGAAATTTGGTTAATCTGGCAAATTAAGTGAAGATTCTGTAAGCTTATTTATTTATTTATTCATCCCGCCCCCCCCCCCCTTGCTGCTTGCTTGTTGTCTTCTCTGTGTCCATTTGCTACGAGTTCTTCTGTGTCTGCTTTTCTCCCTTTGTTGCATCTTCTTGCTGTGCCAGCTATCTGCAGGCACGGACCAGCTTGCCTTCACAAGGAGGCCCTGGAACACAAACCCAGAGCCTCCCATATGGTAGATGGGAGCCCAATCGATTGAGCCACGGCTGCTTCCTCTATAAGAGTTCTGTATGAGTTAGTACATTCTAGGTCATTCTTTCAGAACAAGCTTTTTGTGTCTGGATCTTGCTGCATTTAAGCCTTTTTGCAAAGATGAGACTACAAGGAGAGACGGGTTAGATCACTAAGGGCTTATTATAAAGCTATTAAGTTTTATTTTATGTATCTTAAATGCTAAAGACTTAAAGGCCATGGAAAACATTTGAAAGGAAATGATAACAAGCTTTGCCTTTTCGAAGATCGCGGTGGTTGGTAGACATAAAAATAGTTGTGTTTATAAAGAAAATCAGCTTTTATGATTTGACAGTTATTTTGAACATTTAGTCTGTGAAATCTAGTTCTGTCCTTTGGATTAATTGTCTTATCATTAGACTAGATTCTCAAGCGGGACCCAAATACATCATACATTAATCTTGTTATATTTTTCAGTACCGCATTTGGCTTCTAGGGCAGCTTTAACAACCTATAAAAGTTTTGTGTGATCTATGTACCTTTAAAAAATAAAATGGTGGGAAAAAAAAACAAAACAAAAAGCCTATAAAAGGCTTATGGTTTTTTCCCATGAACAAAATACCTTTTTTCACATCTGTTAAGTGGTTCTAGCATATGAGACCCCCCAGCATAGGACACAGTTCTGCTTTTATAATATTATATATTACAAATATGTGTATGTATGTTATAAATATTATACATATAAATACATTATAGTCATTTAATGTCATTAGGCTATTTAGATTAATTTCACCATAAATTTCTGATTCCAAAATAGGTGATTCTTGGGTAACGTATTATTATCAAAGAATGTGTTTGTAAATGAGAAAGAAGTTTTAAAAAATCAAAATTATGGGTGGTCTGGTATCAGCTAAAATAGATTAAAAAGTTACATGGTTGGGAGTAGATGTGGCTCAAGCAGTTGAGCACCTGCTTCCCATATGGGAGATTTGGTCTCTGGTGCTTCCTAAAAACAATAAAACAAACAAGTAAACAAATGGAAACACCAGCTCAGGGGAGCTATGTGGCTCAGTGATTGCATGCCTGCTTCCCACATACAAAGTCCCAGGTCAAATCCCTGGCCTGGTACCTCAAAAAAAAAAAAAAAAAGTTAGGGTTATTTGTTCATCAATTGTAACAAAATGTACGACACTAATGAAAGATGTTATTAATAGGGAGAAATGTGAGAGGGGGAGGGGGTAGAGTATATAGGACTCCCTTGTATTTTCAAGGAAACTTTTCTGTAATCTAAAACTTCCTTAAAAATAAAGTTTAAAGAAAGTTATATGGTAAAGATTATACACATCTCCATCAGCAGACTCGTTCTAGGAAGAAGCCTTGCCACTATAACAACAAATTAGAAAATGAATATGCTTTTTTTGTTTTAGGCTAAAACAGTATTTAAGGAACATAAATAAAATTTTCTTAAAATTCTCAGCTTCAACTGGCTTTTTCCAGTAACTCATTTTTTTCAAGTATTGATTCTGATCCTGTCAGGCTGGGAATCTTCGGTCGTAGATAACTGCAGGTGTCCAGCTATTGGAAATGAGTTTTACCTGAATGAATATTGAGCAATTTTTCCTTTTTTTTGTTTTTTCCCATGAAGCTTGTCATTCCAGTTTATATCATGGTTCCTAAAGAGATTGTGTTATTGTTCACACTTTTCCCTGTGCTTTGTGATTCTTAAATAATTTAGTTTGTTGGGATTCTAATAAACCTTAAAATTCTTTTCCACAATTTCTGTAATCCTTAATGTGATTTCATTGTGGTTCCCTAGCTCTTAACTTGATTGTGATGCTTTTGCTTTGAGAATAAACACTGCTTGAGATTTTAGGGGATTTAGGACCGCTGTCATTTTCAGTCTGCCCGTAACTAGAGTTTGTCTTTCTTTTGAAACTGTCTTTCCTAACTACCTCATTTTAGCACATTTACTAGGCTTAATAATTTAAATGACATATTAGGGTCAGTTTTATCTTCATATTCCTGATTGCAAGGTGTTATTGCTGTGTTGCCTGGGTCAGTGGTTCTCAACCTTTTATATTCATGCTGACATTCATTTGCATGATTTTATCCCCTGGATAATCCCAGAATTATCTGCATTTCCCATTATGCTAGTAGTGGTTCTACCCTTACTCTCCCACTCAGAGAAGTATATTGGCAAGTAATATTTTTAGGATAAACTTGATATAATTTGAATGGACAAAAGTGCAATTAAAAACCTTTTGTTGCCACTGGTGATCTTTTCACTAGGACTTGCTACCTTTATTGTAAATTCTATACTGCATCTTAATCTGAAACACTGCTTTCATTTTGTCTGTCTGTTCAGTCCTTGGCAAAATTCCTTACACAGAGACTTTGGCTTTAGTTTGTCACCCCACTGTCTCTGGTACAGTCTTTACTAATTCCCATCTTTATGTTCTGAGGGTTTCTCCTTCATTACTCTGATTTAGAATTTATTTTAATCTTAATATCAAAGTTACTTTCAACTTCAGCCATTTGGCTCCATCCTGTCATTCTCCTTAAAAACAGCCATCCATATTTGTGAAGTACATTGAAGGACTGTGATATGTTTAATATTTTTAGGAGGCATATCTTGACTTGAGAGAAATGGCATATTTAACCACCATATCTCAGCAGTTCCCATTGTACAATCTGCATCTCTGCAACAGGTCATACTCTACTTTTTCTCTAGGCAGTAATTCCCTATAGTGATGAAGAATGTGTATCTTTGTAAAATTTGCTGTGCAATAGTAGCTGTCATTTGTCATTGACTTAGTTTTGCATTTTATGGTAAGGTATATGTGGCATTAGTAATGTAGGTAAATTTTGACTAATTTTTTTTCTATTAGCTGTCTTTTCCTACAGTGTGGATCTTTGGGCAACAAAAGCCACCTGGATGAGTGAGTTATCATTAGTAAGATCCTGTTGTATGGTGCATGTACCTTGTTTGCATACATTAGAATAAATTATTTAAATGTTTCCATGTATAAGCTTTTGTGGACTTCATTTGACAGGATTTGTTGTGAGTCTTCCATTCTAGTCCAAATAAAAAATCTGTGCAAATATGCCCCAACTAAAATTCGTAGCCACAGGTATAATATGAGGATGAGAACTGTATGCAGTATAGAACTTAAAATAAAGGATAGCTTAATGTTAACTCTATAAAAGTAGACCAATAAGAGCTTTCCTAATGGGTTGGCCCATATACATGTTTATCTTGATTTTAAAACATGTAGGAAAGATGGCATTTAATTTGTGAGTAGTACCCAGTTTTGTTGTGTTGGAATTTTACTTTTTTGGATTTTTTTAGTAGTGGTAAAAAAGCTTACAAACAAGTTTTGAGATTTAAGAGTTAATTACTGACATTACCAAGGAATCCAGTTTTGAGTTGAATGTTTCTCATCTAAAGCGATAAAATACAGGTGCTTTTCTGAGAAAACCTCCTCTTGCTAACCTAGGATTCATGAATTCCTAGTTCATAGCCTATAAATAATCTTTTCTTCCTAAAACATAATGAAAGGGGAGTTTAGATTTACATAGAATCTATTTGAACCACATTCAGCCAAGGAATACTTGATGAAATCCTACCCGAAACTCATTACTTATTGTGATTCCCTGGAATGACAACTGAGGCCAATTGATGTAGACAGGCTATAGTATACATAGAACAAGCAGTTTCTTATTTCAACAATTTGATGAGTATTTTACTACTGTGGAATATACCCTTAGATTGTTCCCATCTGGTAGAAGGGATTATCATCAGGCTCTACTGTGGTTCACGGGGATAAGACTTGATGTAACAAAGGAAACTTATGTGTACTGACTTATTATATACAGGAAAAAGTAGTCTATACAGACTTTTTGGGTT
This sequence comes from Dasypus novemcinctus, assembly GCF_030445035.2. NCBI lineage: Eukaryota > Metazoa > Chordata > Mammalia > Cingulata > Dasypodidae > Dasypus > Dasypus novemcinctus. Next base: position 63,891,157 of record NC_080686.1, on the reverse strand, counting down.
TGAATTTGGGGTCCACTGTGACTGGGTAAGTTATATCTCTCTGTTTCCACATATTCAAAATGGGAATAATAGAATCTTCCTCATTAAGATATTTTGAGGAGTTTTTGAATTAACACACTCCTGTGATAGAATCAAATAGCAAATAATGCTTATTACCTTTTGTACCTCTAAGACATTGCCACTTCGCTGCATCTTGTTTATTAATTTTGAGATTAAAATTGAGAGAATTTTAATAAATTGCTAAACTAATGTTTAATGACTATCTGCTATTTTATACGCCCTGCCTGGGGGCAAGGAAATCTTTAAGAGCAGAAATTGCTTCTGCTCTTTAAAAAATCTTGTCAACTTAGAGAAATATATATACAATTTAAGGGAATATAATGAGAAACTACTTCCTGTTGGTTGAATATGGAAGAGTGGTTCATGTTTCCATTTCTCCCAATCGATTTTTCAAAAACAAAACATTTTAGAACATTCCAGGCATTAAGCTTTGTGCAGATAGTTTTTATTTCATTTTGGATAAAAATTAGAGAGAAACTACTTTAGAATAGCTTTGGTATTTCTTAAAATACCAGGGAAAGTATACCTTTGCTTTATTCCTTGTTGCTTAAAAAGTCGAAAAGATTTGCCATCTGTTAGTAGTGGAAAATTCAGTTAAGTGATTTGGTTAAAATTATTATTTTTAAAGATTTATTTTACTTACCACCCTCCCTCTTATTGCAGTTACTCTGCTCTCTGTCCATTTGCTCTGTGCTGTCTGTGTTTTTCCTTTAGGAGGCACTGGAAACCAAACCCGGTACCTCATGTGGAATAGAGGTGCTCACTCAATCACCCAGGCCACCTCAGATCCCTGGTTTGTTGTGTCTCATTGTCTTTACTCTTCGTGTCTCTTTTGTTGTGTCAGCTTGCCTACCATCCCAGCTTGCCTTCTCCAGGAGACACTGGGAACTGAACCTGGGACCTCCCATGTGGTAGGCGCCCAGTTACTCGAGCCTCATCTTCTTCCCTGGACAAAATTATTTTATCATTCATCCTCAATTTTCTATCAATGAAGTTAAACTCTTCTAAACATTTTGTATATATGACCACTTATTCATATAATGCCTTTCAACTTGAAATTTTACACTGTTAGGCCAACATTGTGCAGAAGAATAAGAGTTTAAAGTGAAAATGTCTGCAAATACCTACTAAAATTAGTTCTTGATGCTATTAGCCATCTTGTTGGTGAAGCACTTTTATAATTGTATAGTTGGAAGCAATTGAGGAAATTGCGATTCATTTAAAGAAAAGGAAGCCACTCCGGCCACAAGGGGGAGTAAGAGACAAATTAATTGTGCTTTTGTCTGTTTCCTTTTTAGAATTTTAAGAGATCTAGTGATAAAAACCTCAGTGGCTTTACAGAATAAAATTTCTTGGAAAATTAAATGTTTAAACTATGGCTCTTGCAGGAGGGATTGTATAAGACTAGAAATGTGAACTCATACATTGGGCTGTAGAGTTGGAATTAAATTGTTTCTAATGACGTCACAAGAATTATTGACTTTGTGTGTTTTAAAAATTAGATACTAAAAGTTGGAGTTGGACTTTTTTGAAGCTTAAGAAACATTGGAAATCATATTCAGCCTTGCCTTTCATTTTAACAGATCAAGAAACTGAAGTTTAGTGACTTACATTAGGACTTAAAACTCTTCATTTTGAAATAACTTCAGATTTAGGGAAAAGTTGGAAAAATAGTACAAACAATTCCCGTATATCCTTTACCTAGCTTCCTCATATGGTAACATGAACCACAGCATAATATCAATAACAGGAAATTAATATTGATACAATAAACTATTATGTTCAAAGTTCACTAGTTGTGCCTCTATAATCTCATATTTCTGGTTTAGAATTCTGTCCAGGATTGCACTTTGCATTTTATCATTTTGCCTTGGCTTTCTTTAATATGGATCAGTACTTTTGTCTTTCATGATTTTGGGACTGAAGAGGACTGACCATTTATTTTGTAGAATGTCCCTCAATTTGGATGTGTCTAGTGATTCCTTATGATCCAATTCAGTTTGTGCATTTTGGGTAAGAATCTTTGGAAGTGATTTTATTAGAGCGCATTATGTTTTAAAACTTAAACAGCATGGAGGACTTATTTAAAAACCCTATATTGCAAAAGTACCCAATCAGTTTTTGTTTTTGTTTTTAATGGTAGCCTCCCTGTAAGTATAGTTAATTGGTCACAGGTTATGAACTAAATGTCTTTATATATAAGTAAACATTTCATAATTGGGTACTTAATTTTTAGAGTTTAGTCTTAGGACCCATAGTCTACAAATTTTCTGATTCTAAGTAGTTATGAATGGAAGGGACCTTTAAAAACTCAAGTCACAGATGTGAAGCATGACCTAAGTTTGTTTTTCCCTTTTAAAAAAGATGGGAAAGAAGTGACCTTGAATTTAAAGAAAATCTAAACATCTGGTGGTTGGGGGAAGATTTTTACGGTGCCTTAGAGATTTCCTGAGATAAAATTGGAGGGAGGCTTTGAAATTAATGCTGTACAAGACAAGAGTGAGATGTTTGGATTTGAAACTACCATCATACCTATTGATGGTGGAGTTAATACCAAACAAAACTTCCAAACAAGTTATTCTGTATTTTCCCCTACCTTCTCCATCATCATTACATAGAAACCTGGCACTTACCCAGGGGTGCTGGAAGCATATTAGAAAGTTATTGATCTTCTGACCAAATCATGTTGATGAGTATTTGGGGGTGGGTGAGTGGGGGGGGGGGAGTGGGAGGGGATGGAACCAACTTTTTCTGTGTTTTGTATTGTATGTTTTCTTCAACATGTAACCAATCAGTATCTTGTCAATATAGTCAACTGATCGATTGGAAGAAAAAAAAAAAGAAAGTTCTGGCCCTGCTCCTTGGTTTCTGTTTCTGAATATATGTACTTAGTACAACACCCAAACAGTTGTCTGTTTTTTAAATGAGAATGGATTCTTAGTTCTTCAGTGAAGCAGAACTTTGTTTTTCCTTTTTGAGCAAAATATTTATTATCACATATTATCAACCTCTAATTTCTGTAATGTTTTGTCTTAACTGTTTAGAAGTTTGATAAGATGAACTCGTTAGTCTTCAGAATGCTGAGCTAATAAACTTTCCTCTTAAGTATCAGAAATTGCTCTAAACTTCTATTTAAATGAAGCCATTCAAATTTTGCATATATTGTATGTCAATGAAGGGATTTAATATTTTAGTGCCTAATGTGTGCAAAGCATGTGTCTTTAAGGAGACTGTAAGAAGGTTAAGAATATAAGTGTATGTGAAAAGTTAAAGGTCCAAAATCATGACTAAATTTTATTTTAAATTACTCTTGTTTTGGATAATGATTTAGATATTATATAAGATCTAAAGCCATCCCCGCTCCTCAGAGGTAATCTCTATTAGTTCTTTGTTTGTATCTTCCTAAGAATTTACTATGCCTGTGAAAATAATTAAATCTTTGAAGAATACACACTACTAGGATTTTTATATGTACTGTTCCGTAAGTTGTATTTCCCTCTTCCCCACTTTGATGTATTTTTAAATTATTTTTTTAACTTAAAGTTGTGGATTTACAGGAAAATGATGTAAAAAGACAGTATTCCCATATTTTCCCCCTGGCCCCCCATTATTAACACTTTGCAATAGTGTGGTATATTTGTTACAATTCATGAAAGAACATTTTTTATTGTACTATTAACAAAATTTTATTTTGGTGACATATATAATATAAAATTTCCATAATACAATTGAATGTACACTGTACATGTAAATGTACATTGAATGTACAATTCAGTGACATTAGTTACATTCACAATAATGTGCTATCATCACTGCCATTCATTACCAAAACATTTTTTTCATCACCCAAGACAGTAAACTGTATACCCATTAAGCAATAACCACTCACTACCCTCAAGTCCTGTTAACCTGCAATCTGTTTCCTGTCTATGAATTTGAATATTCTAAATAATTCTGCATAAATGGAATCCTTATTCCATTCATTGAACATTGACGTACACTATCTATTTGAGTCCCTGTTTTCAGTTATTGTGGATATATACTTGGTGGAATTGGCAGATCATTTGGTAATTCTGTTTAACTTTCTGAGGAACTGCCGCAGCGGCTACGCTATTTTACATTCCCACCAACAGTGAGAATTCTATTTCTCTGCATCCTCACCAACACTTGTTATTTTCTACATTTTTAAAATAGCCATCTGAGTGTGAAGTGTTGTCATTGTGGTTGATTTGCATTTCCCTTGATGATAAGGTGAAAGATTGTGTGTCCTCAGTTTTTAAGAGTATAAAAGTATTGAGACCAAAAACTTTTTTTTTAGGTACCAGGGCTGGGGACTGAACCCAGAAGAACCACCTTGTGTGGAAAGCCTGGGTTTTTTTCTTTGTTTCTTTTCTGTTTTTAGGCAGGACCTCAACCTAGGACCTCCAATGTGAGAAGCAGGCACTCAACTGCTTGAGCTACATCTGCTCCCCTGAAACCAAACACTTTGGAATCATAATTATAAAGCATTCACTGACACTAAACTGTTTAGTTTTTTCCTAGAAAGTATACCTGCTTAGAGGGATCATAAGTACCACACTTGGGATGAATAGATGATATTTTTTTAAACATAAAGAAATTAGCGCACATAAAACAAAGTCCAGAGTTAAGATGGGTGTTTCTGAGTTGGTTGGTTCAGGGATTTCTTGTTCTTTGTGTCTTTTAAAACTTTTTAAAATTGGTAACACAGTTTCCCATTTAACCACTCTCATGAGTTGAGGTGTCATTTTCAAGTTAGAGTTGTAATGCAAACATTTTCTTAGGTGACTAGGTTAGATGTTACCAAAAAAAAAAAAAGTTGGTTACAGAAAGTGGTTCAAATTGACAGCTGTATCTTCCAAAATGATAACATTTCTTTGTTGTTTACTATGTGCCAGACTCTGTTCAAAATACTTTCCATATGTATTTAATCCTCCTAACAACCCTAGGTGTGATGTCTACCTCTAATGTCCCCCTGTAACAGATAAGGAACCTAAGGCCCAGGGAGATTTTGGAACTTTGTCCAAGGTGACAGAGCTAGTAAGCAGTGGATTGGGATTTTTGAACTCTGGTAATAGGAAGTCTGTCTCCATAGTTTGTGATTATAACCAGTATACTATTAAAAAAATTCTAAAGAACGATGTTTCTCCTTTATCTTGTCTTTTGATGTGACCTTGTATTTTTAAAGTTTTTACATATTACACTCTTTTCCTAGTTTGACAAATTTTAGATTACTGAACCCAAAGTACTAAAATTGAAATTACAGTAGCACTAAAGCATATTTTGAATGTTAAGATCCACATTATCTTATATTTGGATTTTACTGAGCAACAGTGAGGAAGTTAGGAACTAAACTACGCTGTCATGTAATGTACACTAACAATTTATACGCTCATTTAGACCTCATAGCAGCCTTTCGAACTAGATTTTTATTTTAATATGACTTTATAAGTGAAAAAATGAAGGCTTTCAGGGATTAATTTGACTGAAATCTTAATGGTGAGGGTTGGATTCAAAAGTCTTGTCTGGTTTTAGAGTTTATGCTATTTCCAGAACACTTAAGGTGTCACTCCAAGTGCTTGGATGCCCAGATTAGGCTGCAGTTTTGGTGATTATTAATCAGTTATCTAAAATGATAAACTCTTTACTCTTCAGCTTTTGTCTATAATCATACTAATGGACCAGTGAGAGATCTATCACTAGAAGAAAGATGAATTTTCAGTTAGTAAACCTTTCATTTGAAATATTTGACCACAATTAGATTTGAATGTTAGTGTAGTATGGGGTAAGCCTACTCCAGGAAGGGCAGTCAGAACTAGATGACCTATCATTTTTTTGTGGTTCCTTAATTTTAATATATATAAGTACAGAGTAAAGAGGTTAATTGCAGTAGAAAGGGAGGAAAAATTATCTCTAGTATTTTAAATTACACCCAATTTATCTGTTGATTATTGTTTAATACCTTCTCATCTTCATTATGTATTTAGCTCTGTATTACATCTGGATTATAAACCATTTACTAAGCTAGTTTTTAATGAGATGCTGGGGATTGAACCTGTGACCTTGTACATGGGAAGCATTTGCTCAACCACTGAGCTACACCCACTCCCATAAACTATTTAAGAAGGCTTGGGTTTGTGCTTCTCATCTATTAGAATAGATTCTAATTTGTTCCTGTGATATCTTGCCACTAAGTAAATGACTTCTATCCCACTTAATGTTATGGTCGATTATGTATAAAGTCACAATATGCATAAACTGTAATTCAGCAAATTCATCCTAGGTATTTTTGAAAATGTTGGCTGTGATATCTTTAAAAGACAGTGGTGATTATCAAAAACAGCATTAACTGGAAAAAAAACATTTTGAAATAATTGTTTAGGAAATGTCACATTTTAGCAAGATTGATATAGATTAGCATTGTAGTTTCAGCTTTGTGCTCAGGTATATGATGTTCTTAATTAAGTTTTGTGTTTGACCTGTAAATCCTTTCTGTTGTAAATTTACATTTGGGTAAGAAAGTTGATGTTTTTGTTATAGGAAGAATTTTACAAGTTTCTGATATATCAGTAATCAGCTTTGTCTGTGTTTTACAGCTGAAATCATAACTCATACTCTCTACTTAAGATAATGTGCCCTCCACCACCTTTTTAATTCAGATTCTTAACAATCTGCCAGAGTTACCATTGCTTTTATTGTACTATTATAGTTAACTAAAGAAGTTGAATTGTGTTACCTATAAAATAGTCAGGGATCTCCTTTTTTTGAAAAAAAAAAAAAAAACATAACCCTTCCATTTTCTTCTTAGCTTGCTTACATCATCATCGTTTTTTTCTTCTTATTCTAATGGCTGCATGTGCTACATCTTTTTCTTCTCTTTGTTTTTGTTTCCATCTTTCTCTTCTCCCTATGCTTGCCTATTTCTTCTGGCTTCCAAATCTGGAAAAGTTAGTTTATTACTCTTTGGTCATTTTGGCAGATTAACTCACTTAATTGCCTCTTTTCTGTTAGTTAATTTGAAGAACTCTCTTTCATTTCACATCTGACTTATGAATCCCCTATACAAAATAAGCAAGTGATCTTTTAATTTCTCCTTAAGCCTCTATAAGAAAAATGGGACCCACTCTGGCTAGATGGCCTTTTCCTATTTTGGACCACTCCAAAGTTATTCCTTAAATTGAATGGAATCCACATTTTGCTAAATCTTACCCATTACTATTAGTTTTGCCTTCTGAAGCCATTCATCAGTCCTCACGACAGTTCTTTTTTCCTTATCGTTCTTGCTTGCTTTTCTGGATGTTCCCCAATTTGTCGATGTCTGTCTTGATACATATTTAAATAATATATCTAGATTTTGTCTCAGCACAGTGTAAACTGAATCTTTTTTTTTTTTTTAATATTTTGATTCCAGATTGTATCAGTGTACCTTGGAATTGCATTCTTTTTAATAGATTTCACACTATTGAGGTAGAGAAAATGTAGCATAATGTTAGGATATAAAATCACAGGTCTAATCACTTAGTTGGAATTGTACCCACACAAGTTAGCTGTGGTTTTAAGCAAGTTACATTACATTTCTCACCTTCAATATCCTTTAGAAAATGAGGATAGTTGCTCTTTCTCATAGAAGTTATGGAAGGATCAAATTAATAATCCACTTAAAGTGCTTGATCTGAATGTCTAAAAATGGGTTTATTGAAATAATGTTAGTGTTGATGGACGGAACTGCAGGCATCCTTGTCTCAGTTATCTGTTGTGTACAACAAACCACCCCAGACTTGGTGATTAAAGCAGTGGTTTATTCTTGTGATTCTGTGACTTGGCTGAACTATTTTGGATAATTTTTTGCATGGTACTGACTGGGACCACTGATTGCTGCATTCAGCTGAGGCTGCCAAGATGTCTTCACTTACATGTCCAACAGCTGAAAGTTAGGTTGTCTTTTCTCTCTAGTAGGTAGTTTTGACTTCTTTCATTATGACTTAGGGCTCTAAGACAGCAAAAGGGGAACTGCTAGGTCTTTAAAGCCTTAGGCTTAGAACTAGGGCAGCAGTTACTTCTACTTCATTCTCTTGCTCAAAGCAGGTTATAAGGCTAGCCCAGACTCAAGGAGAAAGAAAATAAATTCCACCTCTTGATATGGATGGTAGAGTAGCATACATGAACAGGGATAAGATTTGGCAAAGACCATCCTTGGGGATAATCTGCCACAAATCTCTTATTTTTAAATAGTTTGCTTTTTGACCCAAAGTGTATCTTAATCTTAAATCCAGTCTTCATTTTAAAAAAAAAACTTCGTGCTTCTTAGCTTTATGTCATCTGAAGATTTGACAGACAAAAGTATGCCATTTATACCTTTCTCAGCTTAATAGTCAGCAATTGCCAGAAACCTTTGACACTGTTGACGTTTGACACTGAGGTTTATTGTTACACCAGATTGGGGCCTGACTACTGATATCTAGCCTTGCTATTCTGGTTAATAGCTTTAAAGTTGACTCATCCATAAATTTAGGGATTTATCTTGTTCACTGTTATATTCTTACAGTGCCTAGCACAATGGAACTTAATTATTTAGAGAATAAGTAAATGTAAAAATTGTGTTGAAGCAGTATAGTATGAAATAGGAATGCCTAGGTGAAGAATTGCTTTCATGGATATAGTTATTGTCAACACTTTATTTGTAAGTATTCATAGTCTTAGATTAAGTAAATGAGCCAGAGAAGTTCTCAATTGACTTGTTTTATGTGGCCATCTTTAAATGTTTGTTTTCTCCTGCTATTTAATATGAAGTTATCACATTAATCACATTAAACTTTTTTTCAGCTAGGCTTTATAGCTGATTCAGTCTTAACCTTTTACCCAGCCAATCTGGAACCAAATCTTCCCCTTCCCACCAAAAGTAATTGCATAGAGATTTCTTAAGGATGTCTCACCCATAGTGTTGTGTTTATAGTAATTATATTATGTATTACAATAGAGAGAATCACATTTTAACTTAAATTTACAGCTAGATTTTGAAGTTAGTAACATAGTTTATTGTGTTTCCATCTTCTAGCAATGGTGCCTGCTGTGTATGGATAATAATGTAAACTCTTAAATGTATTACTTTAAGTGCTTACCTGTATTTTCTCTCAGCAAGTCTTGGAAGTAGGTGTTACAGTCCTTACTTGCAAGTGAGAAAACAACTGTATCACTGGGAGTAAGTAAGTCACACTGTGCAGTGTGTAGTGCTACAGTTTAAACCCAGACTGACCCCCAAACCACTATACTGTCTCCCATGGTTGAATGAATATTGCATCTTATAAATTGTGTAAAGGCAGAATTTGTTTCTTAAGGCCATTATTCCTAAGTGGGGAAGAGGGGCGGGTGGGGCGGACACACAAAAAAACCTGCTTCCTATTTTAAATGGAAATGTCTTTTGCTGTTTGAGTAGTTGTAAAGATAAAAGGGGAGGTTTGAGAGGGTGAGAAGTTGGATTAAAGGTTATTCACCTTTCTACCACTGGGGCATAATAATGGGGTAAACAGAGTTAAAGCTATTACTTAAAAGCTTTTTTTCAAACTATATTTTGCGTGTAAGTAAGGCTTATATAGACTCTCAGTACTCAGTGAAAGCCTTCTAAAATAGAAACTAATAATTAGATTCATTTTTCCCTTGAAGAATTGATTTATTTGATGTGAGGTTCAGCTTGGTTAAAAGTTTATGTCATCTTGGTTCACAGAGTATCTTTTTTACCTAGCAGGAGGAAGGGAGGTGGTGGTGAGAATAGGTTTTGTTCCTTTAACCTTTGCCTAATTCTACCACCGGAATTTTAATTTTTCTCCCCTTAAAGAATTCCAGTAGTAGAATTAGTTTGTTTTGTCTTCTCCCCCCCCCAAAATGAGGATAATATATTAGTAGATAGTGATTTTGTTTTCTACTTTGAATGAATTAATAGAGTTTAATTATTGGCATGGTGGAATTTAAAAGGATGAATTATAATTATTTCTGTCTATGGTGATCTGTAAATGTGTGTCTTATTAGCTAAAAATCACTTTAATGAAATTAAAGTCCTACTACTCTCATCCTACCACTATGTTAATTTGGTTAGGATAAAAGAACTTTAGCTTTGAACAATTTTTACCTTTTTTTTTTTTTTAAGACTTACTTATTTAAATCCCCCTCCCCCCTAGTTGTCTGCTTTTTGTGTCCATTCACTGTGTGTTCTTCTGTGTCTGCTTATATTTTTGTCAGCAGCATCAGGAATCTGTGTCTCTCTTTGTTGCGTCATCTGGCTGCATCAGGTCTCTGTGTGTGTGGCGCCACTCCTGGGCAGGCTGGACTTTTTTTGCGCGGGGTGGCTCTCCTTATGGGGCGCACCCCTTGTGCATGGGGCTCCCCTACACAGGGGACACCCCAGCATGGCAGGACACTCCTTTGCGCGCATCAGCACTGTGCGTGGGCCAGCTCATCACACAGGTCAGAAGGCCCTGGGTTTGAACCCTGGACCTCCCATGTGGTAGGCAGATGCTCTATCCGTTGAGCCAAATCCACTTCCCAATTTTTAGTTATCCTGGAGGTGTTTGAATTGAGCTCTTCTAAATGAGGTTAATTTTGTTCCACTTCCTCTGGCATGGACTCTGATAGTGTCTGTTACATTACTGGTTTTCTTCCTCAGTAGTATTCCTCCAGAAAGTATCAAAAGGTTGATGTTTTATGTTTTTCTGTCTTTCCATTCTAATGTCAAGGCAACTTGACAGTAAGTAGATAAATATAAAGCTTCCCAGCTTTTTAAAAAAGCTTACTGTATATAAGTTATTATACTTCTCATTCACTGGAACATGTAGGCTTTAGCAGCACGTAAAAAGAGATAATATTGCCAGGGACCCATATTCAAGTGTATCAGTCATCCTTAATTAATAACTGGATACTGACTTCAAAAAGCATTTTGCTTTTGAAGTCATAAATTCACGAGCCTACTATTGTGTTACTGGCAATGCCTGGATATTCAATTTCTCTAACTTAGGCTCTAGTACCATCTTAAGAAATGAAGATCTTTTTTGTTTTCCTTTGAGTTTTCTAAATGTTTTATTCTTAACACAACTTTGTTTCTTTTCTTCTCAAGTCTCTCTTGGAAAAGTTCTTGATCCCCAATGCCTCACAAGCAGAGAGCAAAGTCTTCTATTTGAAAATGAAAGGAGACTACTATCGTTACTTGGCTGAGGTTGCTGCTGGTGATGACAAGAAAGGTGTGCTGTTTTTTAAACCTGTTTTTTTGAACTTGTGTACAACAGAGTACACAAGTTTTTTTTATGAAGCATAAACTTTTTTGGTTTGTTGGTAACAGTTAATAAGGAGCTATAATGCTCTTTTATTTTTGTTGGGGCGGGAATCCCAAGAATATATCCTGAGAATAGATGCCTAACTAATAGTGTATTCTAAAATATATGTTTTCTGAAAAGCCACTTGTATGAACTGGGATGTTCTCAGCACAATTTTAAGATGTAGTGGTCAGAGCATAACTATGATAACTATTAAAAATGTAACAATGCTCATATGATTTTGAAGTTGTTTTTGTCTGGACATTGACCAGTGACTAGTGTGATATTTGAAAAGAAATCCCTATTTTTAGTTAAAGGGTCTCATTCATTTAAAAATGATACCAGCATAATTTTTCAAAGAACACTGTTGGATGTTAAAGGTTTGATTTGAAAGGTAAAGATGAAGCGCATACCTATTCATCAATACCTTTTGGTGTTTTTATTATCCAGGGATTGTGGATCAGTCACAACAAGCATACCAAGAAGCATTTGAAATCAGCAAAAAGGAAATGCAACCAACGCATCCTATCAGATTGGGTCTGGCCCTTAACTTTTCTGTGTTCTATTACGAGATTCTGAACTCCCCGGAGAAAGCTTGCTCTCTTGCAAAGACAGTATGTATTTTATCTGTTGTGTGAAAATTTAGTAAACCCTATTATTTGAGCATTAAAATATACGTTTTTACCGTAGGCTTTTGATGAAGCCATTGCTGAACTTGATACATTAAGTGAAGAGTCATACAAAGACAGCACGCTAATAATGCAATTACTGAGAGACAACTTGACAGTAAGTACATAATGGTATCATTAAATGGTTTTATTAATCAAAGAATTTAAGGATAAGTGAAGAAAGTTCATGTAAGATGTTACTGAAAATGAGTGGTTGTTGTTTGTTTTTCTATCTAATATATTTAATCTGATTCATTTGTTTTAGCTGAAACAGCAGAAAATTTCATGCAAAGCAATTTAAAGCCCACATTTTAATTTTAATCTTCTAAATATTATTGTATAAACTTAGAGTATATTGAACTTTGGACCACTGTTTAAAACTAGGCTCTGAATTTGATACAGTATTAATGAAGATCACATATAACTTTGTATAACATTTGGTTAATGAAGTTGAAGAGATGATGTTGTTTTATATGGATTACTAAAAGGGATATTTCTGGGCTTTTTTATTAGATTATATCCTATTTGCTGTTAAGCTTTGTGAAGGAAATCTAACTTTACAGAAACTGAAATATTAGACCAGGAACTAACTTCCAGAGTTATATGTCTGTTGTTAAAAACTTCATCCATTTATTTTTCACCTCAATCTGAGTAGTGCCATTTTTTTTCCATTTCAGTCATAAAACACTTTAGTTTTAGTGTCAAGTTTACTGAAGCTCTCTTTGTGTTTAAATTCCATATAAAAAGGTATATACATATATTGTTTTCTTGTCTGTAAATTGCCTCCCTCTTTATGTAGATATGGTGTGGCATTAATACCTTGCTAAGAAATTTCAGATATTCTACAGAATCTGAATAGAAATATATTTTGCTATATTTGTCATAATTGTCCTCATGGTGTTTACCCGAAATTGAAAAAAAGCCACAGTGCCTTTATAATTTTAAATATCTACATAGTGTTCAAATTCCAATTCTCTCTCTCTCACTTTAATACTTATATTTGCATCAGATCTGGATAAGGTATATGTGTTGCAATTGGTCTCCTTGGTTCCTTAGGTTTTCCTGTTCATACCTTTCAAATTAAATATTATTAGCAATATAAAATTTAAGATTGTCTTGATCCAATCTTTTTGTAAATTACCTTTAAAAAGCCCTGTATAGTGGTATAACTTTTTAAAAAAGCTTTTTGATATTGAAGCAGTTGAAATAGCAACTTTGAAATTATATTTTACCTGTTGAAAAACTATAGCATTAATGAAAAAATAAAAATAGAATCTGTAATTCTTTTACTATAAGAAAAATTTTCATTTTTACCTCTTAGAAGATTTAATGCTAACCATACTATTGTGATTAGCCATATGTTTGAATCCTACAAATTCACAGTGGTATGGTTTTCTAAGCTAAAATGTCAAAAAGCTGGTTTAGCTCAGTTGGTGCTGGCTTTTGAATTTAATTGAATGTAGGATTCTCTTTTGGAAAGGCAGGCAGTTTTAGCTTCCTGAGTATAGGCTGAATTAAACGACTCTGGTTTAGTTGCATTCAGCTATTATGTCACATTTCTTATATTGGTACTCTTCAGGTCATTGATAGTCTGATAGCTGTTAAAACTTAGTCTTTTGCTCTTTGCTGCATCTACTGCGAGAAGGAAGACCATTCTCAGCAACCAGACTGTTGACATTCCAGAAAATGTCGACAGCATACTGAACCGGGGGGACACATAGTTATTGTGAAGGGCTCCACAGGAACCTTGTGGAGGGACTTAATCACATCAGTGTAGAACTCAGTCTACTTGGAAAGAAAAAGAAGAGGCTTCGGGTTGACAAATGGTGGAGAAATAGAAAAGAACTGGCTACGGTTCGCACTATCTGTAGTCATGTACAGAACACATCAGGGTCATGTACAGAACACATCAGGGGTGTTAAATTGGGCTTCCTTTACAAGATGAGGTTTGTGTATGCTCATTTCCTCCATCAATGCTGTTATTCAGGAGAATGGGTCTTTGGTTGAAATACAAAATATATTGGGTGAAAATTACATTCGCAGGGTTCGGATGAGGACAGATGCTGCTTATTTGTTATCTCAAGCCCAGAAGGATGAGTTAATTCTTGAAGGAAATGATACTGAATTTGTATCAAATTTAGCTGCTTTGATTCAGCAAGCCAAAACATTTGAAAACAAGGGTTTAAGAAAATTTTTGGATGATATTTATGTCTGAAAAAGGAACAGTTCAGCAGAGTGATGAATAAAATCTAAGAGTTGTGCAGCAATGGGAAGAGCAAGATGCCAGACCTACTTGTGAAATTTTAAAGATATAATAAAATTCATCTTTAACTTGAAAAAAAAAAAAAGAAAAAAGTCTTCTGTAATCATAACACCTGCACCCTTTTTTATGATTTCTTCTACTTAATTCTTTACCTTCTCTCAGTACCCAAGAATCTGTATCTGTTTTTTGAGGGTGACTGCTGCATCCATGCTTAAAAAATGATTAGGCAGAAATAAATGTATTACTTAGAGGTGTACCTTGAGGCTATCGTCAGTTCTGGTTTTTTTTTTTTTTTTTTGTTTTTTTTTTTTCAGTTAGACCATTTAATTAAGAAAATTAGAAAAGAGGAGAAAATAATAGGTTACAGGTTCCCAGGTATACTTGCAGGCTGGTCCAGGCAGAAAAAGGCTCCTTTGTGTGTATAATACATACCACAGTTTGTTTATCCATTCATCAGTTGACGGGCACCTGGGTTGTTTCCATCTTTTCGCAATTGTGCATAATGTCACCGTGAACACTGGTGTGCAGTTTTCTGTTTGTGTCACTGCTCTCAGTTTTTCTGGGTCTGTAACTACTAACAGTATTGTAGGGTCACATGATATACATCTTTATTTAACTTTTGTCTGGTATCTTTTTAATAGAGCAGTCTGGTACTGTGGCATATTTATGAACTTTTTTTTTCTTTTCCATTTCTTTCAAACTGAAAAATCTTTCCTTCTTTTACCAGTTGTGGACATCAGATACCCAAGGAGATGAAGCTGAAGCAGGAGAAGGAGGGGAAAATTAACCGACCTTCCAACTTTGTCTGCCTCATTCTAAAATTTACACAGTAGACCATTTGTCATCCATGCTGTCCCACAAATAGTTTTTTGTTTACGATTTATGACAGGTTTATGTTACTTCTATTGGAATTTCTGTATTTCCCATGTGGTTTTTATGTTTAATATTAGGGGAGTAGAGCCAGTTAACATTTAGGGAATTATCTGTTTTCATCTTGAGGTGGCCAATATGGGGATGTGGAATTTTTATACAAGTTATCAATGTTTGGCTTAGTACTTTGGGTACATTGTGGCTTCACAAAGGCCAGTGTTAAAACTGCTTCCATGTCTAAGCAAAGAAAACTGCCTACATATTGGTTTGTCCTGGTGGGGGGTAAAAGGGATAATTGGTTCCAGTCACAGTGTAGTTATTGTGGGTACTTTTAAGGTTTGTAGCACTTTCAGGGCTGTGGTAGAAATAGATATCCCATGGATATTACATGTCAAACCATGTGTATCTATGGAATACACAATCTCAGTGTGCACACCTTTGACTACAGCTGCAGAAGTGTTCCTTTTAGACAAAGTTGCAACCCAATTTACTCTGGAGAAGGGCAGAAACGGTTCACATTCCATTATTTGTAAAGTTACCTGCTGTTGCTTTCATTATTTTTGCTACACTCATTTTATTTGTATTTAAATGTTTTAGGCAACCTAAGAACAAATGTACAAGTAACGATGCAGTAAAAAATGAGTTGCTTGATATCCATTACTTCATGTGTATCAAGCACAGCAGTAAAACAAAAAAACCCATGTATTTAAACATTTTTTAGGTTTTTTGCTTTTGTGATTTTTTTTTTTTGATACTTGCCTAACATGCATGTGCTGTAAAAATAGTTAACAGGGAAATAACTTGATGATGGCTAGCTTTGTTTAATGTCTTATGAAATTTTCATGAACAATCCAAGCATAATTGTTAAGAATACGTGTATTAAGTTGATGTAAGTGGAATAAAAGTTTTATGAATGGACTTTTCAACTACTTTCTCTACAGCTTTTCATGTGAATTAGTCTTTTGGTTTTGAAACTTCTCTAAAAGAAATTGTACATTTTTGGAAATTTATTCCTTATTCCCTTTTGGCAGCTAATGGGCTTTTACCAAGTTTAAATACAAAGTTTATCATAGCGACAAAAATACTACTCATCTAACTATTGTTCCCAACCATGTCCCATTCTCCTTTCCCACCCTCCTTCTCCACCCACCCCCCCCCGCCCCAGATCCATTTCTGTTGGGCGGGGGGGGGGGGGCTCTCAATTGGATAAAAGTAATGCATTCCATTTAAATTTTTGGTATATGGCATTTTCTAACTTAGGAAGCCACAAGCCACAATGTTCTTGGCCCATCATGAATGTTGGGTAGCATTAACTGTAAGTTTTGTGCTTCCACTTTTGGTTTTTAAGAATTTCTTGATACTCTTATAGCCTGCCTTCGATTTTGATCCTTTATTCTATTTGTCAGGTGCAAAGGATTACCTTCCTTTTTTTAACCTTCTGTCTTGTCACTAACCATTCCTTCTCGGTGGCCATGTACTTGGAAAAAGGCCGCATGAACTTTCTGGCTCCACTCAATGTCTAAGAAACTACCCTACTTCCTTTGCTTGCATCCCACAAACTATTTCCCTCATCCTCTTTACTGCAGCAGTCCTCTCCTTAGTTGATGAGATTGTGTTTACCTATCTCCCTTTAAACCCTACTAATATCTTGAATGGTCTGTCATTGTCTGCCTTTAAATCCTTTCTCTTCCTCTATTCTCTAAATAAAGATGGGACTAAGTTATACCCAAAGTTCACCCTACAGACTATTTCCTCAGTATCTTGCAGAAAACACCAAACAGAAATACCATTTTAAAAGAGGTGTATTTTTTTTTTTAGAATGTAAGCTCCTCAAGAGCAGGGACAATGTTTTCTGTATGTTCTATTGTGCCTAGTACACTGTAAATGCTCAATAAATATTGATGATGGGAGGCAGTGAGTCTTAATGATAAGAGTGAGCAACTGAAATCCCAAAAACTGTTTTGTTGATGTTCTATTATGACCTCAGATAAATTGGGAAATATTGGCCCTTTTGGAAATTTGTCCCAAGTATTACATTCAAATAAAAGTGCAATGAAGGCCTTGGGGTCTTTTTTTCAAAGAGAAAAGATTATTCATGTATGTATTTGGGACAACATAATAATGCATCTTCACTTACATCTCTGTCTCCTACTTTTTCTGTTACTTTACTCTGACCCCCAGGCCAAGGAGGTGAAATAATCATTTTATAGCTAGGGAAGATTAAGCTCGACTGAGAAGATGGGTCTTAATTAAGTTATAAATAAAATTTG
Organism: Dasypus novemcinctus; assembly: GCF_030445035.2. Classification (NCBI taxonomy): domain Eukaryota; kingdom Metazoa; phylum Chordata; class Mammalia; order Cingulata; family Dasypodidae; genus Dasypus; species Dasypus novemcinctus. The sequence goes on along the minus strand of NC_080686.1, from coordinate 63,873,708 downwards.
AAACTTGTGACATTTGCCTATTAGCTATTTCTGTTTATCAGTCACCTGCTTTACTAGTTTGAATCTGAAATAAATTGATAGTACTTCATTAATATCAGTTGTTAATTTAACATGTTTTCTATATAGTAGTGCCCCAAGATGAAGGAAAATGTATCATGTGCACAAAGTATTGGAATTTTTTTTTTATGGCTATTTTGGAGTTATCCAATGGAGAGTGGAGCCAACGTTGTGATCAGTAAAAAGAACAGACTTTCTTGCAGCTCTGGCCTATGGTGCTGGCTTTTCTAGTTAATAGCTCTTTGTGTTAGAGAGAAATGGGGAGTGAGGGATAAGAGGATTAAATGTCAAAAAGACTTTAGGGGTTCAGTTTTTTTTTTCTCTTTCCTGTCTCTTACAAAATGGTAGTTAATGCTTTTGTGGCCCAAAGCATGTTTTAAAATGAATAAAGGCCTATTTGGAAGGTTATCTGTGACCAAACCTCAACTTGATAGTAAAATCTTGAGTGTATTACTTTGGGGACTCTGATAACAGTGAGGTGTTTAGAAATCTTTTACTCGATGTAGGGCCAAAGAATTTTTGGAGACTTCCTTGGGAAGAACAGCACCTTATTTGGATTAAAGTGCTTCATAGTCACTGCAGAACTTTGATGCTTTATGCTCAGAGATAGACATTCCTGTAGGAAAAGGTCAAAAAATCATAAATTGCTTTATTGTATTTTGTCGTTTACAAGTTACAATGTTGGAACTGAAATATCTACAGTTTTGAGGTGGTAGCAAGAGACCTAAAAATAAGACCACTGCTAGGTTTAGGTAGGTGTTTTGTTTTTTGTGTTTTTTTTTTTTTTTAAGAAACTTCACAGCAGGTTATTGAGGAAACTAATGTTCTTTAGGATGACAAAATGGAGTTTAAGAACCCATCATAGTAGTAGATCTGCTGTAAATAAAAATAGATCAACCATGTACATCAAATCTTAGTTATACTTCTCTGGATCCTTTGAACGCCACCTTATAATACCCAAAATACCTGTCAACTCCCAAATAATTTGGAATAGCCAAGTTTCTGGTAATAGTCCAGCTATTTTGAAGACAAATCTGCACTTGCCCTGTATTACTATTTACTCTAATTACCCAGTTCTGTAAGAGGAATTTTTTGTTCAGCCATCCTGCTAGACAAGCAGGGTTAAGAGAACAAGTACATTTTAAGCACAGCTGTTACCAAAGCTAGGTAATATCAGAGACCTAAATAGTTGATGATGTAGAATTCATTCCATGAAGTTTCTGAATGTTGTAATTGTAATTAAAGGAAAGCTTGTCAGAATTGAAGTAATTCCCAATTCCAAAGCTTAAAATCTTAATATTCAGTTAAGAATATTAAGGTGCTTGTGTTTTCTAGCATTATTTGATGCTTGATTTGGACTGGCCACTGTTGGGGTTTTCAAGAAGGACTTCTCAGAGGTTGAGACAAGACTGGCAGACTGAATGGGATCCAGCTAAAAACATCAAGATTCAAGGAACTTATGTAACTTTGATTCACTCAAGTGGGAAGGTTTGTGAGGTATAGTGTAGAAAATAATGTAGGCCTGCAGTTTTCATCTTTAATTCTTAAAATCACCTGAGGGAACTTGATTAAAATGCCCATTTTGAGGACCCAGCTTCTAGGATTCTAGGTTCTTGGGTCTAGGCCTGAGCTCTGGTACCTGTATTTTTAGCAAAACTGCCATGGGTGGTAGTGATGCAGGTTGTCTGAATTGCAGAACGTAGATAGATTAGGTTCAGAAAAATGTGCCTTGAGTACAGTGAATGTATGAAAAATCTGGAATGGGGAGCTGGGGAACAAAGATGATAATTTGGGAAATAAGGGTTATTAAGACCATTTTTGGCACCAAAAGAAAGGCTGTTTCTAAAGCAACTGCAAAGCAAATTTTGTGAATGCTCAGCACATCACTACATAGCAGTGTTTCCCAAACAATTTTTAAAGCGTATCAAAAACAGGTCTCATTAATGATGCTGGTTTAGTTTAGGAGCACATATCATTTAGAACTTCAGCTGTGTTGAGGGAGAAAAAACATGCCATAAAATAATTTTATATACAGAACCTATTTATTGTCCTTGTAAAATTGAAGTCTGTTTGCATTTTTCTTTATGCAGTGCACAGGTCAGAATCTTAATAGATGAAAATATAAATTTGACTACATAAAAATTAGGACACCTGAAAAAAATCAACTGAGGCATTTATAGCTTGTATGGTAGACAAAGAGATTAGTATCATGAGGAATCTACCTGTCAATAAGAAAAGGGACGCCCCCCCCCCCCCCCCCCCGCCTTGCGCCCACCAGTAGGCCATGATGTTAAGCGGGCATTTACACCAAAGAGGGAATATATGCCAGATAAATACCTGAAGAGATGCTTTACCAGGGAAATGCAAACAAAGTCCACAATGAGATACCGCTGTTTTATGCCGGTTTGATTAGTACTAACTTGAAAGTGACCATACCAGAGCTTGATGGAGCACAAGATCTCATACACAGTGAGCAAAACTACCAAGGGAATGAAATCAGTACAAAATTCAGAATAGAGGTTACCCGTGAAGAGGAGTCGGGGTCTAAGCTGATCAGGAGGACATAGGTAGATGTAAATTGTTAGTAAAGTTCCAGCTTGGGGATGGCGTGGTGGGTTCACAAATACTCAGAGAGTTCCATGCAATGAATAGGAATGAAACAAGGATTAGGATTAATCCCATTCATGGCAGAGGTCACAAAAGGAAGAAAGAAAGGAAATGGAAACAAGGTAAAATGGCCAAAAAATTCATAAGTTGAAGCCCTGCTTGAATGGGAAAATAAGATCGGCAAAGAAAATGGGAAACAGGCACCAAACTTTAAATCAAATTTGAACACACAAAGCTGTCTTTAGAGACAGGAAAATTGCCACCCTGTTAATTAAACTTTAAAATTATCCTAGCATTATTTTCATGTTGTCCTCTAACTCGGGAGGAACAGGGAACAAGAACTGGAAATTTGTTCAGGGGAAGGACTGAGCTGGGAAGGAAACAATTGGTTTCTGTAGGTAAACAATTGATTTGAGAGTTAAAAGTACGGTCTATTTATGAATCTTAGTCTAGATCAAATATAAATATATTCCTTGGTCCTTTTATTTTTGCCCAAGATTTGCAAAAAAAGTATCCAGAAAGTCTTTTCTTAGATAACTTAGTCCTTCCTGGAAGGTTATGAAAGGGTCAAATTTAAGAACCCCAAAAATTGGAAGTGAGAATTTCTTTGGAGAAAGCTTTGGCATGCTAGGCATCCCACCACCACCTGCTCTCAATGGGGATGAGGAGGGGGTGCTCCAATGAGACTTCTTCCCAAACTATTCTGGAATCTGGCACAGAAGGTGATGCTAAACTGGTGGAAAAGAGATGGTGACTGGCTGGCCTATGCTGATGGCATAGTGGGGACAAATAATTGCATTAGTAATGATCTATTCTCTTAGGGTTTGTGGGGGCAAAGAATGTGGGCATGTTTCTGATAGGCCAGGATCGAGGCAGCATTTATCTGTTTTAGAAGGAACTGGGCTTTAAAGGGCTGCCTAGATGGGATCCCTACTGAGAGTCTGTACGAAATGGAGCAACAGAAACCAGAGTCTGAGGAGTCATAAGCAGGAGCTGGCAAAGGTGGCTTTCAAGAGAGAAGACAGGTCTCTGAAGAATTGATGAATGTGACTGAGAAAGGTGGCCTAGATCTCTATCATGGTCAAAGGAGACCAATGCCCAGCTTCCTTCAGTTCCAGTCAAGTAAGACCTTGCCTGTCTCCACACCATTGTGACCCCAGAGGAGCCAGAGTGGCCAGGGGAATGAGGGAGAAGAGTGGGCTGGGTGGTCACAAAGAGATGAAGACCACTTTTCCTCATTTTTAAAATGGGGATAATAGCACCTATTTCATAGGGTTGTTGAAAGTATTAAATGCAAAAATAGCTTATAGAATGCTTGGAGTGGAAAGTGGTTGTGTCTCAAGCAGCTGGGTGCCTGCCTACCACATAGGAGGTCCCAGTGTCCCCTAGAGAGGAAGAGCAAGACAGCCTGTGGTGCAACAGGCTGGCGTGGCGAACTGACACAAGATGATGCAGCAAGATGAGCACAGCAGTGAAACAATGAGAGGCACAACAAGCAGGGAGCAGAGGTGGCTCAAGTGATTGGTGCCTTCCACATGGGAGATCCCAGGTTTGGTTTCCAGTGCTTCCTAAAAAATAAACAGCAGATAGCAAGTGCAAACAGGAGAGGAGAGGGAGAAATATATATATAAATAAAAAATCTTTTATTAAAAGATTAAATCTTTTATTAAAAATCTTTAAAAAAATGGAGCAATGCTTGGTCCATAAGTATGGTGTAAATATGTCCATAAATGAGAAAATAAAATATAAAATTACTTCAGAGTGTCAAACTCACAATACAAAGCAAGGCCAAGGACTGAAAGATTTGTGTGATAAAGATAAAATGAGGGGAAGCAGACGTGGCTCAACTGATAGAGCATCAGCCTACCGTATGGGAGGTCCAGGGTTCGGTACCCAGGGCCTCTGGCCCATGTGGCGAGCTGGCCCATGTGCAGTGCTGCCGCGTGCAAGGAGTGCCGTGCCACGCAGAGGTGTCCCTTGTGTAAGGGAGCCCCAAGCACAGGGAGTGTGCCCCACAAGGAGAGCCGCCCCATGCGAAAAAAGCGCATCCAGCCCAGGAGTGGCACCGCACACATGACGAACTGACGCAGTGAGGTAACGCAACAAAAAGAGACAGATTCTGGGTGCCACCTGACGAGAATGCAAGCGGACACAGAAGAACACACAGCAAATGGACACAGAGCGCAGACAATGGGGGGAAGGGGAGAGAAAGTCTTTAAAAAAAAAAAAGATACAATGAGCCAGTTTTTTATTTAGACAGTTTATTAAATAGCAAAAAAACTAAGCCAAAAGATTGCCTGCTCCCTGTGGTCCTTGTCCCCCACACAAGGATGACACCCAATCAAAAGGAGCTGGCGGCCTGCAGTGTGGGTTACGTGATACACCCACTCCCACCCCACTCCCGCAGCTGAAGAATTGCATCTAGATTGAAGCTAAGTGGTTTTACGTTCTGCAGCTCAGTTCTGAAGAGGACAGAGCAGAAAGCCCCACATATCATTGGAACCAGAGGGTGATGAGAAACTGTCCCGTGACAGTCTCCCGGGGGTGGAAGGCAAGAGCGGTTCCTTAGAGGCCTCCCATGCTTTCATGTTCTGGGAAGATCAGAAGGTCTGCCAAGACTCGTGAGCTGCGGCTCAAGCCATGTGAACAGGTGAGATAGCAAGGGCACCATGTTCTACACAGAGCCATGTTGGGCAAAAAGGGATTTGGTTAAATAAGGAATGAATCGTTTCCTAAAATAAACAGCCATTCGAATAGAATTACAATGTACCTTAGAGGAGGGATTTGTTTTTGTTTTTTCCTGAAATCTCTTTCATTAGTTGCTGGAAAAGTGGCATCTGATTTTTTTGTTTTTGTTTCTGTTGTGTGTGTGTGGTTTTTTGTTTTTTAAGGAGCTACTGGGCATTGAACCCAGAATACATGGAAAGTAGGTACTCAACCACTGAGCTACACCTGATATCTGTTTAAAAAAAAATTTTTTTTTTAATGATCAATTTATTGGAAAAAGCAGTGTAATAGCCACCCCAAGATGTCAGGTCCTCATCTCTAGACGCTATCAATGTTGCGTCTTGACATGGGGAGATAGTCCTGGATTAAGCAGGTGGGCCCTAAATCCCATCACTAGTGTCCTCATGAGAGGCAGAGCGTGATCTGCCACACATAGAAGCGGCCTTGTGCACATGGAGGCCGACTGAAGGGGTGACCACCATCCAAGGAATGCTGACAGCCACCAGAAGCTCCTTCCCTGGATCCTGTGATGCCTCAATTTGGTCCAGTGGCTCTGACTGCAGAGTCCCAGCCAGCCTGGGGCGGGACCCCCACCTGTCCTTAAGGCCCCAGTGGGGGCTATGGCCAGAGCCCCTTCCTCCAACCTTGTAGGCCCCTCCAGCCCTGCAGGGTGAAGAGCCTTCCACCCAGATGCTGAGGAAGAGCCTGGGTCTGGCTTTGTCACAACCACAAAACGGGGTCCTCCCAGCTCCCCAGCCTGGCACCTGCGCCTCCATCCGAGTGTCAGAGTCAGGGCCCGGGCATGGGATGGGGGCTGCCCACCTCTGCCACTCACAGTTGGTGTGATCTCTTCGGCTCCTAGGTACCCAGAGGCCGCTGGCTGCCCAGCCTGGGCTCTGGTCCCGCTTCAAACCCTGGCACATTTGGGCAGTTCGAGCCCTAGCTGGTTGCTTGCCCCTCTTGACCTTTCCTCCTCTGGCCCAAGCAAGCTGGCACTGAGCCCTGGAAGAGTGAGGGAGGCTGCAGAACACCGTCCTTGGCCAGTCTTGGATCTGGAAGGACACAAGTCCTTTAGGCCCCAGCCTACACGTCTGCTTCTGCTGTATCCCCATCCCTGCTGCAAGCATCTCAAAAGATGGGACAGCCAGAACTTGGCTTAACACCATGGCCCCGGTATGGCTTGTCTAGCACACAGAGAGACTCAAGAATCTGTTTAATGAGCAAAACCACTTGGACAGCTTTTTAAAAACCCAGACTCCCCTCCTGCCTTTGCTCATGCTGTTCCCCCTTCTGCTGGCACGTAACCTCTCTGATCACCCTCGGAGGAGGGGCTTCAGGAACTCAGCAGGGTGTGATTCTGGCTCCTAGGGCACCCCAGTTTCATGAAGCCTGTCCTCTGTGGAAGGGAGAGCAGTGGGCAGAGACCAGGTCCCCCTCCAGCCTCAGGCCAAGACACAAAATGCCTGAGGGCCAGTATGTTTCCCTCCCTCTGGAGCCCTGGTGGGCAAGGAGCTCTTGCCCCTAGGGACACCTGTTTTTAAACTAGCTGGGAGGCCATAAAAGATACAAAATGGCAAGTGAGCCTAGCCAGGCCAGAGAGCAGGTCTAAAGATACACAGAGATCTGCAAATACCAAAAAGTTTGAAAACAACTGGGCTGGTGAGGAGAGGCACTCTAGGCATTCCTGGGGTGGGCAGGGAGTCAATTGGTAAAACCTCTTTGAAGGACAACTTGACAATATGCACACAATTTCAAAAACACAACTGTGGCCCAGCAATCTATCCCTAAGAAGGTATGCTGGTGGATACACTCATACACATATACAGCATTGTGTAAATAGCAAATGACTGGAAATCACCTAGATCTCCATCGATATACTGAATACTACACAACCATAAAAAGAAAGGGAAAGCTTTTTATGCTCTCATGAAAAAAAAAACCCATTCAAATATATCGTTAAGTGAAAGAAGCCAGGGAGTACACCAATTGTGTTTATTTTTTATTTTTTTGTAGAGGTGATACCACTTTTGCAGTCCAAATCCCCAAACTACTGGCAAGACCAACAGCAGAAGAGTTCAGCTCTTTATTGAACATTTTACAAGAGTCAAAAAGACCAAAGCCCATGTGATCATCCTATTCCTCAGATTCTTCTTTCTTTGCTTCCACTTTCTTCTCAGCTGGGGCAGCAGCAGTGGGGGGTGGGGGGCAGGACCTCCCGCTGGGGCAGCACCTGCTGCTGGGGCAGGTCCACCAGCCCCTACATTGCAGATGAGGCTCCCAATCCTGATGTTGGCCAGGGCCTTTGCAAACAAGCCAGGCCAGAAGGGTTCAACATTTACAGCAGCTGCTTTAATGAGGGCATTGATCTTATCCTCCGTGACAGTGACTTCATCGTCGTGGCGTATGAGGACCGAGTAGATGCAGGCAAGCTCAGAGACGGAGGCCATCGTGCGGGCGAGTGCAGGGCGTGGTGCTAGTTGCCAGATGAAGTGAAGGCCTCACCCCAACGCCACCTTGGCTTCCTCGGAAGAACCAAGCACCTTAGCTTCAGCTGAGGAAAGGGCACCAATTGTGTTATATAAAAAAAAAAATAACGCAGAAGAAATATATTTGCTTATATATAAATAAAATATCTGGGAGAATATACAAGAAACTGATCCTGCCTCTTGGGAGAACTGGATGGTTGGGGAATAGAGATTGAAAGGTTATCTTTTTGAAATTTTTGAATTTTTGACCTACATTTGTAAGTTATGAATACAATTTGTAGAACAGTCTTTGTTTTATCTGGTGTGTTATTTGTATTAAACATTTATCATGGGTCGTTGGAGGGAAGATCAAACCTTGGTCTCACCTTCTATTGACTGCTGGTGAATTGGCATGTCATGCAACTTCCTTGCATCTAAGCTCAGTTTTCTTATCTCTTAAAAGGATTCTAATAAAGGGCTTTGGAGTCAGACATCCTCCTAGATTATGAAGGAAATTTGTAAGGAGTTGGATTCCAAAGTTAGAGGCGGAGGGCCCAGGCAGGCAATGGCTTTTGCTACTGCTTTTTTGAACCCCTGTTGTTCTCCATGCATATCAACTGAAGATGTGAATAAAAAGTGGCAGAGAAAAGCCATCAGTTATTCATGTCATCTCTCTAGAACCTCAGAATCCAATGTCTTTTACTTCAAAGCCTCAGACTGGAAGGAAAAAAAAAAAAAACCCACTGTGGATTTATCTGCCAAAATCCAGAGACACAATTATTGGACTTTCATGAAAAAAATGGAAGAGGAAAAAAAGATTCCTTCCCTTTCCACATTTAACACACCTACAAAATAAGAAAGTTATGTAAACAAGACAACACTTTTATACAGAGTTAGCAATCCCATGAATCAAATTCCTTCTAAAATATAACAGTGACAGACTTTAAAAAATCCAGCTTTACATTATGTGCCTGTGTTTGCTTGTCCTTTAACATCAGTATTATGGTAATCCCTTACATTTGCATAGCACTTTGAAATTTTAAGTATTTTCACAATCAGGATCTTACTGACTTCTCAACGATTTTGTGAGGTTATCGGGTCCAGTATTAATATCCCCATTTTGACACTGAAGAAACTGAAGCTTAGACAATTTAACTGGCTAGGCCTAAATCAAATGAGCCAGTTGGCTGAGCAGAGCTGGACCCTTAATTTGAAGGGGCCAGGTGAGCAAGTCAGGTGAATGGGAGGTCATGAACTAAGGAAGGCTCAGGAAGTGGAATGTGGGAGGCAGTTTTGGATGAAGCCAAGGGTTTGTGTGCAGAAGGAGAGGACAATGAGCTTGGAGGAGTAGACTGGGAACAGACCTCAGTGTACCTGTAGGGTATTGAAAGTTCCAGCAGAGGAGTGACTGATATCCTCATGCTCCAGGGAGGCAAGGACCCAGTGTTCTGCCATGTTAGGGGAGGAATTCAGCAGAGTTAACCTCAGGAACTTCTTATGTTGTGCCTTTTCCTGCAGTGTCCTAAGGCGTGGACTGGTAAACACTAAGAAGGCTGATGATGTCTGTTCTCTCCCATATGTTTGTAGTGTAATAGAGAATTCCTAAAGTTAGACTAACCCTCAAGACACAAAGGATTTTTATCTTTGTTTTTAAACTTGTAGTGGAGAAATTGTGGGCTTACAGAACAATCATGCTTAAAATACAGGATACCTATTTACTGCCCAATTAGTAACACCTTGCATTGGTGATAAATTCGTTACAACTGATGAAAGCATATTTTTATAATTATACTATTAACTATGTAGTCCATGGTTTAACTTATGGTTTACTGTTTGTATAGTGCAGTTCCGTGGATTTTTTTTTAACTTTAAAGAAGTTTTAGACTACAGAAAATTTACATCAAAAATATAGGGGACTCACACACCCCACGCCTCCCCACTCATATTTTCCCTATTATTAACATGTTAGTGTTGTTCATTTGTTACAATTGATGAACAAATATTGAAGCATTGATACTAACCATGGTGTATAGTTTACATTATGGTTTATACTTTGTACTGTACAATTTTATAGGTTTTGACAAAATGTATAATGGTCTGTATCCATCATTGCAATGTCATGTACAATAATTCCAATGCCCAAAAAGTGCCCCATGCTATACTTATTCTTACCAGAGATCTCTGGTAACAACTATCTTTATATCAATGTTACAAGTTCTTCTGTTACTACGAAAATAAGTCTACTTTGGTTCATGGATGCATTCCTCCCTTTTATTTGTTCATTCCTCAAATTTGATGACTTTGGGATTGTGATGCCCATTCTGCTTCAGAATGAGAAGGATCTTAGATCTTATGTGGCAGATGGAAGAAACTATCTTGTTGCAGATGTAGATACTCTCTGTTTTCTTGGAATAAGCATTGGTCATCATCATCTTTTTGTTAGTTATCCTGGGTGAGTCTGATTAACTGGAGAGCAGGTGTTTGTTGCAACTCTGCTGAGATTCATGGCTCAACCAGCATATGAACAGACTAAAGATTTATATGTCTGGGACATATCTCTAACTGTTGTGGGAAACTGGCTTACCTATTTGTTGCTTCCTGTTATTGTAGATGATGTTGCAATTGCTTCCTGTTACTGTAGAGATCTTATTAACATTTAAAATTATGTATTAATATAAATGCTTATTTAATTTTTTGCCATTTGAATAGAGCTCTTTTAGCAATTTTTATTTATTAATTTATATCACCACCTGGAGGTATCAAAATATATACTGACAATGAACAATCACAAAAACCATTACAACACATACTGAGACAATTACCACACACGCACTGACATTGAACAAACAGATAAACAAAAAACAATTACAACACATCAACAGAAACATAAAGCTTACTAATTTGGCCCATAATTCTAACTCTTTTGGTATAGCTGTATTCAAGACCTTCATTATTTCACAACTTGGATTTTACTGCTTTTAAGATCTCTTCTAGAACCTATGTTGCCTGTAACGTGCAAGCTTGTTCTTGGAAACACTTCTTAGTAATGAGCAACCAGTTAGGATAAGTTGAGCAGCATAAATGCAGGTAAGCTCTTATCTTGCAGTTTAGACAGACAATACACATTTTTTGGATTACTGCTTTTTAAGACTACACTGAGACTTGAAGTTCAGGAGTAGGCTATTGATTCACCACTGAAAATTTCTTTTAACACCTTGATAAAAATTTTGTACTAATTTTATTAATTTTGTTAAATAGGCCCAATCAGAATCAGCATGGAAACAAAACAGAACACCAATGTTGCCATGTTTTCCTCTTCTTCCAGAGGTTTAATTCTGTTAGCCCCCACTAGCCCACAGCTACATTATCATTTAGGTAGCCAGGGGTTTGCACAGTTGCTGCCAGAATATTTTCCTTATCTTAGTCAGAGTTTTCTTACAAGCATGATTTCACTAACAAGGGCCTTATTTAGCACTTTTACCCATACTGGACATTATATTTGTGAGTTAACCTTTCCTTGCGCAAGTGGCTTAACATGATTTCCTTCCTGTCTAGTCTGCAAGATGCCCTGTTGTAAAGCTGACAACTTTGGCTGAGCATCTCCAGGTATAGGAGGGGAAGGAGATGTCGGCAGGTGGGCTCGGGGGTGGGGTGAGGGGGGAATTGACTTTCTAAAGTCAGTTAATGAAGGAGTTGAAAGCAAAATAACTTTCGATTTAGTATCAAAAAATTCAGAGGGAGGAACTTCCTCACCTTCTCTATTTTCTGTTTCCTCTTCCTCATCTTCTGTTTGGAAAGGTTCCAAACAGGTCTAATAATCGTCCAAGAGGACCAAATAGTAACAGGGAGTAGGACATCTTGTACATGTAATTCTTCTCTCTTCCTACTCTTTCCCAGTCTTCTAATTCTAAACTTCCTACTGCTGGGAACCATGAGCAATATTTTTATATAATCCATAAAAGTTCTAAAATATGAGACTCACTGGCCTCGGCTCCTCCTGCCTTGAGGAGTTGTTTGAGGAGACAGACACAAGGACGATATTTTGTTGAACTGTCTCCGTTTCCCATCACAACCCTGCCTGAATACCTGAGAGTGTCCTTACTCACTGAGGACTTGGAAGGCCTTCTAAACCACTTGGGGCTCTGCACTGTGACAACACTTTTAATTTAGCTTGAAGCTCTTCTTCCCTTCAAGTCCTTGTTCAGGTGCCATTTGCTGAGACCAGCTCAGCAATAGGTCTACAGGAAGGGAAGGTGACACAAAACTGAAGAAATAAAAGGACAGAAAGACACAAGAGAAGAAACAAAGATGGGACCAGGGGACTTCACAGCTTCTGAAACTGAGAGCCTCAACCCTACTTTCCACATTGTATTTATTTGAAAGCTAAAGAGCAGCTGTTTGCTATAGGAAGCAACTTGCAACATCTTCTACAATAGCAGGAAGCAACTTGTAACATTTTCTACAATAGCAGGAAGCAACTGGCAACATCTTTTACAGTAGCAGGAAGCAACTGCAACATTTACAATAACAGGAAGCAACTGCAACATCTACAATAAGAATATTTACAATAACAGGAAGTAATTGCAACATCATCTACAATAACAGGAAGCAACAAATAGGTAAGCCAGTTTCCCACAACATATAACAAGTATAGTGCTAATTATAGGTTCAAATAAAAAGGGTAGAAGAGTCATTGATAGGGAAATTATAAATAAGTCTAACTCTGTTACATTGGGGAAATAGGTTAACATATATTTAATTTCCCTCCTTTTGGTCAAGGTCTTTTTCCAAACACATCGCTGGTTGGTGTTTGGTTATAATCCCTCAGTGCCAGGGAGGCTCATCCCCGGGAGTCATATCCCATGCCAGGGTGGAAGGTAGTGAGTTTATTTGCTGAGATTGGCTTTGAGAGAGGCCACATTTGAGTAACAAGGAGGCTTTCAGGAGGTAACTCTTAGGCAATATCTATTATTAGGCTAAGTTTCAATTTTACCAGAATAATGTTCACAGGTATAAGCACTGATATTAAGGGCTTAGCATATTGGTCTGTCTTCTTTTATTAGGCACTGCCAATGTACTCTAGAGATTCTTGTCACTCTATTAGCAAATGTAGAAGTATTCCCCTGCAAGGGCATTTAATATTTTGTTCGTCATTGTGTAGGTCTCCACCCACTGAAATAACACCCCATGACCACATGAACACATTCATATTCCATAGAGGCATGCTCCAGGCTCACCCTTCCCCACATATCCTCCCACCATTGATACCCTGCATCATTGATACCCCCTGCCATAGTTGTAATTTTTTTTTTTTTTAAAGATTTATTTTTTTATTTCTTTAATTCCCCTCCCCTCCCCCGGTTGTCTGTTTTCTGTGTCTTTTTGCTGCATCTTGTTTCTTGTTTCTTTGTCCGCTTCTGTTGTCGTCAGCGGCACGGGAAGTGTGGGCGGCGCCATTCCTGGGCAGGCTGCTCCCTCCTTCGCGCTGGGCGGCTCTCCTCAAGGGTGCACTCCTTGCGCGTGGGGCTCCCCTACGCGGGGGACACCCTGCGTGGCGCGGCACTCCTTGCGCGCATCAGCACTGCGCATGGCCAGCTCCACATGGGTCAAGGAGGCCCGGGGCTTGAACCGCGGGCCTCCCATGTGGTAGACGGACGCCCTAACCACTGGGCCAAAGTCCGTTTCCAGTTGTAATTTTTTTGTAATCTAAAACCTCCCAACCTCCCCCCCGCAATTTCTATATGTTTCCCCCAGTGCTTTTTAATTTTTTTTAGGCACCTGGGCCAGGGAATGAACCCAGGACCTCATACATGGCAAGCTGGCACCCAACCACTGAGCTATACTGTCTCCCCTGAGTTGATTTTATTCCTGTTTGTCTGGGATTTTGGTTTGTTTGTTTTTAGGAGGTACTGGAGATAGAACCTGAGACCTCATACATGGGAAACAGGTGTTCAACCATTTGCCCTACATTCACTCCCCTCCTCTCTCTTTTGAACTTTACTTTCAAAGAAGTTTTAGGTTATAGAAAAGTTATATCAAAAATATGAGGGACTCCCATTTACTCCACCCCTCCCTCTCTCACATTTTCCTCTATTAACAACATCTAACATGAGTATGGTACTTTCATTACAATTGATGAACAAATATTGAAGCATTGCTACTAACCATGGTCAATAGTTTACTTTATGGTTTATACTTTGCACCGTACAATTTTATAGGTTTTCATAAAATGTATAAAGCATCATTGCAAGATCATGCAGAACAATTCCAATGTCCTAAAAATGTCCTATGTTTCGCCTATTCTTCCCTCCCCTCCCCTCAGAACTATGATAACCATTATGTTTCAGTTTTACAAGAATAAGTTTCATAGTTACATGCATTAATATTGACGGCTCGACCTACTGGCTTGTTTTCTTTTATTAGGCACTGCCTATGTACTTGAGAAATTCATGCCACTCTATTTGAGAACCTAGAAGAACTCCCCAGGATGGGAATTTAATATTTTGTTGGTTACTGTGTGGGTCTCCACCCACTGATATAATACTCTATCACAAGATGAACACATTCATATTCCATAGAAGCATGCCCCACATGCACCCTTTCCCACACATCTGCCTACCACTGACACCCTGCACCAGTGCCTCTCCCCTGCCATATTTGCCAAAAGAACATTTCCACAATTCTATTTTCAACCACAGACCTCCATCTCCCCAGAGTTCATCTGTTCCTCTCTCCAACCCTCCCCCCAGTTCCATGAATGGCCCAACTCACCCCCCTCCACCCTGCTTACCTTCACACTCCAGCACCACTGACCTCACTTGCATCCCTGAACCACCATCACCCCCACCAAACCACCCCCTTCCACCTTATCATAGGTTCTGCCCATACTGAGCATAGGCTCACCACTCTCTACTCCCTTTCTGTTGCCTAGTAACCTGTCTTCCAGACTATCTCTCTGAGTCTGCTCAATATGCTTAGGTCATATCAGTGAAGTCATGCAATAGTTGTCCTTTAGTGACTGACTTACTTTACTCAACATAAGGTCTTCAAGATTCATTCACATTGTTACGTGTGTCAACACTTCATTCTTTCTTACAGCTGAGTAATATTCCATTGTATGTATATACCACATTTTGCTTATCCATTCATCTGTTGATGGACACTGGGGTTGCTTCCAACTTTTGGCCATCGTTAATAATGCTGTTATGAACATTGCTGTGCATATTTCTGTTCATGTCCCTGCTTTCAATTCTTCTGGGTATATACCCAGCAGTGGGATTGCTGGATCAGATGGCAGTTCTACCTTTATCTTCCTGAGGAACAGCCAAACTGTCCTCTACAATGGCTCCAGCATTCTACATTCCCACCAGCAGTGGATAAGTGTTCTTATTCTTCCCTATCTTCAACACTTGTAGTTTTCTGTTTTTTAAATAGCAGCCAGTCTAATAGGTGTAGTATGATTTCTCATTGTAGTTTTGATTTGCATTTCCCTAATAACTAGTGATTTTGAGTATCTTTTCATGTGCTTTTTAGCCATTTGTATTTTCCTTTGGGAAAGTGTCTGCTCAAATCTCTTGCCCATTTTTTAAATGGGTTGTTTATATTTTTATTTTTGAGATGTAGAATTTCATTATATATGCTGGATATTAGGCCCTTATCACATAAGTGGTTCCCAAATATTTTCTCTTGTTGAGTAGTCTGTCTTTTCATTTTCTTGACCATCTCCTTTGAAACACAAAAGCTTTAAATTTGAGAAGGTCCTATTTATCTGTTTTTTCTTTCCTTGCTTGTGCATTGGGTGTAAAGTTTATTAAACCATTTCCTACTACAAGATCTTGTAGGTACTTCCCTACATTATCCTCTAGGAGCTTTATGGTTTTAGCTCTTATAATTAGGTCTTTGATCCATCTTGAGTTAATTTTTTTATAGGGCGTGAGATGGTGATCCTTTCATTTTCGTTTGGCTATGGATATCCAGGTCTCTCAGCACCATTTGTTGAAGAGGCTATTCTGTCCCAGTTGAGTGGGTTTGGTGACATGGAAGAATATCAGTTGACCATATACATGTGGATCTATATCAGAACTCTCAATTCATTTCCTTTGGTCAGTCTATCTTTGTGCCAATACCAGGCATTTTACCACTGTAGCTTTGTAGTATGTATTAAAGTCAGGTAGTGTGATTCCTCCAATTTCGTTTTTCTTTTTGGCTATTTGGAGCCCCTTGCCCTTCCAAATACATTTCATAATTGGCTCTTCCAGTTCAGTAAAAACTGCTGTTGTAATTTTTATTGGGATTGCATTAAATCTGTACATCGATTTGGGTAGGATAGACATCTTAATGATACTTAGCCTTCCAATTCATGAACAGGGAATATTCTTCCATTTATTTAGGTCTTTTTTTTTTATTTCACAAAGGAATTATTAATCTATCTCAAATGGTGGGATTTCAGGCAGCAAAGGGGAAGATACTTTGAACCCTTTGATTCATGCCACTGAATGGTTTCTCTACTCCTCTCATAGACAAGGCCAGCCTTATGTCCTGACGTGACAAATGGGAACCTTCCTGAATGGAAAATTTCCAATGTGACAGAAGATACCTTTGTCCCTTCTTCCCTACTCCTTTCTGTGAGGAGGAGGCTCCAGAAATAGGAGATAGCCCTGCTTCACAAGCTCCTGGCCATTCTGATCTTAGGAAATGTCAGAAGAAAGGACTGACACTGGCAAGAACTCAGCATCTGAGAAGGCAGTCAGATTTGCCTTTCCATTAGTAGTTCATTGAACTGTCAAATCTTAGGGTTGGAGAAAATAACTTAGTCCAACTATCTGTCTGATGGAAGAATCCCATATTCATTCATCCATTCATTCATCTTATGAGAAGCTGCTCTTGGCCAAGAAATGAGCTTGGTAACTGGAGAAGCCCAGATAAAGTACACAGGGCCTCATAGTCTGATTAAGAGACAAGCCCAACTATTATTAGACAATATAGTAAGGCAATTTAAACACAGAGGCTGGATCTAAGCCTCATCATGTAACCTTTCTTCCAATGGTCATTTGTCCTTTGCTTGCGCTGCCAAGGACCTGCATCTCCTGCCTTCTGTACCTGCCTGTCAATTTTACAGAAAGTTCCCACCCTCAGAAGGTCCCTCCTCTCACAGACAGAAATCCACCTCCCTGTAGCTTCTGGTCCACAAATTCTGGTTCTGGGGCACTAGTAGGTCAGATCTCTCATTGTTCTTCAGTTGTTGAGTACTCACAGGGCACACATCTTTTGGGTTGAGAGAAGGCATATCCAGTCGATTTCTCCTCATTCATATATTTAAAAGGAGTATTCACAGCTTAATTCCTTGTCTTAATCTAAGTGCCAGTGACTTTTACCTACAAAAATCAGTATTTAATTACAGCTCTTTAAGTCAGCAATTGGTGCCCAGTTTCCCTTTCTTCCTTGTCCCATCGTGGCTCCTGATTGCCTTCACCATCTCTTGGGGATGCTTAGAAGGGAATTCTAACACTACATTTCCTTTCTCTTCTATTGCTTAAGATGAACTGTAGCAGCTCCAGGAAGCAAGAGAGCCCGAAAATTTTTAAAAAGCAGAAGGCAATTGACTGCTTAGGCAGGCCTCGAAGCCCTGCATGTTTAACTCTTGTCTCCCACCTGCCGAAAGACAGCTTCATGACCATTCCCCAGTCTCGCAGCACCATCTTACTGCAGAGATGGCTGTGACTGAGAGGACTCGGGAAGGTAGCTGTGAGCTTCTGAAAGTGGGTGGCTGCCCCAGAGAATGCTGCCCAAATGGCAGTTCAGAGGACCACAAGGGAAGTGACCTCAGAGATCTTTAAGCCCAACCCCTGCCTTTTACAAATGAGGAAGCTGAAAACCCCAGTGAAGAGGTGAGCAAAGATGTGTTAAGTACATTCCACTAGTCCAGGGCTGCCTAATGTCTAATGCAAGCCACATCAGTAAATGGAAAATTTCTAGTAGACACATTAAAAAATAAAAAGAAACATGTGAAATTAATTTTAATATATTTTACTTAAATGAATATATCCAAAACCTTATCATTTCAACATGTAATCCACATAAAAAATTAATGACATATTTTACAATTTTTTTTCCATACTAACTTTTTGAAAGCCAGTGTGTATTTTACACCTACAGCACATCTCAGTTCAGACTAGCCACAGTTCTAGTGGGCAGTCGTCACAGGTGGCTGGTGGTTATTGTACTGGGCAGTGCAATTTTAGACAATCCTTGTGTGACTTTTGACCTTGTATGATATTGAAAGGCTGTGCCATACACCTTATCTGCCCTAGTTGCCATGCGTTGGATGTTTCTGACAGCATCCAGAGCTTCATATCAAATAGGTGGGCTCTGGGGATGTCAGCAATAGAAAAGGTGATACAGTGGATTCAAATGTGGTCTGTGGAGCTAGAGCATCTGGGATCAAATCCTCACAAGGTATTGGGGATGATTAAATAAAAAAATATACATAGCATCTAGTGCAATGTCAGGCACGTAGGAAGGAAAGGTTCAGTGAGTATTAGCCACACACACACACACACACACACACACACACACACCCCATGTGCACACTACTACATAAAACTAACTCCTCTGGCAAGGGAGAGTTAGTCAGATGAGTCATCTGTAAACGTGGAATGGCATCAACTAAGGCTAGATAAGAAACTCTTTTCAGAAACTTCCCACATTTTTAAGACTTAGTCACCCAGATCTCTCTTCAGCCTCCCATGGAGCTCACTCTACTTCCTCTTGCCTCTTACTCCCAGAAAAGGCTGAGAAAGGGAAAAGAAACTTCTAAACGCCCTCAGGCAGGTCAAGCCCCCTGAGACCCAAGTAGCAGCCAGAAGGGACACCTACTCTGTTCATTCCACAGGCAGCCAGGAGGTAAAACCCAAACTGGCCAACCCCTCAGAGTCCACACTTGTCCTGGAATCTGAGAACTGTTCCTTTGGTAAGGGAGGAAGTGAGGTCACAGAAGGCCTGATAAGAGACAACCATACTCTTTGGTAAAAATGCATGCAAACAATTCGATTTCCTAATAAGGCAGGCCTGACAGGCATTTTTTCCAACCCAGGTGTTCACAGCTGTCACCTGCTCTGACTGGCTGGTGCCCATGCCACACAGTTGCTAAACACGGTGGTGTTCTTTACTGAACCTCTCTAGGTTTCTCCAGCATGCCGTGCTCTTTCACACTTTCCAGCCTTCACACCTGCTTCTTTCTTGTCAGGCATGCCTACTTTCCCTTTCCATTTCTCCTATCTCATCTCTCCCATGAAAACAAACAAACAAACAACACCCAACTCCTCTGTAGCTGTTTCCCCAAGAGCCTGCCCCACAGCCTTTGGAAGAGGGCACCTGTTCACCATATTACTCTACTGATTGGACCAGAGATGGTCACCTGACCCAAAGCCAGTTAACCCATGGGCTAACTTGTGTCTTGGATGGTCAGGATTGTAGAGTTAAACTGGCCAAACAGAATGTTTCTCTTAAGAATTTGAACTAGTTCTATAAATTGTGGCCAGGTAGTGAGTTAAAAACAACAAGAACAACAAACCAGGGCTGGACGTTTAGCTTTATCTAAATTCTATACTTGGGACATCTGGCAGCTATTTAGGGGTCATTTAGAATCTGAGGAGCAAGCAGAAGCTGAACAGAAAAAGGAAGAGAGACACAGAAACGAGAGAGAGTTGCTGCTGCGGATCCACTGGTCTTTTCCATGTCCTGTCCCAATTCAATGGCCCTGAGCTACATCACCCTTTCCTGAGCTTGAATTCCAGGAGAGTGCTCAATCTGTAGAGTAAAGGCTTCTTTCTCACCTTAGCTAATCTGGGGGGATTTCTATTCCTTGAAACAAAAAAAACATGGCTAGAATATTATCCCTGGAGACTCAGATAGAATGCGCCGCCCACCCCCCCACCTGCCTTGAGGAACCACCTGGTCTGCCCCTGCACCCCTCGGCACTTGCACAAACCCCTTCCACAGTCCTCAACTGTCACTGCAGTTGTCCCTTCACTTGACTTCTCTCTTCTCTTAATTCTAGCAGGGTTAAGCAGGGGCTTGACTCATGTTTCTTAGGATTCCCAGCACCTAGCACAGTGCTCACAAAGTATTTGTTGCCCTACATGTGACGGTTGATTGAGGGAATTAAATGTACCTAGAGTTTTCAATTTCCAGTAAAAATTCCTTACCTTTGCAGAGTTTTTATAGTGTACAAAGCATGCTCATCCCTGGGCTTTTAGCTTGTCGGTTACCTGGTCAAAGGAATGATATTTTTTGTAGTTTTACCATGATACAAATTTTTTTTTTAATTTTTAAAAATTATTTATTTATTTATATTTGTCTTTATTTATTTTTTAATGTTACATTAAAAAAATGAGGTCCCCATATACCCCCCCACCCCTCTCACTCCCCTCCTCCCACAACAACAACCTCCTCCAACATCATGGGAAACTTACTGCACTCAGTTAACACATCTCTGAGTACTGCTGCACCACATGGTCAATGGTCCACATTTAAGTTTACACTCTCCCTCAGCCCACCCAGTGGGCCAGGGGAGGACACACAATGTCCAATAACTGTCCCCACAGTACCACCCAGAACAACTCTAAGTCCTGAAAATGCCCCCACATCACATCTCTTCTTCCCTCTCCCTAGCCTCAGCAGCCATCATGGCCACTTTCTCCACCTTAACGCCACATTTACTTCCATCACTAATCACAATTCCAGAATAGAGCATCAGCAAGTCCACTCCAATCCATACTCCACTCCTCCATTCTGTGGACCCTGGGATGGCTATGTCCACTTCACCTCTGTATCAAGAGGTTGCTTAGATTCCACATGGATAATGCATGCAGTTCTCCTATTTGCAGTCATAGGCATTCTTGGCTCCCTGGTGTGGTGGTTGACCTTCTTCACCTCCCTGTTAGCTGGGTAGGGTAAGTCCAATAAACCAGAGGATAGAAATTGCAAGTCTGTTGAGGCTCAGGGCCTGGCTATCACATGGACAGTCCAGAAATTCAGGTTCTCTGAGTATACACTAAACCCCAGCATCAACCACAGGCCCGGTAAAAGTGACAGGAGAGGCTTGTGAACAAAGATCACATCTGAGTCCAACTCCATCATGCTCAGGAACACAAACTCCAAAGTAGGGCCAACTGATATGGCACTGAAGTCCATCTGCCATGGCCATATAACCTGTGGGTCTCTGTAGGCCTCAGAAGAACCAATACCTCGGGTTGTGTCTACTTTAGCTGTCTCTGGAACTCTGCTGAGGTGTGCGTAAGGGCAACCCCTCTGATGACCTCCCAGTTCTATTTTGGAGACTCATAGCCATATAAACTCATTTGTCCTTTCCATTTCCCACTTTTATTCAAGGTCAAAAAGCATTTTTAACTCCTGATATTACATGTAGGCTGAGATATTCTGCTGGTCTGAGTTGACCCTTTTATTCAAGGTCGTTCTCCAGCCACATCATCAGCAGGCACTTGGTAGTAATCTCTCAGATCCAGGGAGGCTCATCCCCAGGAGTCATGTCCCACACTGGGGGAAGACAATGCATTTACATGCTGAGTTTGGCTTAGAGACAGGCCACATTTGAGCAACATGGAGGTTCCCAGGAGGTAACTCTTAGGCGCCCTGCAGCTCCAGGCCTAGTTCTTATTTCAGGCACACAGGCTCACAAGCATAGTCATTAGCATCAAGGGCTCATTGTTGGACCATCCTTCCTTATTGGTTTTAGCCATTGCACTCGGAAGATTGTTGCTGTTCCATTAGGGAATGCAACAGAGCTCCCTTGGCCAGGAACTCAGCACTCCCCCAGCCATTGTTCCCAACTGTAACCACTATGAAAATATCCAAACATTTTTATGCACCACGCACATATGCCCTGGAGAACTCCTTCCCAACCATGCGCCCCCCACCAAAACCCCCCACACCAGTATTCCTCCCTGCCACCATCAAACCCCTCTGTGGCCCAAAACCTCCCTGAAAATGAAGCCCAATATATTGCCAGGTTCCATTAATAGTAAAATGGAATATAGTGATGGGTTTAAAGGTTAGATATAGAATACATACTAATTTAGAAAAATTAAAGGAAAAATAAATTGGGGTATCAAAAATTTAAAAATGCAAAAGCTTTGTTTTTGATGTGTTGCCTTCCATCACTGCAATAAGTGTTGCCCTGTATGCACATTGGCAAGGCAACTTCTTCCATCTCTTCCGCAGTGTCTACGTCCTTTTTTTTCCTTCTTTTTCTAATTATTAAGCTTGTCTTCACAAAAGTTTTAGATCACAGTAATTCATATATACAATATACAGTACTCCCACATATTCAACATCAGACACTTTGTCCCTTCCCCAGCAATAATCTTTTTACATGTTCATACTATATTTACTGCAACTGATGTACAGATATTGAGACAATAGCTTTCAAACAAGGTTACACTTGGGTTTACATTATGGTTTATATTTTAGACTATACAATTTTCTAAATTTTTAGTTATCTTATGTTTTACATTATGATTTACATTTTAGCCTATAACCCCAATACATTTTTGGTGTAATTTAACATGTCCTATATCCATCCTTGCATAATCTTGTGGAACACTTCCATTGTCCCACAGTTACACTGATTCCACTTATTCAATACCTCTTTCCCCCTCCCCTCAGGGCCCACAGCGACAATCACTCTTCATTGCTTGAAGGGCCATGTTCAGAGATACTTGCAAGGATGTTGAGGGCTTGACATGTTCGACTGCCCTAATGCATTGGGAGCCACCATTTCTCTCGAGAGATACAATTCCCTCTATTTGAGAACATCAGTCCTCCCCAGGATGTGAGTATACCTTCACTCTCATTGTATGGATCTCCATCCAACGATATAACCCACTATGACAAAATGAGCACTCACAAACTTGCTAGGAGCCTGTCCTGTGTCAGATTCTCCCCTTTAAGCATCTTAAACAGGTAGCCTTCCTTATTATATTTTTGAAAAAGTTTTCTCAACATTATACTCTCAACCACATACCTGACAATCTCCTATATTCATATGTTCCCCCACCGTCCCCTTAATTTCTTGGGCAATATTACCCATCCACCCCTCCCTAGCCCCCCTCAAGCCCACAAAGCCCCACCCAAAGGTATCCCTATGCCCCCATTTTATCCCTTCCCTGTACAAATACTTCCCTCCTGCTTATCACAGACTTCACCCAGGTAGGTGTCAGCTTGCAACCTTCCTCTACCCCCCAAATTCCTTTAAGCCTATCATTGTTCTCTAGCTCTCTGAGGCAGCGTGGTTTACTTATTTCATATCATTGAGGTCATGTAGTATTTGTCCTTCAATGCCTGGGTTGCTTCACTCAATATAAGGTTCTCAAGATTCATCCATGTTATCACATGTGTTTGTAGTGTATTTGTTCTTAAAGCTGAGTAGTATTCCATTGTATGTATATACCATTGTATGTATTTATCCATTCATCTGTTGATGGGGATTTGGGTTGATTCCAACTTTTGGCAATAGTGAACAATGCTGCTATGAACATTGGTGTGCATGTATCAGTTTGTGTCCTTGTTTTCAATTCTACTGGGTATATACCCAGAAGTGGAATTGCTGGGTCATATGGTAAATCTATAGCTTGTTTTTTGAGAAACTGCCAAACTGTCCTCCAGAATGGCTGGATCCTTTTGCATTCCCACCAGCAGTGGATGAGTGTTGCCATTCCTCCATATCCTCTCAGCACTTGTTGTCTTCTGTTTTATTCATAGCTGCCAATCTTATGGGAGTAAGATGATATCTCATTGTAATTTTGATTTGCATTTCCCTGATAACTAGAGATTTGGAGCATTTTTTCATGTGCTTTTTAGCCATTTTTATTTCTTCTTTGGAGAAGTGTCTGTTTAAATCTTTTTCCCATTTTTAAAATGGGTTGTTTGTCTTTTTATTTTCAAGATATAGGAATTCTTTATATATGTAGGATATAAGTCTCCTATCAGATATATGGTTACCAAATGTTTTCTCCCATTGTGTAGGTTCTCTTTTCACTTTCATGACAAACTCCTTTGAGGTACAGATGGCTTTAATTTTAAGGAAGTCCAGTCCCATTTATCTATTTGTTCTTTTGCTGCTCGTGCTTTGGGTGTGAAGTTCATGAAGCCATTTCCTATTACAAGGTCCTGTAGATGGTTCCCAACTTTGCTTTCCAAAGTCTTTATGGTCTTAGCTCTTATATTTAGGTCTTTGATCCATCTTGAGTAGATTTTTGTATAAGGTGTGAGTTGGTAATCCTCTTTCATTCTTTTACATATGGATATCCAGTTCTCCAGGCACCATTTGTTGAAGAGGGCTTTCTCTCCCAGTTGAAAGGGTTTGGTGGCCTTATCAAATATTATATGACTGTATATATGAGGAGCTATATCAGAACTCTCAATTTGGTTCCATTTGTCAGTGTGCCTATCCTTGTGCCAATACCATGCTGTTTTCACTACTGTAGCTTTGTAGTATGTTTTGAAGTCAGGTAGTGTGATTCCTCCAATTTCATTTTTCTTTTTCAATATGTCTTTGGCTATTCGGGGCCTCTTTCCTTTCCAAATAAATTTCATAGCTAGTTTTTCTAGTTCATTAAAGAATGCTGTGCTGGATTTTTACTGGGATTGCATTGAATGTGTAGATCAGTTTTGGTAGGATAGACGTCTTAATAATATTTAGTCTTCCTATCTGTTGTGGGCGATTAAGGCAGCATGCATAGAATCTACCTTTCAGCAATGCTGGTAACATGGCCGCCCGAGCTGATACAACAATAGCTTAGGTCACCCTCCCCCCTTCTTTACAGAACCAGTTCCCGCCAAAAGTTCTTACCTCAAATCTGCCTCCTGCCCTAGCAACAGCAGCGGCCAATCCCAGACCGCCACCTATCCTTACCCACCACCCCACCTCCTCCCTAGAGTATATATACTCAGTCCCCTCAATAAAGTTTTGCAGCTTGATCAGAATACTGTCTTGCTGTCGTTCCTTGTGTCTCTCTTGTCCCATACCATTCTTTCCCTCCTAGGATCCGGAGCTCCCGTTGATCGTCCCACTGGCCGGGACACCTATCCATGAACAGAGAATATTCTTCCATTTATTTAAGTCTTCTTTGATTTCCTTGAACAGTGTTGTGTAGTTTTCTGTGTATAAGTCTTTTACATCTTTGGTTAAATTTATTCCTAGGTATTTGATTTTTTAATTTACTATTGTAAATGGTATTTGTTTCTCGATTTCCTCCTGAAATTGCTCATTATTGTTGTACAGAAATGCTATTGATTTTTTGCACATTGATCTTATAACCTGAGACTGTACTGAACTCATTTATGAGTTCTAGAAGCTTTCTTGTAGACTTCTCAGGGTTTTCTATGTATGGGATCATGTCATCTGCAAATAATGAAATTTTGACTTCTTCCTTTCCAATTTGGATGCCTTTTATATCTGGTTCTTGGCTCAGTGCTGGAGCAAGTACTTCTAAGACAATGTTAAATAGAAGGGGTGATAGCGGGCATCCTTGTCTTGTTCCTGATCTTAGAGGGAAAGATTTTAGGATTTCACCATTGTAAATGATGTTGGCTGTGGGTTTTTCATATATACCCTTTATCGTGTTCAGAAAATTTCCTTGTATTCTGATCTTTGCAGTGTTTTTATCAAGAAAGGGTGCTGTATTTTGTCAAATGCTTTTTCTGCATCTATAGATATGATCATGTGATTTTTTTCCTTCAACCTGTTTATATGGTGTATTACATTGATCAATTTTCTTATGTTGAACCATCCTTGCATACCCGGAATGAATCCCACTTGGTCATGGTGTATAATTCGTTTAATGTGTTGTTGAATAAGATTAGCAAGTATTTTGTTGAGGATTTTTGCATCTATGTTCATTAGAGAAATTGGTCTGTAATTTTCCTTTCTTGTGGTGTCTTTGTTTGGCTTTGGTACTAGGGTAATGTTGGTATCATAGAATGAGTTAGGCAATATTCCTTCTGTTTCAATTTTTTGGAAGAGTTTCAGCAAAATTGGCATTAGTTCTTTCCAGAATGTTTAGTAGAATTCACCTGTGAAGCCGTCTGGCCCAGGGCTCTTCTTAGTTGGAAGGTTTTTAATGACCGATTCTATCTCTTTACTTGTGATTGGTTTGTTGAGATTGACAATTTCTTCTTTCTTCAGTAGAGGTTGCTTATGTGTTTCTAGGAATTTGTCCATTTCCTCTAAATTGTCCTTCTTGTTGTAATATAGTTTTTCAAAGTATCCTCTTATGATAGTCTTTATTTCTGTGGGGTCAGTGGTGATATCTCCTTTCTCATTTCTTATTTTGTTTATTTGCATCTTCTCTCTTTTTTTCTTTGTTAGTCTAGCTAAGGGTTTGTCAATTTTGTTGATCTTCTCAAAGAAACAACTCTTGGTTTTGATTATCTTTCCAAGTTCTTTCTTATTTTCTATTTCATTTAGTTCTGCTCTTATCTTTGTTCTTTCTTTCTTTCTTCTTCCTTTGGGGTTACTTTGTTGTTTTTTTACTAATTCCTCCAAGTGTGCAGTTAGTTCTTCAATTTTAGCTCTTTCTTCTTTTTTTGATGTATGAATTTATGGCTATAAATTTCCCTTTCAGTATGGCTTTTGCTGCATCCCATAAGTTTTGGTATGTTGTGTTATCATTTTCATTAATTTCGAGGTAGTTATTAATTTCTTTTGAGATTTCCTCCTTGACCCACTGTTATTCTAAGAGTGTGCTGTTTAATTTCCATATCTTGTTGTGAAATCTGGGCATCTGGCCCTTGCAGATTTCCAGCTTCACTCCACTGTGGTCAGAGAAATTATTTTGTATGATTTCGATCTTTCTGAATTCATTGAGACTTTTTTTTTGTGGCCTAGCATATGGTCTATCTTGGAGAATTATCCATGTGCACTTGAGAAAAATGTATATCCTGCTGTATTTGGGTATAACATTCTGTATATGTCTGTTAGGTCCAGCTCCTCTAATATACAGCTCAAAGTTTTTGTTTCTTTATTGATTCTCTTTTGAGATGTTCTGTCCAATGATGATACTGGTGTATTAAAGTCCCCCACTATGATTGTAGAGGCATCTATTCTTTCACTTTGTTTTTCCAGTGTTTGCCTCACGTATTTGGAGGCACCCTTGTTAAGAGCATAAATGCTTATGATTGTTTGTTCTTCTTGAAAGATTATCCTTTCATTAATGTGTAGTGTCCATCTTTGTCTCTCACAATTGTTTTGCATTTAAAGTCTATTTTGTCTGCTATTAATATAGCTACTCCTGACCTTTTTCGGTTATTGTTTGCTTGTAAGATTGTTTTCCAGCCATTCACTTTCAACCTCCTCGAATCCCTGGGTCTAAGATGAGTTTCTTGTAGACAACATATAGATGGGTCATATTTCCTTATCCAATCTTCCAATCTGTGTCTCTTAACAGGTGAGTTTAATACATTGACATTTAGTGTTATTATTTTCAAGGAATTACTTATATTAGCTATATTTTCTTTGGATTTGTGTTTGTCTTATGTTCTTACATTTTTTTTTCTTTTTATAGTTCTGGTTGTTCTTACACTCTCCTCCAACTCTGTCTCTCCTGTTTGTTTCTTTCCTCCTGCAGAACTCCCTTTAGTATTTCTTGAAGGGCAGGTTTCTTGTTGGCATACTCTCTTAGTTTTTGTTTATCTGTGAATATTTTGAACTCTTCATCATTTTTGAATGCTAGCTTTGCTGGATAGAGTATTCTTGGTTGGAAATTTTTTTCTTTCAGTACTTTGACTATGTCATACCACTGCCTTCTTGACTCCATGGTTTCAGATGAGAAATCAGCATTTAATCTTATGGAGCCTCTCTTGTATGTGATGGTTCTCTTTTCTCTTGCTGCTTTTAATATTTTCTCTTTGTCTTGTGTCTTGGATAATTTGACAAGTGTATGTCTTGGTGTAGGCCTGATAGGATTTATGCTGTTTGGGGTGCATTGTGCTTCCTGGACATGTATATCCATCTCCTTCAATAGGTTTGGGAAATTTTCAGCCATTATTTCCTCCAATACTCCTTCTGTCCCCTTTCCCTTCTCTTCTCCTTCTGGGATGCCTATAATGCTCATGTTTGTGTGTTTTGCATTGTCATTCAGGTCCCTAATATCTTTTTATCAATTAATTCTACTATCTGTTTGATTTCAGATGTACCATCTTCCACATTATTAATTCTTTCCTCGGCCTCTTCAAATCTGCTATTATTTGCTGAGAGTGTATTTTTTATTTCTTGGATTGTGCTATTGATCCCCATCATCTCTGTGATTTTTTTTGTGCATGATCGCAATTTCTTCTGTATGCTCTCCAAGTGTTTTCTTAACATGCTTTATCTCTTCCTTCACTTCATTGAATTGGTCCATGATACATGTTTTGAGAGCTTTAATTACTTGTTCGGTGTTCCACTTCTCTTCCTCGTTTTTAGTTTGTTCATTGTATTGGGCCATGTTTTCCTGATTATTGATATGGTCTGTAGTTTTTTGTTGCTGTCTGGCCATCACTTTATCATGTCCGGTTTATTCTGTTGATTATCTTCTTATTCCTTATTCTAGCCTTGGGGTTTAATTAGTTGTTGTTTTTGTGTGCATGTTAAGTCTTCTCTTTGTCACTTTTTTCTTCTTATTCTATTTCCTTGTTGTTGGCTAAGTTCCCTCAAAGGAAAATATTAGGTCCAGAGAAAGCAAAAGGGGTAAGAAAAGAAAAATATAATGGTAGTATTGTTAGTGAGTGTTAGCAGAAGAACCATGTGAGATCTAGGAGAATATATATAGAACTCATGGAAGCTGTGTATAGTTATGACCATGAAAGAGTGGAGTACCTATAATGAGATATTAAACGGAAAATGGGGAGGAATATACTATGAATTAAAAGGTCAGTGTCGTCAGAAGAGAGGGAACATGAAAAGAGAGGACAATAACATAAAGAGTGAATAAATAATAGAAAACCAATTAGAGGTATTAGAGATAAAAAGTCAGAAATATTGGCAGTTCAACAGAGAGAGGTGGAATGTAAGAGAAACAATAAATGATGGAGGAGAGAATGATGTAAAGGAAAGGGGATAGCATTGGTAGCCAAAGTCAGCACACACAGAAAAGAGAAAATTGAGGATGAGGAAGCACAACAAATAAGAAATATTGCCTGCAGCACTAACAGAAAAAAAAGGGGGGGAGGGAGGAGAAAGAAAGGAGAAGAAAAATAGAAGCAGAAAGAGGGGAGAAAAAAGAAAAAAAAAGGGGTGGGGGGGGGCAGGGATAAAGAGGAAGAAAAAACAAAAAAACAGACCAGCGGAAAAGACCAGACAAGGCCCCAGACAAAGAATCCTCTTTGCAATTGAATAAACTGCTTAGGAGTCTGTCCTTCCCCGTTTCCCCCTTCCTCACTTCCTTCTCTCCCAGGGCGGCAGGAAGGCTATGTGAGGGCTCCTATAGGAAATTCAAATGCGTCCCTGGTGAACCAACTGAGAAAATAATGACTCTTAATTTCTTGAGAGAGAACACCCACCCCTTGCCAGGAACCCTAAATATGCTATTGGAAGCCTGTAAAGCACGTCCTACTGTCCCTCTCCCTTAGGTGTGCTACAAGGGGGCTGGTTAATTTTCTGACTCCTCTTTCTCCCAGAGCAAGTTTCCTATACCAGGGCGTTTAGGTAAATTGGGCTCTCTCACTGGATTTGCCTGTTCTCTATTCCTAGGCTCTCCCCAAGTCAGCTAATATCTCCTCCAAACTCAATAAAAAGTGGGGGGGGGAAGGGGAGACCAGAAAATTGAACCTGCACTTCTTGGACCCTCTGCACCTCCCACCTAAACTCTCCCACTTCCAGAGTTAGTCCACATCCGGAGGGGTAGGGGAATGCTGGATTTCTGGGAGTGCTGGGCTCGGGAAACAGAGGCCTGAGAGAAGGTAGACTCGGGTATTTAGCATGGGTCGTGGGAATTCAGGGGACACAGGCTTGGAGTTCACGCATTTGGAGGACACAGGGCTTGGAAACTCCGCCCCACGACCCGCAGTTCTCAGTGAACGTCGTGCCTCTTAGCCCTAGGGGGGAGGGATTTCCCTTCCCACGGCTTCCACGTTCAGTGTTAGAAACTCGCAGTTCTACCTTGAGCAAACACCAATTCTGCTGCAATCTCACCAGATCGATGTCCAGACACCTCCCGCCCTGTCGGTTCCCGACACAGCCTGCTCCAGTAGGACTCCATCACCATGCAGCCAGTCTTTTAAAAAAATTTTTTATTTTATTTTTAAAATTTCTTTCTTTCCCCTTCCTCCCCCTCCCCACCCCAGTTGTCTGTTCTCTGTGTCCATTTGCTGTGTGTCCTTCTTTGTCCGCTTCTGTTGTCAGTGGCACAGGAATCTGTGTTTCTTTTTGTTGCATCATCTTGTTGTGTCAGCTCTCCATAGGTGCAGCACCATTCCTGGGCAGGCTGCACTTTCTTTCACGCTGGGCGGCTCTCCTTACGGGCCACACTCCTTGTGCGTGGGGCTCCCCTACACAGGGGACACCCCTGTGTGGCAGGGCACTCCTTGCAGGCATCAGCACTGCATGTGGGCCAGCTCCACATGGGTCAAGGAGGCCTGGGGTTTGAACCGCGGACCTCCCATGTGGTAGACGGACGCCCTAACCACTGGGCCAAGTCTGCCTCCCACAGCCAGTCTTTTGTAAGAGAGATGACGACAGTGTACTTACTCAGACGCCATCTGGCCCTACCCCCCCAATGATACACATTTAGAGTTGGCTGCTACCTTAGAGGATTTCTGATTCTACCAGGAATAGATAGAATAGATTTAGTGATGTGCCTGAAGTCACACAGATGATGACGTAGCTGGGACTTAACCCAGGTCCCCTGACTCCGAGTTGGGGCTCTTCCTGCACTGTACTCCTGATCTGCGTTCTCGTGTATACCTCCACCTTAAGAGAATGGGTGGTGAGGGCCCTCCCAGAACGTGGATGTAGTGTCCTTGAAGAAGGCTTCTCATCTCACCCTGAGAACCCTCACCGCACCAGGGGATGAGCCGTGCAGCCAGGTCAAGGTTTTAAAGGACGTGGTCTCCTCCTAGGAACCAGGGCAGAACTGCCATTTCAGAGCTTTGCACCAGCAAAGCTGGTGTCCCCTGATTGCTCTCCCTCGCCTGTAACCCCTCACCAAACCATTATCTTGGGACGTAAATATGACTGAAGAGAAAAATGTGATTGAAGAGATGGTAGAAAAAGTACAAGCAACACTTTTAATTTTGGTAAGAAGACCTGTAAAAGATTACTAAAGCCGTCCTTTAAAGCCCAATCTTCTAGTAGCCACATTATAGTCAGGCCACCATTTCCTGTTCCCGCGCAGCTACCTCATTGCCCTTCTTCCCCAAAGCACTTCCCAGTGTTTCCCTCCCCTCCCACCAGAATCTCATAAGCATCAAGAATGTGAAATGGAACACAGGCTTTCGAGGTAAATTGCCATGCAAACATCATTCTTTCCTGCCTGTAATAGCCATACCCTCCCCAAAAACATTGGGATGTCTGTTTTTCTAAATGTTACATTCAGTCAAAATTCTCTGAAGAATTTTAATTGAAATTCCCAAATTCTAAAAGTGCCCACCCTTGAGGATTCCTGCCTGCCCCCGACTTATAAGGGATTTAAAGTACTGTAAATATGTATATAGCTATATTAAACCAATATTTGGCTACATCGTGCGGTGGGTTGAATTATGTACCTCAATTTAGACATGTTCTTGGTCTTGATCCACGTTCCTGTGGGTGGGAACCATTGTAAAGAGCATCTCTTGAAGATGGTATTTCATTGAAGGTGTGGCCCCATGAATGAGGGTGAGCCTGAGCCCCGATAACTGGAATCCTTTACAAGCAGAATGAAATGAAGACAGAGAGAGAGAAAGCCAGGGGAAGGAGGCCAAGCCAGCGGGAACCGGGAGGAGAACAGAGAGCATGTTGCCTTGTGCAGAGAAAGTCGAGGGAGCCAAGGCTTTTGGGCAGCCGGCACGGGAACTCCGGGCTTTGGGAGAAAGCGTCGCCTTGCTGACACCTCCGCTTTGGACTTCTCCTAGCCTCAGAACTGTGAGTCAATACATTCCTGTCGTCTAAACCAACCCATTGTGTGGTATTTGTCATAGAAGCCTGGAAACTAAGACACATTCCAATAATTAATAAGATGAAAATCACTTTAGCACTTTAGGTAAAATCCAGAAAACTATCGGGTTTGTCAAAGAAAATAGCTTATTCTATTATTCTGCTCTCAGTTCTCAATTACAGCTCTGGCATGTGTCATTTTGATAAATGTAACATGTTCTTTGAAGCCCCCACATGAGGGGAGACAATTCCCCAAATTATGATAAATACTTTTTTTTATGCTCTGCAAAAGCAAATCTCTTTATTTTAAAAAACTTGGAATGCAATAGCAAATTGAAACGGCTTCAAGAGTCTGCCACTTACGCAGACTTGCCACCCACTGCTGCAAAGCCTCTGCCTTTCCATTTGGTGACTAGGAGTGGTGGAGGCCTCACCATCGGCTGAGAGCACTCTAACCTGGGGCCCCGTTAAGGCCCCTGCAGGCTCTCACTGGTCACATGCCCCCAGAATTAACAGCAGCTCCTGCTGGAGGTAAGCATGACAGGCGCTCTGCTGTTTGTCTGACTCTTGGCCCCTGAAAAGCCGCAAGGGCGAGACCACCCAGGCTGAAGATGCTCTGTGTGCCTCTTTGCCTTGTTAGGCAGGCCTGTGGAAAAGGTCTAAGTAGGCCTGTGCTGGAGGAGCCCATCTCCCTCCCAACAGACGTCTTTGGTATCTCCCAAAAGGTCATCTAGACTGAAGAAGAGATGCCAGCACACTGTCCAACATAGGCTTCCAGGCAATGCCTCCTTCCCATTTGAGCCCATCAAGATTGGCTTTGGGGCCAAGATGCAGATGGGTTTTTTCCTTGCCTGACAACATTGTTGGATTACAAAGATTCTCTAGAAAGCTGTTAAGAAGGATTCTGAAGTTGTATCTGGGCTCAACAGAAAGAATGCTATTCCAGAAGGATAGGGATTTTTATCTGTTTTGTTCACTGTAGCATCTCCAGTATCTGGCACATTGTAGGTGCTTAATAATTAAAAAAAAAAAATAGACCAGCTTTATAAAGATATAATTCATATACCAGGGGAACAGATGTAGCTCAAGTGGTTGATTGCCTGTTTCCCATGTTTGAGATCCTGGGTTTGATCCCTGTTACCTCCTAAAAACAAACAGGAAAATCACTTCTCATTGGGGAGTGGATGTAGCTGAGTGGTTGAGTGCCTGCTTCCCATGTACGAGGTCCTGAGTTGAGTCCTGGGTCCCTCCTTAAAAAAAATTTCACATACTGTAGAATTTAGTGTGTCCCGTTCAGTGATTTTTATTATATTCATGGAGTTACATAACCATTACTACTCCTTTAAGGAGGATTAATTAACCACTAGATATGAGCAAGGTCCTGAGGGCATAGGATAGGCCTGTCTGCTCACAGACTTTGTGTTACTTTTAAAAATCATTTAATACTCAGCACAACTATATTTTGAGGTAAATATAATTTACAAATGAAGAAACCAAGGCTCAAAAAGGAAAAATAGGGAAGCAGGTGTGGCTCAAGTGATTGAGCTTCCGCCTTCCATATGGGAGGACCCGGGTTTGGTCTCCAGAGCCTCCTGGTTAAAGCGAGCCCGCGGCAAGCCAGGCCTGCGTGGTGAGCCAACGACCTGCGGCAAGCCGCACAGCAAGATGATGACGCAACAGAGAGAGAGATGAAGGGGAGAGGCAAGGCAAGGCACAACAGGAACCAGGAACTGAGGTGGCGCGACTGACAGGGAACCTTTCTCCACGTCGGAGGTCCCCAGGATTGAATCCCGGGGAAACCTAGAGAGAAAACGAGAAGAGAAGACAAAAAGAGATAGATACAGAAGATCACAGCGAATGGACACAGACAGCAAAAACAGCAGGGGGGGGGGGGGTGGGGGGAAGGAAAAAAAAAGGAAAAATAACTTGCCAAGTAATTAGTGGGCTTTGGACTCCAACCAGAGTCTTTTATCTCCAAATGATGAAAGAAAGGGATACAAAATAGGCCACCCCAAAGGCACTTCACCCATTTATGGAGTTGCCTGGGGCAGTCCCAGGATGCTCTAGACTTTGCTGCTTGGTCCCAATTTTCCAGCTTCAATTCCTAAACAGATTCATTCCTAATATCAAAGTGAAGTTTAAAAAAGAAAATAGACTTCAGAGTGGGCTACAATGGGGCATGAGCGAGGTTGGGGGCAGTGACAGAGACTGTCGGCAGGAGGAGCATGAGGCACACCCAGACCCGCACGGGATCGTCATCTCCACACCACACAATACGTTAGCAGGGAGTTTGTGTTAGAGAAACAGACACCCCCGGAGTCGTCTGTTTACTTCATTCAACAGCTGTGGGGTGCTTAGTAAGTGCTCCTAGGCACTGTGTTTCATGCTGGGAATGCACAGAGGAGCGGAACTGAGAAGGGCTGCAGCAGGGCTAGAGTCTGAGCTGGGTCTTGCAGGATGAGTAGGAGTTCCCTAGGCAGCCTCCAGATGAAAGGCAGGATGACAAAGACGCAAGGTAAAAAATAGCTGGTTTTATTTTATTATTACAGTCACACAATGACTAGGTAGGAAGACAGGCTTGCAAAAGTAGCCATTTTACTTATGGACAATTCGAATCTATCAGCATTGAGCCCACAATTTCAAGTTTGTTCTGCAGGTGTGTGTTTCTGTATGAGCGTGTGCTTGTGCCTGTGTCTGTGTGCACGTGTGTGTGTGTGCAGCTGCGGGAACACAGAATTGAGCTGATTGCTTGCCCCAGTTCATGACACGCCAGTGTCTTCAGTCTGTGTCGGACCTGCCTCCCTGTTTTGCAGTTTTATTCTATTATTTTCTCCATCATTTGCCATTCTCAACTCCATTCTCTTCTCCTCAGGACATATCCAATGTTGTACCCTTAATTTAATTCTTCCTAATCCAGGTTTTATACCTTGACTTACAAATAGATGTTTCTTACATTTTTATTCAACATCACTTTTGAAAAATCTCTCCATGTTGCTGTGTAGAGATGCACTTAATTTTTCTGGTGTCCACATGGTATTCCACCACGGCTACAGATCCCATTTAACTTACCCAGCCTTCAGCTGATGGAACTCAGTTGTTGCCAACCCTTCTGTGAGGTACATTCTTGTACATGTTCTCTTATGGGCTAGTGTGAACGGGCTCTTGTGGGTTTTTTTTTTTTTTTTAGTTGCTTCATACTAAAAGTTTTTATTTCAAGTGGAATGACACAGACCTGGATGATTCATATTCTTTCTAATGGTCTCAAAAAGCACCTTGTTAGCAAAACCCCCAAAGCCAACCGCTTTGCAAGTTCTCATGTCCCTCTCATAACATCGAACTCCCACGCCTTTTGTTTGTTTACCATTCTACAATGGACAAAGTGGGCGACATCACTTTTTTTTTTTTTTAAAGATTTATTTATTTACTCCCCCTCTTGTGGCTCGTTCCATTCTTTGCTGTCTCTTCTCTGTCCATTTGCTATGCGGTTTTTTGTGTTTCTTCTGTATCTGTTTGTCTCCCTTTGTTGCATCATCTTGCTGCGCCAGCTCTCCGTGGCGCATGGGCCAGCCTGCCTTCACGAGGAGGCCCCGGGACAGGAACCCAGGGCCTCCCATATGGTAGACGGGAGCCCAACTGGTTGAGCCACAGCGGCTTCCCGGGCCACATCACCTTTTTTTTTTTTTTAATTAAAGTTAATTGATCACAAAGAATGTTACATTAAAAAACATTAAAAAAACAAAAAAAATTAGAGGTTCCCATATACCCCACTCCCTACCCCCCACCACATCATTTTTGTAAATTGTATTTTTTGAAGATATATATATCACAAACAAAAGTTACAGTAAAAAATATAAGAGATTTCTCCCCCCACCCCTCCACCCCACTCCTCCCACACCAACAACCTCCTTTGTCATTGCGGCACACCCATCGCACTCGGTGAACACATTTTGGGGCACTGCTGCACTACACAGATATTAGTTTACCCTGTAGTTCACACTCTCCCTCAGTACATTCAGTGGGTTATGGCAGGATATATGAAGTCCAGCATCTGACCCTGCAATATCATTAAGGACAACTCAAAATCCCAAAAATGCCCCATATCACAATCTCTTCTACCCTCTCCCTGCCCTCAGCAACTATTGTGGCCACTTTCTCCACTTCGATGCTAAAATATCTTCTATTACTCATCACAATGGTTTTGTAGTAGAATATTAGTAAGTCTACTCTAGTCCATATTTTATTCCTCCATTCTGTGGACCTTGTGAGTTTTTTTTCCCTAAGATCATATACCACAGAGTGGTAGTGTTTACTCTTGGGTATCTGCATACTTAAATTCACTAAATTATGTCAGAATTTCATTGCAAGATTAAACAAGTCCTTATATCCATGCCAGCCTTCAGGCCTCACTGTAATTGCCTGCTTTCTGTTGGGGGAACCCTCAGTCCCACTCCCGTGCCATAGCTTCTCCAATCCATGTAGGGGCGTCCATCTCAATGTCAGGTTTCTATGAGTTGCCTATTCATATGTGGGTTTGTTATTTCCTGTCTTATTTTCTTTTTCTTGACGATTTACCATAGTCCCTTATATATTCTAGACAGAATCATTAATCCCATAGTTCAAACTTTCACAAATTGTTAACACTGCAAGGTGTTCTTCCAAATTGTTTTCTGTCAACCTAGTCTATGTGGCATATTTTGTTGGACAGAAACATTTTATTTTGCTGAACCAAAATCATTATTTTTTCCCCTTTATGGTTTGTGTTTTTGGGGTGTTATTTAAGAATTCCTTCCCCATCCCTAAGCTGTAAAGATAACTAACAGTAGTTATTTGTGACTGATGTGCCTAACCTAAAAATCTTTCACAAGAATTATAATTTCATGTTTTACTTGTGTAAGTAAAAAATTAATTCAATAAAATCTTGTCTTATATAAGAAAAGAATGCTTCTTTTATTAGAGTAAAATGTGATTATTTGTTGATAATGTTATATTTTTGCTGTTTATAAACCAAATCAATGGAACTTATAACCCCAGTCATTCTGTTCTTTTTTTGATCTTGACCATGGGAAATTTCTGTTAGAGGAATTTACACACCCAGACTAATAGTGAAAAATTAAAATGGGTGTGTCTAGCATGCTACACAAGCACCTAAAAGAAGGTGATTCAGTAGGGGAGGGAAAATTGTCCCCGGCTTTCAAGAATTTCCCATAGTCCCTCATGCTTTTGCACTTCCTGAAAAGAGGAAAACAACTTTTCTCTCAGTTGGATGCTTAGTTTCAATAAGGAAGGAATGACCTTCCTAACTTCTAAGACCTCCCCTTGGGGCAAGGCGACAGTGTCACATGGCTCCACTGATGATGCCAAGGCCACCAGAGGAGGTGCGTCCCGCAAAGGGGAGCTGAGACAAGCCCTTAGACAGCAGTCCCCTCCCCAGCTCCCTGCCTCTGGCAAGGGAGCTCCAGGTCCCACTCTAATGTTGTAGCCTCTCCAAGCGACAGGGGACACCCCCTGACAATTAGCAGGCCTTATTCCTCCAGCTTGTCTCAGACAGGGTAAAAGATAAGGATTTATGAAGAAGAATACATTTCCTTGAATCACTAATTGGTCGTTCTCTCTATCCACTTGACAAATCACCCAGGACTCTTCATGTCCCAGGCAGTGTGCTGGGCCCTGGGTGCTCACCCAACAGGGGCTTGACCTCTACCCCACGTAGCGCTCAGGAGAGGGACGCAGCCATCGACACGCACCGCGCTCCTTCCGGCTCGGTTTCTGCCTGCCTGTGCGTCCTAGGGGCGGAGAGCTCGGGAACAGCCAGCTCAGCGCACGTCATGCGTGAAGGAAGCAGGTCCCAGAGGGGGACATGATCTGCCTCAAGCCTCTCCACTGGGCCACGAGGGCCGGGCTGGTGCACAGAGCCTCTGAGGGCCTGTTCTGTGCTCAGGGGGTCGCTCCAAAAAAATCAAGAGGTTCTTTTTAGCCTTTGAGATAATGTGAACATTGTCTCAAATATACTTCCATGATGTTCATCACACCGCGGTGGACCCTCTGTGCGGTTTGGCAGTTTAGCTGGCTGGTTCCTGCACAGAAGCGGCCTGGGCCTTCTAGAAGCGAACGGAACTGGTGACAGTGACACAGGGTGCCATGTCATGCAAAGGTCCTGGGCACTCGGGGTCAGGGGTGCTGACCCCAGCGGGTGTCCTGGAGCCAGAGCTGGACATGGATGAGGCGTGAAGCTATGGGAGTGACCTGCGAGTACCCTGGGGTCGGGCCCAAGAGACAGACAGAATGCCGGGTCTCCCATCCCGACGGGGGAGCGGGAGGCAGTGCAGAGCCAGCCAGGGCCCTGTGCCAAGGGCTCCAGGCTGAGCAGATTAGGGCGAGAAATGGGCATCGTTTGAGAAACACCCAGAGCTGGCTCCCTTGTCCAGGACCCCCGTGGGAATCACGCTTAAAGAAAGAACATCCATCAGCGCACAACTGGGACCAAGATCTGCTGTGCCCCAGGCCTGGCCAGGGAGAGTCCCGGGGCCCCTGAAGACTCCGACGGCCTCACCAATCCACCGCAGTGGCCTCGCCCTTCCCTGTAAATCAGAGAGTGGCCTCCACTTTCCTGGGGGCAGAAGCAATTTAAATTGCTGTCAGCTTGGCTTCCAGTTGTCAGCTTGGGCCATGCATCATATATTCTCCATCAATAATTTAACTACCTCAGGACTAGAGGCTCCTGGGCGTCTCTGGGGAGTTGACCAGCGCCATTCATTATTAAGGGGGCACTTAGCACCTCGGCCCCTGAGTGCTGGGAACGCATCCTGCTACCCACTTCTTCCCGCCTCTCCCCTGCCCTTCATTTCCTCCTTCCTTCCCCGCCCTTTCTCCGAGGCTGGTCCCCATCACCTGGTGGCGATATCTTCTGGATTTTGTTGCACTTCATACATCCATACCTTGCTGTTCAACATAAGCCAAGTTGCAAAATCTAAGAGGAAAACCTGAACAGCCCACGTATTTAGGCACTCTTTAGTGCTCCATCATATTTAAAAGGTTTTGTTTGCACGTATGAAAATGTATCAGTGTTTGTTGATGTTTTTCCACGACCCTTGCGGCGTCTTAAACAGGGCATCTTGGCTGGGCAGCTGGAGGGAGAGCCCGGCAGGCTTCCTTGCACACGGCTCCTTCGAGCCCACCTGCTGCTGGCTTTGAGTGGTGAGGAAAGGAGCTGGGGCTGGGGGAGAGGCTGTGTACTGGGCACTGGGACGAAGAAGGGCCGGGAGAATGGGCTCAGTAGCAGGCTACGTGTTCCCTGTCTGGCTGCTCGCATTGGACAGAAGCCATTGTTAGGAGGTGAGGGTCTGAGCGGATGGGGCTGGTTTCACGAGATGCTTTGTGAAAGTCTGGGCTTGTCCCGCACTGCTCTGGCAGGCCCAGGATTGGCGGCTGAGGGAGCGGCTTAGGGACAAAGCCAAAGCCATGGTCAGCAGCGATGATGGCGAGTCGTGTTCGGCATCATCTCAGGCAGCGGACACAAGTGGGAGTTGGAGGAGAAGAGGAGTGCCATGGGGCCATGGCACTGGGTCTGCCAGACTTTGGGGGCACAGATGGGAATCCTAGAAGTACCTGGGGGTGTTCCTTAGAGTGCTGGGGGTGATAGGCCTATGGCAGGGGTTCTTAACCTGTTTTTGTTTCAGGGACCTCTTTGCTGGTCAGGTGAAAACCATGGACACCTTACTAGGTCCTCACTGTACTGTATTATTTATTTATTTATTTGCAAAAGATGTTTTATTTTTCAAAGACGTTCCTTCAATTTTCTTTGTCTTTTCTATCTTCCTCAGAGCAATAAACAGCAATTACTACTTTCATGGACAAGCTGCTCCATTGTGTTGGAAAGTAAGTTTATCTTTGTGTTTCAAGTCATTATCATCTCCCAAAACGTTACCTTCATTTCACCGCACAGTCTTGTTGCACTGTTTCATGGTAAAATTTAAATTAGAAGAGCTTGAAGAGGTTAGAGTGCACAAAAGTTGTATTCATGTGAATGAATGTTAGAGGCTCAAGGATTTCTCGGTGATTTAGTAATAAAGACTGTCTGCTGGCACAAATGTTCTATTTATTCATATCATTAAAACTATAGTAGAAATGAAAGCTACTTTAATGAAAAAGAAAGGCAGGAATGAAGTCATTAAATATGACAAAGTATATATTAAATACAATTACCATGTAATTCCTGATTAGTATCAGGTAAATTCCTAAACTATCCCAATTCTGGTCTCAGAGAAAAAGGTCAGAGATAATTACAAGTACGACAAAGACAATTATCAAGTTCATTTTCAAAACAATGAAATCCTTTGAGAAAATTGCTTTAGTCTTTCTTTTTATTTATTTATTTATTTATTTATTTATTTAATTCCCCCCCCTCCCCTGGTTGTCTGTTCTTGGTGTCTGTTTGCTGCGTCTTGTTTCTTTGTCCGCTTCTGTTGTCGTCAGCGGCACGGGAAGTGTGGGCGGCGCCATTCCTGGGCAGGCTGCTCTTTCTTTTCACGCTGGGTGGCTTTCCTCACAGGCGCACTCCTTGCGCGTGGGGCTTCCCCACGCGGGGGACACCCTTGCGTGGCACGGCACTCCTTGCGCGCATCAGCGCTGCGCATGGCCAGCTCCACACGGGTCAAGGAGGCCCGGGGTTTGAACTCGTGGACCTCCCATATGGTAGACGGATGCCCTAGCCACTGGGCCAAAGTCCGTTTCCCCTAGTCTTTCTTTTTATCGGAGATTTCTGATGGTTCTTTTGTTGGTAATCCATTCATTTTAGCACTCTTAGAGACTACTTCCACTTTACTTTTATCATTGGATTCTTGTTTAAGTTTTTTGGGCCACATACGGCTAGCAAAAGGGGAAATCAGAGGGAATATGCATGGCTCCGGGAATTTTTTGTAGATCCAAAGCAGAACTGGAATGATGATACAAGGAATGCACACCATCGTCCCAGGCTTGAGCTGCTAAACTGCAACCGTGAAGTCCAAACGGAAATGTCCCGTATTATTTAATCAATCCATCACACCCGCACCAACACATCCCCACAGGAATAATGTTTTTTGAATTTCAATTCAAGCTCATGGATTCCTCGTTAAGAACTCCTGGCCTATGGTGTTACAACTAGGAGGGTGGGGGCTCAGAGCCACTAAAATTTTGATATTAGTGTTTTATTTTGTTTTCACATTTTAAAACTTTTTATTTTAAAATACTTACAAACTAACAGGACAGTTACAGAAAAAAAATACAAACCCCAAACCGAGAACTCCACCAATTTTCACATTTTGTCACATGCTGCATCATTCTATCTATCCATCTGTCCATCCATCTATCTGTCTTTCTGTCTAGCTATCAATCCATTTTCTGAATACTTGAGTGTAGGTTGTATACATCTTACTCCTTGAACACATGAAATTTCCATATGCATTTCCTAAGAATAACGATATATTCACTTATGTAACTACCTTAAGTGCAGTTATCAAGTTCAAGAAATTTAACATTGATATAAATCTCACAGACTATTTTCCAATTATTCCATATATCAAAATAATACCCTTGTTTTGCCTGATATTAACATCTTGTAACATTAACATACATATCATTAGTTTAGCTTTCCTTCTAGAAAAAACACACGACCTTCGTCTTTCCCTTTCAAACACTGTCGTACCCATATAACAGCACTGCTAGTTATTATACAAACATTATGTTGTGCTTTCACCATATCTATTCATTTCCAAAGATTAACACACAACCTTTTTACCATTTTTGCACAAGTTAAACCTCAGCTTCCTATTCTATTTTCTGGTGACCTATATTCTAGTTATTAGCTCCATGAGATTACACAATATATTTAGTTCGTAATAGTGTAATCATACAGTATTTGTCCTTTTGTATCAGGCTTGCTTCATTCAACATAATGTCCTCCAGGTTCATCCATGTTGTCATATACTTCACAACTTCATTTCTTCTTACAGTTGCATAATATTCCATCATGTGTATATGCTACAGTTTGTTTCTCCATTCATTGGTTGATGGATACCTAAGTTGTTTCCATCTTTTGGCAATTGTGAATAACCCACTATGAACATCAGCATGCAGATGTCTGTTCATGTCAAAGCTCTCAGTTCTTCTGGGTATATACCAAATAGTGCTATTGCCGGTCAGGTGGCAAATCTATATTCAATTTCTTTAGAAACTGCCAAACCGTCCTCCACAGTGGCTGTACTATTCTACATTCCCACCAACAGTGAATAAGTGTTCCTTTCTGTCCACATCTTCTCTAACATTGTTGTTCTCTGTCTTTTTAATAGTCGCCATTCTAATGAGTATGAAATATCTCATTGTAGCTTTGATTTGCATTTCCCTAATCGCTAGTGATGCTGAATATTTTTTTAAAAAGATTTATTTATTTATTTCTCTCCCCTTCCCCCCACCCCACTTGTCTGTTCTCTGTGTCTATTTGCTGCGTCTTCTTTATCTGCTTCTGTTGTCAGCAGCATGGGAATCTGTGTTTCTTTTTGTTGCGTCATATTGTTGTGTCAGCTCTCCGTGTGTGTGGCACCATTCCTGGGCAGGCTGCACTTTCTTTCGTGCTGGGTGGCTCTCCTTACGGGGCGCACTCCTTGCGCATGGGGCTCCCCTACGCGGGGGACACCCCTGCATGGCAGGGCACTCCTTGTGCGTATCAGCACTGCACATGGGCCAGCTGCACACGGGTCAAGGAAGCCCAGAGTTTGAACTGTGGACCTCCCATGTGGTAGACGGACTCCCTAACCACTGGGCCAAGTCCACCGCCAATGTTGAACATTTTTTTCATGTGTTTTTTCATCATTTGTATTTCTTCTTTGGATAAATGTCTATTCAAGTCTTTTCCTATTTTTAAATTGGGTTGTTTGTCTTTTATCATTGAGTTGTAGCATCTCTTTTTATATCATGGATATTAAACCCCTATTGTATATGTGATTTCCAAATATTTTCTCCCATTGAGTTGGCTGCCTTTTCACCCTTTTAACAAAGTCCTTTTAGATGCAAATGTGTTTAATTTTGAGGGGGTCCCATTTATCTATTTTTTCTTTTGTTGCTTGTGCTTTGGTTATAAGATCCAAGAAACCACCACCTACCACAAGATCTTTAGGCTGTTTCTCTGCAGTTTTTAAAGTAGTTTTATGGTCCTGGTTTTTATATTTAGGTCTTTGATCCATTTTGAGTTGATTCTTGTATAGGGAGTGAGACAGGGGTGCTTTTTCATTCTTTGGTTATGGATATCCAGTTCTCCCATTACCATCTGTTGCAGAGACTGTTTTGTCCCATTAGCATGGACTTGGTAGGTTTGTTAAAAAACAGTTGGTCATAGAGTTGAGCATTTATTTCTAGACTCTCAATTCTATTCCATAGATCAATGTGTCTATCTTTATGCCAATACCATACTGTTTTGGTCACTATAGCTTTATAATATGTTCCAAGATCAGGCAGTAAAAGTCTTCCTACATTGGTCTTCTTTTTTAGAATGCTTCTTTTCTTCTTTAAGAGGCACCAGGAACTGAACCTGGGACCTCCCAAGTCTGAGGCAGGCACTCAGTTGCTTGAGTCACATCTGTTTCCTTAGAATGCTTTTGGCTATTCAGATGCATTTTCCCTTCCAAATGAATTTGGTAATTGCCTTTTCTATATCTGTTGAATGAGTAGGCAGTTGGAATTTTGATTGGTATTGCACTGAATCTATAAATCATTTTGGGTAGGCTTGATATCTTCACAATGTTTAGTCTTCCAATTCATAAAAGTGGAATGTCTTTCCATTTATTTAGTTCATCTTTGATTTCTTTTAGCATTATTTTGTAGTTTTCTGACTATAGGTCCTATATTTCTTTGGTTAAATTGATTCCTAGGTATTTGAGTCTTTTTGTTGCTATTTTAAATGGAATTTTTTTCTGATTTCCTCCTCAGATTGCACAATACTAGTGTACAGAAACATTACTGATTTTTGTGTGTTAATCTTGTATCCTGGCACTTTGCTGAATTCCTTTATTAGCGCAAGTAGCTTTGTGGCAGAAAATTTCAGAATT
This sequence comes from Dasypus novemcinctus, assembly GCF_030445035.2. Classification (NCBI taxonomy): domain Eukaryota; kingdom Metazoa; phylum Chordata; class Mammalia; order Cingulata; family Dasypodidae; genus Dasypus; species Dasypus novemcinctus. The sequence continues at coordinate 63,829,645 of NC_080686.1, read as the reverse complement.
TTCTAAATATAGGATCATGTCATCCATGAATAGTGATAGTTTTACTTCCTCTTTTCTATCTTTATGCCTCTTTTGTTGTCATTGTTTTTTTTAGATTTATTTATTTATTTCTCTCCCCTTCCGCCCTTCCCCAGTTGTCTGTTCCCCCCCAACCCCAAGTTGTCTGCTCTCTCTGTCCATTCGCTGTGTGTCCTTCTGTGACTGCTTCTATCCTTATCAGTGGCACTGGGAATCTGTTTCTTTTTGTTGCGTCATCTTGCTGTGTCAGCTCTCCGTGTGTGTGGCGCCATTCTTGGGCAGGCTGCACTTTCTTTCGCGCTGGGCGGCTCTCCTTACAGGGTGCACTCCTTGTGCATGGGGCTCCCCCTACGCAGGAGACTCCCCTTAATGGCACAGCACTCCTTGCGTGCATCAGCACTGCGCATGGGCCAGCTCCACAAGGGTCAAGGAGGCCCAGGGTTTGGACTGCGGACCTCCCATGTGGTAGGCGGATGCCCTATCCAGTGGGCCAAATCTGCTTCCCTGTTGTTGTTTTTTAACAATTGTAATTTTCAGTTCATGATTATCATGAGCTACCCCTCCCCCGAGATGGATCCCTTGTCTGTTTGTTCTTTGTTTTTGCTTTCTGCTTTTAGGCTCATTGTGTGCTCCTTGTTTTTTGCTCATTGTCTGTTTTGTTTTGTTTTTTTCCTTCAGGAGGCACCAGGAACTGTACCTGGGACCTCCCATATGGGAGGCAGGCACTTAACTGCTTGAGCAATATCCACTCCTGTTGTTGTTGTTAATTGCTCTAACTAGAACTACTAGCACAATATTGAATAACAGCAGTGACAGTGGGCTTCCTTGTCCTATGTTCCTGATCATAGAGGGAAAGCTTTCAATCTTTCCACATTGAGTACAATGTTGACTATAGGGTTTTCATATATGTCCTTTATCATATTGAGGAATTTTCCTTCTATTCCTATCTTTTGAAGTGCTTTATGAAGAAAGGATGCTGGATTTTCTCAAATGTCTTTTCTGCATCAATCGAGATGATTATATGTTTTTTTCCCTTCAATTTGTTAACGTGGTATGTCATATTAATTGATTTTCTTATGTTGAATCATCCTTGCATTCCAGGAATAAATCCTACTTGGTCATGGTGTGTAATTCTTTTGATATGTTATTGGATTGGATTTGCCAGTATTTTTTTGATAATTTTTGCATTTATGTTCATTAGAAAGATTGGTCTATAATTTTCTTTTTTTGTAGTACTTTTATCTGGCTTTGGTATTAGGGTGATGTTGGTTTCATAAAATGTGTTAGGTAATTTTCCCTCCTCTTCAATTTTTTGGAAGAGTTTAAACAGGATTGGTATTAATTCTTCTCAAAATGCTTGGTGGAATTGACCTGTGAAGCCATCTGGTCCTGGACTTTTCTTTTTTGGGACATTTTTGATGACAGACTCAATCTCTTTAAATGTGATTGGTTTGTTGAGCTCTTGTATTTCTTGTAGCGTCAATGTAGGTTGTGCATTTCCAGGAATTTGTTCATTTCTTCTAAGTTGTCTAGTTTATTGGCATACAGTTTCTCATATTATCCTCTTATGATCTTTTTTCTTTCTGCATAGTCAGTTGTAACTTCCTCTTTCATTTCTGATTTTATTTATTTATATCTCTCTTTTTGTCTTTATTAGTCTACTAAGGGTCTTGTCAATTTTATTGATCTTTTAAAAAACTCAGCTTTTGTTGATTTTCTCTATATTTTTGGTCTCTTTCATTTATTTCTGCTCTGATTTTTATTATTTCTTTCCTTCTACTTACTTTGGGATTGGTTTGCATTCTTTTTTAGTTTCTCCAGTTGTTCCATTAGATCTTTGATTTTAGCCCTTTTTAAAAATATACATATAGATATTTAGGGCTATAAATTTCCCTCTCAGCACTGCCTTCACTGTATCTTTTTGTTGCATCATCTTGTTGTGTAAGCTCTCTGTGTGTGCAGCGCCATTCCTGGGCAGGTTGCACTTTTTTTTAGCACTGTGTGGCTCTCCTTATGGGGTGCACTCCTTGCGCATGGGGCTCCCCTTCGTGGGGGACACCCCAGCGTGGCATGGCACTCCTTGCATGCATCAGCACTGCGCACGGGCTAGCTCATCACACAGGTCAGGAGGCCCTGGGTTTGAACCTTGGCCCTCCCATGTGGTATGTGGATGCCCTATCCATTGGGCCAACTCCACTTTTGTTTCATTGCATTTTGACCCGAGAAGATGCTTTATATAATTTCAATCTTTTTATAGTTATTGAGACCTGCCTTATGTCCTAATGTGATTTCTCCTGGAGAATGAGCGCTTGAGAAGAATGTATAACCCAGTGATTTGGGATGCAGCATTGTGTATATGTCTATTAGGTCAAGCTTGTTTATACTATTGTTCAAGTTATCTGTTTCCTCGTTGATCTTCTGTCTAATTGTTCTATCTAATGAAGCAAGCAGTGTGCTGAAGCTTCCAACTATGATTGTAAAGATGTCTATTTCTCCCTTCAGTTTTGCCAGAGTTTACCTCATATATTTTGGGGCTCCCTGGTTAGGTACATAGATAATTATGACTTATTTCTCCCTAGTAGGTTTCCCTTTTATTAATATATAATAATGGCCTTGTGTATATTTTATAAGATTTTTGCATTTAAAGTCTATTTTGTCTGATATTAGTATAGCTACCCTTCTCTTTTTTGTTTATTGTTTGTGTGGACTATTCTTTTCCAACCTTTCACTTTGAGCCAATTTGTATCCCTGGGTCTAAGGTGAGTCCCCCACACACAGTATATGGATGGTTCATGTTTTTTTAATCCATTCTGTCAGCCTATATCTCTTGATTGGCTAGTTTAATTCATTCACATTCAATGATATTACTGTAAATGCATTATTTACTCCCACCATTTTATTCTTTGGTTTCCATGTCACATCTATTTCATCTGACTCTTTACTCTTTTGGTTATCCTTTCTGCTATTGTGCCTTCTACACTCTCCTCCAAGCCCCTTTCTTCTGTCTTTTTCTTTCAGCTATAAGCCTCCCTTTACTACTTCCTGCATAGGCAGGTTATTTTTTACAAACTCTTGTAGTTTCTGTTTATTTGTGTATATTTTAAACCCACCTTCATAGCTGAAGGACAGTTTTGCCGGATAAAGAATTCTTAACTGGCAATTTTTCTCTTTCAGTATCTTAGTTATAATACATCTTCTCGCTTCCATTGTTTCTGATAACAAACCCACACTAAGTCTTGCTGGGCATCAATTGTATATGATGGTTTGTTTCTCCCTTGCTGCTTTCAGAATTTTCTCTTTATCTTTGATGTTTGACATACTGCGTAGTATGTGTCTTGGAGTAGTTCTATTTGGATTTATTCTGATTGGGGTATGCTGTACCTCTTGGACATGTGAATTTATTTCTTTCATGAAAGTTTCATGAAAGTTTCAACCATTATTTCCTCAAATAGTCTTCCTGCTCCTTTTTCCTTCTTTTCTTCTTCTGGAATTCCCATGACATGTATGTTGTTGTGCTTCATGTTATCATTCAATTCCCTGAGCCCCTGCTCAATTTTTTCCATTCTTTTCTCTCTTCAATTTCAGCTCTTCTGTCTTCTCTATCAGTTATTCTTTCTTCTATCATTCTGAGTCTGTTGTATGCTTTGAATGTCTTTTTCATCTCACCTATTGTGTCTTTCATTCCCATGACCTCTTACTTTTCTTTCAGGATTTCAAATTCTTCTTTATGCTTGCTAAATGTCTTCTTGATGTCATTTATCTCTTTAGTCATATTGTCTTCCAGCTCATTAATTTGATTTTGAAAATTTATGTGCAACTTGCTAATTCTCTCAAATCTTACATCTCTTCTGGGGTTTTGGTATATGCCTTTGCTTGGCCATTTCTCATATTTTCTTAGTATGGTTTGTAATTTTTTGCTGATGTCTAGCACCTGATTATGATGGTGAGTTAATCTGTTGCTCAATTTATCTCTCTTTAGTAGGGATTTAGTGGCAGGAGACTGTATTATTGCCATTCTTTGATTCTTGGTTCAACCTGTGTTAGGTCTTTCAGATTGTCCCTGTTATTTGCTCAAGGCTGGGCTCTGGACCCAGTAATGTGTTGCAGACCCACTTACAAGGACCTTGGGGGAGGAAGGCTGTAAAGGCCATAAAAAGCCTCTCTTATTTACTTTTAATTTCCTCCCATCCACTTCTTTGTTTGGCCAGCAGATGGCACCCTTTGGGAGGACTCTCAGTTCAAAGCCTTTCCAAGCATGTTCTCTGCAGCACAGACTGGATCAACGTGACAGAGGATCCTGCCTGGAGGCTTAGAGCCTCACAAATCAAACTTTTTTGGAGACAGTTCTTCAGCCTTTGCTGGCAGCCCCCTTCCTTTTCCCAGGTAAGAAATAATTCCACTCCCTTCTGCATCCCCAACAACCAGTCGGGGTGGTAGGGATGGTGATTGAGAGGGTCGGATCTCTAGTCCTGTGCTGGCTCCCAAGTAAAACAGTGGCATGACCCTACCTGGCCTGAAAGTGCTCTTGGGACACAGCAGACGAAATTTGTGGGCCAAAAGCTGTATCAGTCATAGGCTGAGTCCCTCTCTCTCCCCTTTCCTGAGAAGCCCCCTTCTGTCTGTAGCCACCCTTCTGGCTTTTGATGGGAGAATTCAAAGCTTCTGCTCATCGAATGGGGGGGAGGGTTACCAGCAGCTGCAGCTACAGCTTTAACTCATGGTCTTAACATCAAGGTTCTTCTCCTGTGCCTCTCTCTCTTCTGGGCAGGGTCCTGCCTTCCCCTGGTGCCCTAAACCCTAGAACATTTTAGGATATTAATGTTAATATGACTCTTTGGACTATGTATCCTATTGGAGCCCGCCCCCTATGGCTTATATCCTAAATACAGAGCGAATGAAAATAACCACCACTTATTCACAAATATTTATTATTCAGTGCTTTTCTTATTTATAGCAATGAAATGAAATATCCCAAAATGCAATAGCTTAAAAAAAACAACCAATTATTTTGCCATGATTTTGTAGGTCAGGAATTTGGGGAGGGCTTGGCTAAGTGGTTTATCTCTGTTCTATGTGGTATCATCAGGGCAACTGGAGCTGGGGGGCAATCCACTTCTCAGGGGCCTTTGCACTCCCATGCCTCCCCTCAGGACTCCCCTCCCCCCATGTGGTGCTGTCTCTTCCTCCAAGACCTACCCAGGTGGCTTGACCATCTTACTGCATGGTGGTCTGAGGTTGGTGGCATTTCTTACACGGTGACTGGCTTCTAAGAGGCAAGAAGTAGAAGCTGCCAGGCCAATGAAGGGCTACAGCAGGGTCTGGCACTGGATCACTTCTACCATTCTCTTTTGATAAAAAGCTGGCACAAAGGCCCAGATCAGAAGGGTGGAGAAACTGACTCCACCACTTGTTGGGAAAGTGGCCAGTTCACATTGCAGAAGATGCACGTGTGAGATAGGAGCTACTGTTACGGCCATCTTTGGGAAATGCAGTCTGCCACACTCACTAGCTATGCTATACGAGAAGATGTGATAGAAGTTACTTGTAAAGAAACAATCACCGTTGTTTTTGCAGTCTTACCAGTGCTCCATATGCCCACCTGTTTGCACTCGGCACACATCAAGCCTGTCGTTGTATTCATCCCAGACTCTTTGGAGCCCAGCACCACGGATGGTTGAAACGACAGTCACGATGTCATCCTTCATTTTCTGAAGGCCGTGAGGAGGAGAAGTGTAGACAGGACATTCCTGATGCATCACCACGAGGGGAGGTTACTAAGTAATAACTTCTGGAACGTTTTCAATTCTTACTGAAGTTCCTTTTATACCAATCGTGTTGAGTCAATGAAAATGTCAAGTTAGACAAAATGTATTTTTAAGAGGTAGTATTGGATATGACTTAGAGTTTAGGTTTGGAAGTCCGATAACACTGGGTTCTAGTCCTGGGCCTGCCACTTTTAATTGTGTGGCCTTCGGGGAAGGTTCTTACCTTCTCTAAGCCTCAAGAGGACTTCCAGCATGGGGTTGGTATCAGGGGTTTCCATTCCTCATTGCTGGGCAGCACACACCCTGGAACAGTGACTTAGAGCAGCGCTTTTATTTCTGATGGCTCTCTGGGTCAGAATTTTGGTAAGGCTCAGCTGGGTGCCTCTGCTTTGCTGTGAGGCCTGAGAAAGCTCCACTCACATGTGAGGCACCTCGGTTCTCCCCCACACGGCCTCTCTCTCCACCTGTCTTTCCTTATCCTGAGCTTCCTTTCGAGGTGGTTCCTGGCTCCCTCAGAGTGGAAGCGGATGCTGCCTGGTCTCCTAAGAGCTAGACCCAGAACTGGTGCAGTGTCACTTCCACCTCGGTCTCTTGGTGGGATCCAAGGGGAAGGGAAATACTCAGCCGTTGGTGGGATCTATGGCACATGCTCACAGGGAAGACAGGACTTGACGGCAGCTATTCCTGGGGACCACATACCACATCAGGATCAAAAGACTGATTTATGTAAAACACTTGGCACCGAGTCTGACATTCAATAAATGTTTGATAATGATAATAATTTTTTAAAGAAGATACCGGGGATTGAACCCAGGCCATACATGGGAGGCAGGCATGCAACCACTGATCTACCCCTGCTCCCCAGTAATAATATTTAAATGCGCAACAGAGATTTCCTTTTCTTCACCATGTCTGACTGCCCACTTAAAAAAATCAACCCAAAATGGATTGTTTTATATCACAAATAATAATGCAAATATGACATTACTGAAAGTGACTCTATCAAACTAATCTTTACTGAGCATCTACCATGCGCACAACACAGCACTGCTGGGGTCCCTGCCCTCGGGGAATGTGCATGGTCAGTGAAACAACTGCCTGAAGGCAGGGGTGGGGTGGGCAGGGAGGGGTCTCCACTGTGTTGGCAGCTCAGTTTCAGAGTGACAGCCATCCCAGTCCTCACCCCCCTTTACAGAGTCCGAGATCAAGAGGTGGCAGAGAGAAGCGGCTGTGGCTCAATCAGTTGGGCTCCCGTCTACCATTTGGGAGGCGCTGGCTTCGCATCCGGGGCCTCCTTGTGAAGGCAGGCTCACCTGCATGCCACAGAGAGCCGCCTGGCCTGCAAGTGCCATGAAGAGCCGACTCAGCAAGGTGACACAACGAAAAGGGAGACAAGTTTAAAAAACATAGAAGAGCACGCAGCGAATGGACACAGAGAATAGACAGCAAGCAAGCCTGCTGAAAAATAAATAAAATAAAATATAAAAAAAAGGGGTGGCAGAGCTGCACTCCCCTCACAGGCTCTAGGGGAGCCTGTTTCTGTCTCTTTCAGCTCCTGGTGGCTCCAGGGTTCCCTTGGCTTGTGGCCACATCCTCTCTACCTCGGCGTCACCTCTCCTCCTCCTCGGGGCATGTGCAGTGTTGAACCACCCTCTGCCTCTCTTACAAGGATACATTTGACTGCCTTTAGGGCCCACCCAGATTATCCAGGATGAACTCCTTCTCTCAAGGTCCTTAACTCGGGGAGTCAATGTAGGTGGTGGATGAGCGCCTGCTTCCCGTGCACAAGGTCCTAGGTTCAATCCCAGGTACCTTCTTGGAAAAAAAAAAAGAGCCTTAACCCATTTTATGCCATATGAGGTCATATTCACTCTGTTGCCTAATAATACTCCAGGGATTAGGATGGGACATATCCGGGGGTGGAGGGGGAGGGCATTTTTTTCTGGCTACCATACGCGTCTTAAAGCATGGGAGAGGTTACTTTGGTCTAAGTTGTGTATTTTCATTTCATGCCCTTGTAGAGAAATTTAAAACCACTCACTATTCTCCTGGCCTAAGTGATCTAATGGAGAGAGAACGGTGTGTGATTCTTAAACGTCCTCGTTGTTCTTGGTAAAGGCTACTTAGTAATTAGCCAACCACTTATTTTCCCTTTAATCCCTGTAATTACAGTTCTGTAACAGAGGCGGGAGGAGGGCTGGTAGCCAAACAAAACCAACAGGTGAAAGCAGATTAGGAAGAGAAGGGAAACTGCCCTTCTGAGTGAGGCTGGGAAGCAATTCAAACCCAGAATCAAGGGCTCCCAAGCCCAGCAGGGCAGGGGACAGGGTGGGATGGTGTGAGAGGCACTGGGAAGTAGGGGTGTGTAGAGTAATTGGCTCTTTTTTGGCTAGACAAAATTTAAGTCAAATTCAACACTTTTAGTAAAAAGCTCTTTAGGAAATACACACTTTCTTGCCTTAATACACGGAATGTGGAGAAAGTAATGGAATCGCTGCAGACTCATCCATCTCCCTCAGAAACTCCATCAGCCTGTGATGAGACACTTGTTTGTGAGCTCAGTGGAATGAAGTCTACCTCCTCCACTGGCCTGAGCTCTCGAGAACAGGGCCGGGGTCAGTTTGCTCATGGTGGTATCCCCAGAGCCTTACCTAATGCCCGGGTGTACATAAGAATATACATTCTTATTGCCCTGTCCTTGGATGTGGAAGATACAGGACTTAAGATAGAGGATTTACGGGTTAATTGTGTTCCCCCCAAAAATATGTTCAAGTCCTAACCCCAGGTCCCATGAATGTGACCTTATTTGGAAATGGGATCTTTGTAGATGTGATCAGTTAAGATGAGGCCAAGGACAAGGCTGGACCCAATCCAATACGACAGGTGCCCTCCTAAGAAGAGGGACACACGCTGGCACAGGGACAGTACTGGAGTACTGGGCTGCAGACCAGGAACCCCGAGAACTGCCGACAAGCCACCACAGGAAGAGGCCAGGAAGGATTCTCCCGCAGGTTCAGAGGGAGCGCGGCCCTGCCGGCACCTTGGCTTTGGGCTTCTCGCTCCCAGGACTGTGAGCCAACACATTGTTGGTGTTTTCAGCCACCAGTTTGTGGTCATCTGTTACGGCAGTTGGAGGAACGAACACACAGAGGGTTACAGGCCATCGAGCCTCGCGGTTCCGAGCAGCCTTGAGTACTGGATGGCTGGTGTTCAAATTCTGGCTTTCCAGGCTTCCAACCTCTCAGAGCCTCCAGGTCCTCATCTGTACAATAGGGATAATAATAGTGCCCGCTTTATAGGGCTGTGACAAGGAGTAAATGAATCAACAGGTGCACAAGAGCATTGGAGCAGTGCCTGGTAAGCAGCACTATGAAAACGGTGGCTCTCTTCATTAGTGGCCATTGAAGCTGTTTTGGATAAATCCTTGATCTGAGTTTGCATTGCTTTTGCTCTTTTTAAAAGAATTTAGCCTAAGCTTTAAATTTCAGTAATGTTTCTTGTTAATTGAGATTTTATTGGAGGCCTTTGGTATAAAGAAGATGCACTTTAACACAGACCGTAGGAAAGTGATGCTCTTGATTCAGCGTCATTATATTTATCAGGATTAACAAGTGTTCTTAATTATGACCTTTTCCACTGGAGTCTTTTTCTGGCTATGATAAGAAATGTGCTTCTAGAATCTGATCATGTTGTACACCCTTAAATTAGAGCCCTTTCTCTTTTACCGCTTAGGTGATTTGTTTGTCTGTTGTTGTTTTTAGGTAACGGGGGCTGAGGTTGAACCCAGGACCTCGTATGTGGGAAGCCAGCACTCAACCGTCGAGTCATATTGACGTTCCTGCTTTGGTTTTTTCATTTGTTTTTTTTCTTGTTGTTTGTTTTTTTCAGGAGGCACCAGGAACCAAACCCAGGCCTCCCTTGTGGAAGGTGAGTGCTTAACCACTTGAGGCACATCTGCTCCCATGGTGGCTTTATACTGTGTCACTTTGGCTAAGCTGGAACTACATTTGTTACAATCCCCTTCCCTATGAAGTTCCCACTTAGAGTTTGCCAAAAGAGAAATTTGCAGGAGATTTGAAAGGCTGAAGAAAAGCAGCAACTTTAAATCTGTGAAGGTTGCCCTGATTTAAATGCAGTGACAGGGAAGTGGACTTGGCCCAGTGGTTAGGGCGTCCGTCTACCACATGGGAGGTCCGCGGTTCAAACCCCGGGCCTCCTTGACCCGTGTGGAGCTGGCCTACATGCAGTGCTGATGCGCGCAAGGAGTGCCCTGCCATGCAGGGGTGTCCCCCGCGTAGGGGAGCCCCACGCGCAAGGAGTGTGCCCCTTAAGGAGAGCCGCCCAGCGCAAAAGAAAGTACAACCTGCCCAGGAATGGGGCCGCACACATGGAGAACTGACACAACAAGATGACACAACAAAAAGAAACACAGATTCTCGTGCCTCTGGCAACAACAGAAGCGGACAAAGAAGACTACGCAGCAAATAGACACAGAGAACAGACAACTGGGATGGTGGGGGGGGGTGGGGGAGATAAAGAAATAAATCTTAAAAAAAAAAAGAAAAAAAAGAAAAATACTTTATCCACAGGCCCTGTTCACATTTTTTCAATTGTCCCAATAATGTCCCTTATTGCAAAAGGATATCTGGGTCATATGCTGCATTCACTTCTTCGTGTCTCTAGGGTCTCCTTCAATCTGGGACAGTTCCTCAGGTTTCCTTTTGCTTTTCATGACATCGACACTTTTGAAAATGACCGGCCAGTTAGATTGTAGATAGTCCCACACTTTGGGATTGTCTAGAGTTTCCCCATGATTAGATTCAGGTTATCCATTTTCGGCAGGACTGCAATAGAAGGGGTATTATGTTTTTCTCAGGTCATCGTATCAGGAGATACACGATGCTGATTTGTCTCATTTCTGATGATGTTAAAATTGAATATTTGGTTAGGGTAGGGTCTGACAGTTTTCTCCATGTGAAGTACCTGCTTTTCTCTTTGTAACGAGTATCTTTGAGTCCATGTATTAATAAATATCCTTTTTCTCATGATACTTTCTCTCACTAGCTTCAGTGCACATTGATGATTCAATTGACAAATCAATTATTATGATGATGATTGGCCAAATGGCAATTTTCTCATTCCATCATTCATTCTACATTTATTATTAGCATTCTATTGTAAAAAAAAGATTTCCCTTCTCTGCCATTTATTTATTTATTCCAGTTTCAGCTCATGTATTCTTCTTTTAATCAGTAGGCCAGAATCTGTACTATCATGATTTATTCTGTTGCTTAAATTATCCCTGACTTGGCCCTGGGGAGCCTCTTCAATCTGGATCCTTTGCCCTTTCCATCTGTTTCCATCATTCTTTGAACACTTCCTTATTTTTTGACACAAGGTGCTCAAGGTCCATTCTTGGAATTACCATTTTTCTGAGGAATCCTGGTTCCTCTTCGTAGTAAAGGGTAATTAGAAACTAGGATCTGTTTGCTCGGTATTCTCATCACCACTGGAATGTCATTACTTTTTGGCCCTCTTACTAGACAGACCTAAGAAATTTGTGTATGTGTACTTAATCACACACAAATATATACACTCACATTTATAGATCTTTTTTTAAAAAAATCTATCATCTCTTTATACTAAGAACCATTAGTACAAGCCATGAGTTCATCCTGATACCTTCAGTTCTAACCCAACACTACAGAGCTTCCTTAGCCACCTCCCTTTCCATATTTGTAACTTCCTTTTCCAACAGTGACAAACCTGGCTCCTATTATCTGTGATACATCATCTTACTCCCTTAATTCTACAATATATGTGAGGCAGGCTAGTTTAGGGAAAAAAAGGACAAATCTGGGACCTGGCAGAAAACCATGACCATGAAACACATGGCCATGGAAGCCACTTGGAAATCCTCTCAGAGAAAGAACCCCCCACACCAGGAAGCGGCTGGAAGCCCCAGGAGAATTTTCCTAGATGTCCAGGATCAAGGAAAAGCCCAGGATATTCCCAAGGGGCTTTATCATTAGGCCCCCCCAGGGGATTGGTAGGTGGGATAATCAATCAATCAGCAAACAACTGGGACCCCTCCCTGAAAATAGCAAGTGGGAGGAATAATTAATGGTTTAAAAAGTCAGCTCAGAGACTAAATCGATCCTTTTCAGCCCTTTTTCACCTTTTTTCCTCTTTCCCTGGACCAGCCTGCAGGTATATCTGGGACCCATAATCTGTTATTTTCCCCCATTTCTTTTCTCTCATTTTCTTAATCAACTACTGGCCTAACTAAACTGGCATGTTCTTAAGTTCTTTTTTGTAAAATAGCCAAGAACCTAGAGAAAATCCGGTGACATATTTTGGTGAAGCCAGCCAGCCAGGAGAAGAGATACTGGTGAGTCTAACTATGAATTACAGCCTATTTAATACCCTCTTTTGGTGATCCGTTTTGGATGGGTTTCCCTACAGGCCCCCACAGGACATAATCACAGGCCGAGGGAGGGGCTGGGGCATGGGACCTCTGGACCTGACCCTGGTCAGGGGGGCAGGGGTGCAGGTCAACCCCTTTCTAGACAGGGGTTCCTTGGCCAAGCTCGGGCACAGTGGAGCCTCCTCCTCCAGCCTGAATGGGGCATCTCCACTCTAAAGCCCCAGCCTTGTTAGCAGCTGCAGGCTTTGCCCCCCGTGGGTGCTGGTCTCCACTGCCTTCTCCCGCCCTCACCGGGGTTTGCATAGCCCCCGTGCTTCCGAGCCTCGCCAGCCTGCCCTCCTATCGACCACACAGGCTGGGCCGGGGTGGATGCCATGGGGCGGCCCGCCTTCCCTTTCCCAGGGGATCCTGGACCAGGGGCTGTGTCCATAAATCACCTTGACTCCACATTTAACCTTCCTACCTCCTGCTGTTGAATTTCTCATCTCAGATTTTAAAATGCTTTGGAATGTTTTAGAAACATATACTAGTGAACTTTTGGTCCTAGCCACGGTGCTGGGAAGTTATTGCCGCAGGGCCCCGAAGGCTGGGGCCTGTAACAATTGATCTCTAATCTCTTAACGGGCCTTTGATGTCTGGTTTAACTGGGAAACTCTGGGCAGTAGAGCCATAAAGTGACACTGCTTCTGAAGAGCTCTATAAGAATAGGTGGAAAAAGAGGAGGTTTCAAGCCCCCTTTCCAGGAAAATCACGTGTGTGCTTGGTGGCTTCAGTCAAGAATCTAGTCCCAAGTCTAGTCACCGCAGGAACGCCTGGTGGCAAGGACTCTGTGACTCCCGGATGGCAGCACCCAGAGCAGTAACTCCAACGTCCCCCAAGGCTTCAGTGGCTTGAGCACTTCGGTTCGGAGAGCAGCCAAAAGTTCCCCAGGACTTAAGTGGATTGGGAGCTTCAGTTTGGAGGGTAAAAACTATTTCATCAGACTTGGATGCTGGGACACCAGGACAGCTGACTAATAAAATTGTTTTAATTGCTTGGTTAAAACTGCTTTAGTTGCTTGGTTAATATTGTTTTAGTTGTTGGGTTAATAAAAGTGCTTCTTCATTCTTCCTAGAACAATGGGCATAGTCTCTAGCTTACAGCAGACTCCCCATAGGGTTGTCTCCTCAAGGCTGGGGGAAACTCGCCTACTGCAGGTCCACATGGCCACAGTATGGCCAAGAGCAGCCTCTGCCTGGGACCCTGAATTCCAGTTAAACCTGTGTAAGAGAGAAGGAGAGACAGATCTGAGGGCCAGAAACCATGTGGTCATGTCTCTTTAAAAAGATGAGAAAATGCCCCTCAAACTTCCATTAAGTCCCTTTTAGAAACAGCCTTCTCAGTTTTAAACTTGGTTGTGCCTAATAAGGGGAGTAAATAGAGATCAAGAGCTAGGCTACACCTCCCCAGGAAAATAAAGGACTTCCTCATATGCCATCAGTTAAGATCAAAAAGTTCCTAAAGATGCTAAGGGTATGAAATTCTCTCTTCTGTTTTAATCTATGTTTTTAACTTTGTGTTTAACTTTTAAAAGTGTTTAATTTTGACAGTCCGATTGTGCCAAGGAAATTAAATTTAGGGTTTGCCTGTTACAAATTGGATAACAGTGAAAGGTAACCTAAAAATAAGTCTTTAAAAGTCAATACTGTCTTGCAATTGGATTTAATGTATAAGTCACAAGTGGAATTGGTTTGACTACTAGAAATGCAGACAAACTTAGCAAAGTCATTTCTAATAAAATTCTTGTGGCTTAATAAAAGTATCCAATTTTCTTTATCTGCCCTCTCTTAAATGGATAAAGTAAAAGTAAACTTCATTGGTTGAAATTAACAGTCTATGTGGTTACAGTCACTTATAAAATGTTTGTGAAAGCATCTTCTCTACAGAAGCATTTGAACGGCTAATTCCAGGAGGCCATTTATTAAAAACCTAAATTGATACTAATGGCAAAAAGAAACTCCGTAACAGGGAAACCTGTTGGAAGCCACCTCAATCTGTATATTCAAGTGGTAGACAGGAAAGATAATCTTGATTCCCATTGAGAATCTTAGATTTTCATAAAATAACCAAGGAAGTAGTTTTTCCTGAACTGCTAAAGTAAAACACCTGTTAATTAATGTTATCATGATAAAAGTGTAGAAGTAAAAAGCAAGGTACTAAACAATATTCATTTGATCTATTACACACTGCATTGGAAGAGTTTAGAAAGTACATGAAAATTAAGAGATAAACTTAAGGATTATCAAACTCTCTTGTGCATTCAAACCAGGTCTTCAATACACTGCATTCTACCTCTCCATTTGAATTATTGGATAGGCTGGTCACTGACAATAAAGGTATCTACTACATCTCTGGTTGTGCTTCTGAAGTGGATGGAGACTATGTTGCAGTTTCAGACTTCTGCAGCAGCCAGCGATGGCTCGATATGGCCAGATGCACAATGGATATCACTGCCAGACTGGCACTGTTTCATAGTGCTGAAGGGCACTAGGCCCCAGGCCGGTGAAATACTGGAGCTTACCTTCCTAGTTTATCTCCAGGGTCAATGGTGCTGCAGTTTGCTGGCTATGTGAAGGGAATACCAAGCGGAGCAACAATTACCAGAGTACTGTGAGCAGAACTTAAACACAATTGGCGTTATGGCCTCCTCCCATGGAGAGATAACATGTATGGCATGGCAGACCTGGAGCTTAGAGCTATTAAATAGCAGCTCAAAGAGAAACTTATGCATTGGTTAGTGCATTGATTAGTATTAAGTACTGTACCTATATGCCTAATGATTATGATGATATCTTTTCTATTCTATATCATGTGAAGAGGGATATTGAATATGTTAAAGGTCCTGGTAAACTTCATTTTCGAAGTAGTTAATGAACATGCTTAACTCAGGTCTCCCTCCTAGCCCTTATTTCAGAGCCTGTCCCACTCATGCCCTGGGGAAGAACGGTAAACCCACAGCATCCTGCCAGGGCTAAGCATTTCCCACCAGAAGGGAAACAGCAAATGAGGTAACGAGGACCCACTTCAGCTTAGCCCCTTCAAGATGACCTATGGGTAACCCTTCTGCACCCAGGACCTGGAAACCAGGTTCTGATCAAAACCTGTCAGGAGAACAAGCCTTGCTCTCAATTAGTGCCAAAATGGAAGGAATCTTACTCTGTAGTTCTGATCACTCCTACAGCTAATAAGTTAAAGGAATTCCCAGCTGGGTGCACTTTCTCAAGTGAAGCCAGCTGCCCGAGGAAGTACCAACTTACCAGAAGCACCTGATGGGATGTTCGTACCAGTCATTAGACGGTTCTTCTCATCCCCCTTTTAACTGACTTAGGCATAACCACCACCATGGAAAACTGGAATTGGCAATTTATACCAAACCCCATTGTCTATTGCAGTTTCTCCCTAGAGCTAAGTAACAGCGTAAAAGAAACTGGCCATGCCTTAGAAGCTCTAAGAAAACAAATGGATGTTCTTGTTGCTGAGGTGCTGCAAAATCACAGGGCACTTAACATGCTAACAGCAGCACAGGGAGGAACATGTCTGTTCCTTAAAGAGTGATGTTGTCTTAATGTAAATCACTCTGAAATAGTCCTGAACAGCATTCAAAACCTGCAAGATAAAGCCCACTAACTTCAGGAAGATGCAGCCTTTACAGACACCTGATCTTTCCTACTCTTGTGGTCCAGTATCCTTTTAGTGGAACCATATATCTTCAAAATTCAAATTAAGTTTATTTCTTCCCGAATCAGCACCTTTTTAGCAATATGGGGATTTCATTCAGCTCCATTCATGGTGCCAGATTCATCTTCCCTCAGCTACAATGGAGTAGGAAGAGGTTTTATACCTTGTCAGGCAGGGCCTACCTCCCTAACCTGCAGGAAGTAACTACAGAAGAATGACTGTCATCCTTCAGCACTCCTTTAAGAGTAAAGGTGTAAACCTTCCAAGGGGAAGTTGAGGCAGGCTAATTTAGGGAATAAAAGGACAAATCTGGGACCTGGCAGAAAACCAAGACCATGAAACACATGGCCATGGAAGCCACTTGGAAATCCCCTGAGAGAAAGACCCCTTCACACCAGAAAGTGGCTGCAAGAACCCGTAAGAATTTTCCTCGATGTCCAGGATCAAGGAAAAGCCCAGGATATTCCCAAGGGGCCTTATCATTGGGCCCCCCCTGGGGGGGGGGGGGAAATTGGTGGGTGGGGTAATCAATCAATCAGCAAACTACTGGGACCCCTCCCTGAAATTAGCATTTGGGAGAGATAATTAATGAATTAAAAAGCCATCATAGAGATGAAATTGATCCTTTTTGGCCCTTTTCACCTCTTTTTCTCTCTCTGCCTGGACCAGCCCGCATGTATACCTGGGATCCATAATCTGTTATTTTCTCCCATTTCTCTTCTCTTATTTTCTTAATCAACTACTGGCCTAGCTAAACTGGCATGTACTTTAGTTCTTTTTTGTAAAATAGCCAAGAACCTAGAGAAAATCTGGCAACATATGGAAAGTAGTTCCAAAATTGTTAACTCATACCTTTTCAGAAAAATAAAAGAAAAACAAAACTATTGACTTGAGTTCAATGTTTACAGTTGTTTTTTTTTTTTTTTTGTCTCTATCTTGAGGGTAGATAGTCCAAATACTTTGTTCAGTGGTTACTTGGGATAGTTATGGTTGTTGTTTTAAACTCCTAAATTTTGGTGTGGTTTGTTTTGTAGTGATGGATAGTTAAAATAGCTCTGATGGGTCCGAATTCAGAGTTTGGAGGGACAGTAGAATGACTCTGCAAATTAGCACTAATTCACAGGTCCAGTGTGAAAAAGAAATCAGGCCAGACCTAAACCACATCAGGCTGTGGTGAAAGAAGTTTTCATTTGACCCGTACAGAAATAAACATTCATTATCTTAGGGACCTCTTGAATGAATCTGGGAAGAGAAGGACTGGCCTTGGGCCCAATTATGAATCAGGTGAGGTTTGTCTCGGATGTCCTGTCTCTTCCCTTTCTCAGCTCTCATCCCCGCCCCCCACCTTCTGGCTGCCCGGAACACCATGCTACAGATTCCCAGCTTTGCCCAAGTCCTCCTTCCAGTCCTCTATCAAGCTTCCCAGCCTCTCAGCTCTGAATGGCCTGTGAGCTTTTAGGAGTACAAGTTGTAGTTAAACAAAATTACAAAAAAGGGTGAGACTATTAGCTAACTAGTTAGTACCCTCCCCAGGGTACGAGTGTAATGCACTTGTTAAACTCAGGTCCTCAGGAAGGATGGAAGGGAAGATGTCTTTGGGCCAAGTCCTTCTTGTCCTGATCCCACAGGGCAGCTGCCTGCTTAACCTGAGGGCAAGAACTGTCCTGCTGGGAAGGGTGGGAGGAAATACACACAGTGTGTGCTGACTCGAAATCTATTAAAAATGTTTTATTTATCCATCGACTAGTTTTATGTATGAGTAACTACACTGGATTTATATACATGTTAGTGAACTAGTGAGCTTAGGACCCATCACTTTCCTGTAGCTCCTGATTTGGTGAATGTTCCTACTGTCCACCCATTTGAGCAATCCATGAAGCACTGTTAGCTGGAAAGAACTATTCATTAGAAACTATAACAGTACACCCCCAAACCCCACCACCACCACCACCACCAAGTGGGATG
Organism: Dasypus novemcinctus; assembly: GCF_030445035.2. NCBI lineage: Eukaryota > Metazoa > Chordata > Mammalia > Cingulata > Dasypodidae > Dasypus > Dasypus novemcinctus. The sequence goes on along the minus strand of NC_080686.1, from coordinate 63,811,753 downwards.
ATATCGTTGACTATTTTTTGTGGTTGGACTCAGACTAAAAACTGGTACTTGGTAAAGGAGCAAGTGTCCCTGCTCCCTGAGGAACCTCTGCAGGTTTGGGGCCACAGAGAAGAGGACTCATTGATCTGCTGATCACTCTGGTGTGTGGGGCATTGTGGACATTAGTTAGCATAGCACCTGCAGCAAAGGGTGTTGGGATACCTCGGAAGCAGCTAGAAGGACTGATTACAGACCATGTAACTATTTCTCAGGTTTGCTCAGGTATTACTTAGGGGAGGAGCACCCCTGTCATTAGAACAGAGATTCCATTATAATCAAGATGAGGGCTTAGAGTCGTTAATTTGAATTTTCAGAGATGTGACCTTATTCTGTACCCCAGGCTGGCAAAGCAGGACATAACTCCTAATATAATGCCATGTCAGGTGAGATACAGTACCTGCCCATCTGAAATGTTCTCTGCAGCTAATTTCACAAGTGTCTCAGGGGCAGAGCACAGTAAGTGAACATAATGAATTTCAATATTATGGAGAGAGTCCCAGGAAGTTACATTACAAATTAATAAATCAAGACTGCATTTGGAGGGATGATTAAAGTACCTGGCTAGCTGATTTTCTGTTGCAGAGTTCATAACTTGAGGTCCAAGAATGGGTTTCCCGGGATTCATGCAAATTATATGGACCTTCTTGAGAATCATGCGTGTGCTTTTACGAGGAGAGAGCCAGTAGCTTTCTTTAGATTCTCAAGGCTGTCCTTTCCCCATGGAAGGTTAAGAATCTTGTTCTACTTAAACATTTCTGTGACTTGTGTCTCGAGAACCAGTAGGCAGCCTCCGCTTGAAGTATGCACTCCTGTGGGTTTGTTCAGATTTTGACAACACCCCCACTCCCGAATTGTGATGGGCAGTGGAGCACCACGAATGCTCAAAGTGGCCACGACTCTCTCTTGGCTCCCTCAGTAGGCGTCACTTTCCTACCCAAAACACATATTTGAATGCAAATGAGAGTGAAGGCAAAAGCTAAGGGCTTTAATTTATTTTGAAGAGTAAATTGGTCCCAAATTAATTTATTTCCAACCTACCTCACATCTGATTGAGGTGCACCTGAGAATCAACGCTCAGTGGAACAGCGAGATCTACTCTGCAGAAAGGAAAATAAGTGTGCGCTCTCCTCGCAGCCGAACTGCTCAGAAGGAGCCTGGCTCTGTGTGGCAGGTGAAATGATCCGGTTTAGAACTTCTGATGTTTCTCAAGCCACTTTAGCCAGTGTAGCCCCAGTGTTTACTGTGACAAAATTTGACAAAGCGAGAAATGTTACTTCTTTGGAAAAGAAGAAAACTGAACTATATCAAGAGTTAGGTCTTCACGTCAGAGATTTGCGGTTTCAGCATCTAATGAGCCTCGCAACAGAAAGAGTAGGATTAATCATGGGAATGGATTATTTGGAAGAGTGTCTTCTGATATTAGATTATCGTAATTTAAATTTACCTCCGGGAACTCCCCTCACAGTTGGCTGGAGAGGGCCAACTTGTCACGCACCCTCTACCTTTTGAGTTTAGAGCTCTAGACTCACGCCTGCAATACTGGACCAACAGTCTTGAGGGGAAACAGCATTTTGCAGCCCCTGATCTTTGAGGCATTGCAAGCTTTAGTGGACCCCACACATTCTTCTGTAGACAAGCAAATTGCACATCTTACTACAAAATGGCAAAAGTCTGTCAGTTTCGAAACAGATACTAAAATTTCAAAGACTTGATTTTGGAGATCTTGGAAGAGTTGCTAGAAGAACTCTGTCTGACAAAATGGGGTGACCCAGAAGGCTTTAAGAAGAGCAGAACTGGAATTGACCATGCAGAAGGGATGGAGTTGCTATTGAAAACAACTACTGTTTAGCTGAAGAGCTTTCCAGTGCAGCTCCAGAACTCAGGGTACTGATTGATGATTCACGAAGTGTTATCTTCATCAATCTGGACAGCCACCTTAATGTGGTGATGAGGTTGAATCTCCAGTTGACCACGGGAACCTTCTCTGTTTCGCTCTTTGGATTAATGGAATTTGCTTTTGGAATGAATTTGGAATCTTCTCTTGAAGAGGGTCATAGAATATTTTGGCTGATCACTGGAATTATGTGTATGGGAAGTGGCCCAATGTTTGCTTTCATTCCTTGGATGACAACTAGAAACTCCTTTGCCTTCTATCAGGACCCCTAAAAAACCCTGCAGGCAGACAGAAGGATGGAAGTGGAAAAAGCCTCAGGCAAGATGGACTTGGCTCAGGCAGGACCATCCTAACGAACCCAACTATTAGGAACACCTGGTGGGGACTGCATATTTTGTAATGGTAGTTACAAGAGACTCTTAGCATTTTCTTTTATAGAATCAAAGATTCAGTGATATTTAAATTACAATGTCTGACAGTAAAAACACATTTTGGCAGGCACAATATTAGAACTTAATTCCATGTTCAGAATTCTGAGGAAAGCAGCAAAGTGCTTGCTTTGTAAAAGGTAGAGTCTGTTTTCTGCAAACTGAAAGAACTGTTTTTATAGACATGGTATGAATCACGGAGAAATTAATTTAACACAAAACAGACTATTTTATATTTTTATTTAATTTATACAAATCAAGAAAAGTACAATTGTAATGCCAAATGAAGCCTATAAACTTGGTGAACCCACAGGTAGGATGTCAGGTAGCTGTAGGCAGGACAGGGACTCATGCTCATTTTAGTTTCCTTCCTCTCGGGTGGCTGAAAGCCAGCAGAGTATGTGCTAACCTCGAAACAAACTCTTGGAGTTTGTGCTTTGTAACTAATCATTGACATGTTCTTATTTTCTTGTATTTGCTCTTCTTTTATATATGGCAAATAAAAATAAGGAAATGGAAAAAAAAATAATAGCACTTACTTCATAAGGTTGTTATAAGGATTAAATGAATTAATATTTTGGAAAGCTCTCAGAACAGTGTCCCACATGCAGCAAATAGCCAAGAGATGGCTGTTGTTATTATCTTCACTAGCAATTTGATTCACTCTGTAGTCAAATTCTTCAGTTACTTCAGAGAGTTGATTGCTAGTACAGACCCAAATTTTGAATCCATTTAGGATTCAGTTGTAATGATACAGAGGACCATCTAGTTAAATTATAAGTAGATTTGGTTAATCATTTCAGGAAGTATTTATGGCAGGGAGAAAAAGGACTTGCTTCTCAGGGAAACCCAGCATCAGATCTGAGGCCCTGGATGCAGCATTTCTCCCCAGCACAGAGCAAAGATCCAGTCTATGTGATGATCCTAATAACCCCTTATTGAGTGCCTTCTATCTGCTAAGATTCTACAGATATTATCATATTTACTCTTCATAGTAACTCTGTGAGGCAAGTCTGGTATACCATTTCACAGATGGGAAAATTGAGATTCAGAGAGGTTGTGTAATTTTCTCAAGGTCACACAGCTGAGCTAGATTCCAGCCCTTGTCTAATTGACTCCCAAACCCATGCTCTGTCTACTAGACCCAACTTACTCCTGGTTTCACAATTTCCAGCCTGTCAGATGAGAGTAATTTTATAATGCCACCCAGTTCTCTTAATAGGAATGCTACTTGTTTTAAGGAGTCTAGGGAAAGAAAGAGGGATAAATCCATCAGTTTCTTCATCTGGTCACCTCTCAAATTCAGTGTGTTCTAAATGAATCTCCCTTTCCCCACACATCGTATTTGATACCCCTCTCTCCCACTGACTCTTCCTCTTTCTGTAGCCCTTGTGCCACTTAGCAGCATCACTCTCTACCTTGTCACATAGACAGGAAACCACAGAGACTTTCAACTCCTTCAACCTCAGCTCCCACTTTCAATCGGTCACCAAGCCCTTTTGTTTCAACCCTTAAAATGCCTCTCTGTTCTCATTATCTTTGCCCTTGTTTGGATCTCATCATTTCTTGGCCAAGTTATTTAAACAGTTTCCCAAGTGGTCTCCTAGCCTTCAGCTTCTCTCCATTATGATCCTTTCTACATGCTGCCCATAATATTTCTAAAACCTAAATTCACTCTTGTCATTCCTTTCAGCCCCTCCAATTGCCTGCAGGATAAAATCCAAACTGTCTGATGGATTTTATCCTTATGAGGCCATGATAGATACTTTCTGGGATGTCCAACCAGTCCATGAATCAAATATTTTCCTTTCTTGGGAACTATTCCTTCTTCCAACCAAAGTTGGGCTATGAGGTGCCATATTTAGAATGTGGTCCCACCCCTGTAGCCATAGTTGATTGGATCAGGCTGGTCACCTGGCTAGAACCATACCAATCAGAGTTTTTGTCCAAGGATTTGTATTGGGATAGCAGAGTTCTTTTCTTTTCTTTTTTTTTTAAGATTTATTTATTTATTTAATTCCCCCCCTCCCCCAGTTGTCTGTTCTCTGTGTCTATTTGCTGCGTCTTGTTTCTTTGTCCGCTTCTGTTGTTGTCAGCGGCACGGGAAGTGTGGGCGGCGCCATTCCTGGGCGGCTCTCCTTACATGCGCACTCCTTTCGCGTGGGGCTCCCCTACACGGGGGACACCCCTGTGTGGCTCAGCACTCCTTGCGCACATCAGCACTGCGCATGGGCCAGCTCCACATGGGTCAAGGAGGCCCGGGGTTTGAACCGCGGACCTCCCATGTGGTAGATGGACGCCCTAACCACTGGGCCAAGTCCGTTTCCCAGAATTATTTTCTTTGCATGTCTGAATCTGTACCCTATAAAATCTGGAGCTATGAATAGGACTAAGTTTTCTGGCACATGGACTGGATGGTGAAAAATCCCAATCCACAGAGAGAGATATAAACAGATGTGCAGAGAGAGCAGGAGAAAAGATGGCACATAAACACTGCCTGGGCTTCTGCTGTTCTTCTACTTCCAAGTTTCAGTCCTCCTGGCACCAGGTATGAGTCTGCCTTTGGTTTGGGGAGATTGCCCTGTTTCTTTACAGGAAAGCCCTCCTTTTTTTTTTCAAGGTTTATTTTATTTATTTCTCTCTCCATCCCCCAGTTGTCTGCTCTCTTGTGTCCATTCGCTGTGTATTCTTCAGTGTCCACTTGCATTCTTGGTGGCACTGGGAATCTGTGTCTCCTTTTTGTCACATCGCCTTGCTGTGTGAGCTCACCATGTGTGCAGCGTCACTCCTGGGTGGGCTGCGCTTTTCACACAGGGTGGCTCTCCTTGTGGGGTATGCTCCTTGTGCATGGGGCTCCCCTCTGCGGGGGACACCCCTGCAATGGCATGGTACTCCTTGTGCATGGCAGCACTGTGTGTGGGCCAGCTCATCACATGGGTCAGGGGGCCCTGGATTTGAACCCTGGACCTCCTATATGGTAGGTGGATGCTCTATCAGTTGAGCCGCATCTGCTTCCCACAAAGCCCTCTTTTTAGTGTAAGCCAATTTCAGTGGGTATACATCAGGGTTTCACCACAGAAACAGAGCCAATAGGATAGATACATATACATATTATGAGGAATGGGATTGGCTTACACAGTTGGGGGGACTGGCAAGCAAGGCAAAAATCTATAGGACAAGTCATCAGAAAGGGAAGCCAGACTTCTCAGCACAAGTCGAAGCTGATGTCCACAGATAGAATTTTTTCTTCAGGGAATCTTTCAAATGATTGAATTAGTCACATCCCAGTTATCTAGGATCATCTTCCTTACTTAAAGTACACGGATTATAAATTTTAATCATATCTAAAAATATCTTCACTGCAACACCTAGATTGATGTTGATCAAATAATTGGGGGCTATAACTTAGCCGGGGTGACACATAAAACTGACCATCACAGTAGGTTTTCACATGCCATCAGAGACCACAAGTCTCCTACCAGCTCTTTTTCCTTCTCTCTGTCCTCTCTGTGCATATCCTTATGTTTCAGCCATGAAACCATTCATTATTTTCTTAACACTTCTTACACTTTCATCACCCTTATGCCTTAGATAGTGATGTTCCTTCTCCCTGAGCTCCTCTCCCTATCAAGTCTGCCCAGGAGACTCTTACTCATCCTTAAAGACTCTGTTCATATATTACTCAGTTCTGAACCTTTTCTTGATTCCAGCAAAATTCATTAGTCCTTCCTCTGTTGTCTCAGGACTCTGTACCCCTGTTTAAGAACTCATCCTTTTGACTTTGTATTTGTTTCCTAGACTGTGAACTTATTGAGGGCAGGGCTTGGTTTCACTCATTTACTTAAACCCACTATTCAGAACCCAGACCTTCTTGACTATTTTGGCAAAATTATGGTTGGTGGCCCAAATGTCTTGGGTAGTCTGCTCAATTATACATTACCTAGTGTGACAGTTTGAAGTTCTGTGAATCTCAGAAAGATCATGTTCTTTGAACTAATCCATTCCTGTGGGTGTGGGGCCCTTTGATTGAATGAGATTCAGTTAAGGACCTTTGGTTAGATCACTTTTAATTAGATTGCTTTAAGGCCTTTGATTGGACTATATCAGTGAGGTATGACCCAGGTTGGGTCTCCATTCTCTTGCTGGGGTCTTATATAAACTTAAACTGAGAACTGAAAGCAGAAACACACCGAGAGAAAGACAGCTGTCATTTTCACTCTGCCGTGTGAAAGGGGACTTCAGGATCAGCTATAGCTGAGAGAGAGACTGGAGGCTAAAATCAGTAGAGTAAGGTGGTGAGAAGAGGGAAACCAGCCACATGCCTGACCATCCACAGCTAAGCTTGGGAAGAAAGGCTGCCTGGAGAATGCAGAGCCCAGAGCCCCAGGCAGAGAGCTGCCTTTTTGCCTTGCCATGTGGCATGAGTCCAGGATCTCTAGCAGCCAACCTTGGTGAGAAATCACCTCTGATGATGCCTTGATTTGGACGTTTTCACGGCCTCAGCATTGTAAGTTTTTACCCTAATAAATTCCCTTTATAAAGCCAGCCCATTTCTGGTATTTTGCACTGGCAGCCTTAGCAAACTAAACACCTGTGTACATGATACATTGGGTTGGCAATGTCTTCAGAAGTGGCTCCAAGATGTGAAAACAACAACAAACAAATCTGTATATAAATGTTAAATTTCTTGAACTTGATAACTGTATTTAAGGTGGTTACAAAGTGAATATCCTTGTTCTTAGGAAATATACATGGAAGTATTAAGTGTTCAAGGAACATAATGTATAATCTCGTAATGTTTGGAAAATAGTTAAATGATTGATAGATGAATAGATAGATAGACGGATAATGGCAAATGTGGCAAAAGGTGAAAAGTTGGTGGATCTGGTTTTCTAGGTGGGGGATATATTGGAGTTCTCTGCCTGGGTTTTGTATTCTTTTTGCAACTGTCCTGTAAGTTTGCAATTATTTCAGAAAAAAATGTCTAATAATAAAAAAAAGTCACCCCAAAAATGGGACATTTATGGAAGAGGAAGATAGAAGTCTCTAGTCTAATCTGAACCCCTTCATTCTGGATTCCCCAAAGTACTTCACTGGTTCTGCTTGGACCATGGCTTCTTGACTGGCTGGTTAAGTCTATGAGGCCATGGAAATGCGGGACCCAGGGCGGAAATACATGCCTCAGCATCCCCTAAGGTTGGTAATGGGTGGGGTGTGTCACGGCTCTTCTCCCTTCTCTCAGTACCTTCTCTCTGGGACCCAGGATTCCACACCACCTCCTGGCTCTCCCTTCCTTTCCTCTCTTTCCCTTGCTGTGTCCCACCCCACTCCTGAAGTTCCTATCCCCTGGCCATTCCACTCCAGAAAAATTCCCCTTCAGGACCCATATCTTTGACCTTTCAGATTCAGACTTATTAAGCATTTCTTACAGACTGTGCCAGGCAATGAGCTAAAAGCTTCCCGAGGGCTTGAGCCAACTAGAATGAAGAGATTATGTGCCAGGCTCTGGCGCCAGGCTCCCAGGCTTGAATCCTGGCAAGGAGTAGGACTAATACTGGTTCCTACCTCAGAGAACTGTTTTAAAAGGAATCCATGTGACGCACTTAGTACAGCACCAGGCACCAGCAGCTGCTCAGTGCGCTGACATTCATGGGTGACCAATATTCACGTCTGATATTCATGGGTGACCATAGCATGTCTCCAACTTGAACACCCGTGTACTTTCCAGGGAGGCTAACAATTTGGTGACAGCTTCAAACAGATATTATTAAATGTCTGTTCAAATTTCATTTAGAGTTGCGGTTCTCAAACTTTGGCATGTACCAGCATCAACTGAAGGGCTTTAAAAAACCCATAGCTGAGTCTACCTGCAACGTTTCTGAGTATTGCCTGAGCAGTTGCATTTTTAACAAGTTCTCAGGTCCAAGGACTACACTTTGAGAACAGTGCTGTAGAGCTGTGATTCTCAGTCTTGGCTCCACATTAGAACTACCTGGGGGGCTTTTAAAACTCCTGATGCCAGGGCTGCATCCGACCAATTAGACCAGAAACTCCGGAGGCAGGAACCAGGCTTCAGGATTTTTTCAAAGCTCCCCAAATGGTTCCCACGAGATCCGAGGTTGAGAGTCATGATTTTGGGGGAGAACCTGAGCGCTTTGCAGGGAAATGGTGGGGAGAGGGGAGGGACAGTGGGAGCACTCTCCCTCTGCCCTCCTCTCTTCAGGAACTAATCCCCCAACATGAAGACACCCACCCTCCTAACAAGGCAGGTTAGCCTTCACTTCATGTGCCTGGAGGGTGGGGTCCCACTCCCAGTATAGCCTACCAAAATACTACAGGTGGCAGCATGCCCACTAAGAGGGGCTCTTTCCCCATCTCAACCTCTCAGTGCTCTTTTAGTATCTCCTACAGATTGGCTTCCCATTGGAATTGGAATAAAACGCCAAACTCCTTTCTGGAAACTAGAAAGCCCCTGCCGGCCCTCCTCCCCCTGCTGCCTTGGCTCCACGCTTCCTCTTTACAGCCTTCTGCTCGGCCTGCTCCTGCCACTACACGTACCATTCTCTCCATCCACCTGCTCTTCTCCCTGGTTTTCCCATGGCGTGCCCATTCTCCTCATTCAGGATTCAGGCCACACTCACACCTCAGAGAACCCTCCCTACCCCTTGCCTGGGCATGCCTCACCTTCTCTCCCAAGCACTTTGTGTCCTACTACTCTAGTTTATTTTCTTCATAGCCCTTAGCACTATCTGCAGTTAGTCCATTTATTGCCCATCTCCTCCAACAGCCGTATAAGCTCCCGGGAGCCAGGGAGTTTGTCTGTCAGTAAGACACAGCTGTATTCTTAGTTCCTGAAACATAATAGGTGCTCAATAAACATTTGCTGGGTGAACAAAGAGGGTCAGGACCTCCTCTTTTAATATGGCTCTGGTTCTCCCACCTCTGTGCTGTCCTCCCTCTCTGACCTTGGGTCAGTACTTCAGCTTCTTTGAGACTCAATTTTCTTGCCTGTAAATGGGGGAAATGATGCCTTCCCAGGCTTTCTTCCAAAGCTACTGTCATGACCCAGGGAAATTTTGATGGATTTAAGCTGAAGTGTGCTCTGCAACGTGGGGATAACTGGCTATCATTTCTGCATTTCAAACGGCCTTAACCCAATATAATGGCCTAAGCGTTGGATAGTAGGTCTAGTGAGGTGGGATATTTTAAGGGGATTGAGCCCATCCACGTTCCTCAAAATCTGCCATATAAGCAGCTACCTTCTCTGGCTACACCCAGAACCAGCCAGTGGGCTTCCATCCAACAGGCTATTTGCTGCAATTTCTTGGTGTATTTTGGGTGAAATCTACATCGAGTGAACCGAGAGTGGAGGTGTGGCGGCCAAGGAGGTGCCCGCTCTGATTTCCCTCCAGGAGAACACGCAGGGAGCACAGGTAACTGACAGCTTCCAGCTGCACTCTTGTGCCTCCACCATTGCATTCACTCCAATGACCGAGCATTACAGAGTCTCTAGAACAGGGCTATTCCCGCCCAGTGTCACACTCCTCCAACTGGCAACCTTCACTTGGGGGCTCCCCCTGGGCCTGGCCACAACTCTCAGAGCCGCACTGCCGCCGGGGTTACTCCCACCCAGGCCCCCTTCCTTCCCTTTCTCCTCACAAGGGGCACACCTTCACTGTGTCTGAAGCCTCTCCTGCCAACTCCTTTACAGGTGTTTCCCTGGTAAAACTCTGGTCCATCTCTTCCTGTCTTGTCGTATGCTTCTCAGAAGACTCAAAACCGATGGAGAATAGTTGGAGATTCCCCTTGTGGCCATAACTTCCTCATTTCGATTTAGACCCTGTAACAGCTTGCAAGGTATAAAACTTTAATAAGGCTTTATTGATTAGGGCACACCCTGTCTCCTTCTCTTTTAATGGAGTCTGCAGCAAGCTCGCCTGATGGAATAGACATTGCTCTGCTAACTCAGGGCCAAGTAAGGTGGCCCAAGACCCTTGCTGGAGAAGAGTCATGGAAATCACAGAAACATACATTTTGGGAAGTCCCTCTTTCTAAAATCTCCAGTGGAAATATTTATCCTTGTCCTTGAGGACAGCTCATCCTATGGGGAAAGAAGAACTTGGCAGAGAGGATTGGAAATTAAGACAAACTTGCCAAGTAGAACTAATCAGTGATAGAATGCAAGAGGAAGCAGGGGAGGAGGAAGTAGCAATGGGCTCAGGAGGAAAATGTGCTTAGTGGACCTGATCCAGGAAACATCCCCACCTGTCTCTGAAAGTATTCTGTAAGCCTCTCGCTGCAGAAGTACTGTGTGGAGAGGTAGTCCAGACCAAGTGAAAGACCAGAGGACTGGAGTAGGACTCCCCTAAAGATTTGGGTCTCCTTATCATCCCACTGTCCAACCAAAACCCCTCCCAAACCAAGTCTGGAAACCACTCATTTAGTTCATCCCTTCCTTTTGTCTACAGAGAAACAGAAGCCCAGAGAAATGATGTGACTTGCTCAAGCTCACAAAGTAAGTGAGCCGCAAAGGTGGATGAATTAGAACCCAGGGCCCCAGCCCCAGACCTGTTCTCTTTCTGCTACCCAATACCACCCCCACTCCCCCAAGGAACTTATCAATTCAATGTCAGTTTAGTGGCTATGTCAGTTCAGAGATAAGCCATTAAGCTGACATAGACAAATTAAGCTGAACAAGCAGATGTCCAGGCAAGGGCTAGGTAGATGTATAAAACTTCCTGTTCAGAGAAGGTGGGACCCAGGAGACTTCCCTGCTTTTCCCTGAAGGGGCCATTTATATATATTATTGTTTGTATTTACTCATGGATATTAAAATCTGTTGTTTGACAAATGTTCTACTACAGAACATACATACATACAGAACATACAACATACAGTGGTAGAAAAGCATGAGTTTTGGAGCCAGGCAGATCTGGCATTGAGCCCTGGCTCCTACAGCAGGATCGTGGACAAGTTACATAATCTTTTGGAGCCTCAGTTTCTTCATCTGTAAAATGTGGATAGCACCAACCTTATAGGTTGCTTTGAGGATTAGACATGATTTAAGTGAAGCACCTAGGCAGTGCCTGGCACATAGTCGGTGCTCAATAATTGCTGGAGAGTGTGATAGAAGGATAAGAATACTTGCCATTAATAACCTTAAAGATTTACAATGTTTGTGGCAATGAGGAAACAATGAACTGCTAAATTGTCTCTGCTGTTGGTAAGAAAATCAGAAGAGGGAGAAATAGGTTTTGACAGAATTAATCCCCAAAGACGTTTTAGGAAGGGGAGACTTGCCTTGAAACTTAAGGAATGGGTGGTTGTGACAGTTTAAAGCTGATGGACTGCAGAGAATTATGTTCTTAGAGTTAATCCATTTCTATGAGTGTAAACTTACTGTATGTTTACATTACCTTTTGATTAGATCACTTTAGTTAAGGGCCTTTTGATTAGTCTACTTCAATACGGCATGGTCCAGGGTGGATCTTAATCCCTATATTGGAATCCTTTATATAAGGGAATGAAATTCAGACTATGAGAGAGAAAGTCGGAAACAAGAAGCTGAAGCAACCAAACCCAGGGAGAAGGGAGAGACAAGCAGACGCCACCCTGCCTTGCCCTGTGGGCGAGAAGTCCAGGATCCCTGGCAGCTGGTCTTCAGGGAGAAAGCATCACCTGATGATACCTTGCTTTGGACACTTTTCTCAGCTCTGAAACTGTAAGCTTATAAGATAATAAATCCCCATTGTAAAAGCTATTTCTGGTATACTGCATTTTAGCAGCCTAGCAAACTGAAATAGAGGTTGGCTGGGAAGGTGGAGAAAAGGAGCGGATATGTGAGGAGGGGATACCGGTATGAGCAAAGAAGCAGAAGTGAGTAGGAGATAGACTACGGGAGTGACAGAGGAAGCTTTAGAAACTAATTTTACTAGATACTTACTGCTCCATCAAGACGGGAATTATGTAAAGAGATAGCTTCTGTGTGCTTTATGACGGTGAATTCTATCAATGGTTACTTATTTCCAATGTGAACTCTGAGCTGTTTATGAATTGAAGGAATAAACTTTGGTTTTCCCATTTTCATGTCTCTTACCTCTTAGCCCAGATTTTTAGAGGTGAAGAAACCGAGAACCAAATTAATTGACTTCCCCAAGGAAACACAGTATGGAAGGAGGACAGTTGGAATTTGAGCCCAAATCTTTTGAATCCCAAAAGCCTTTGCTCTTTTTCTTTTCATATTTCTTTTGTTTCTCCTTAGTACCCAACAGAAGACTGGGCAGGTAGATGATAAATACTTTGAAAAATGCAATAAGCCTCAACTGCAGTCCAAATAAATTGCAAGAGCCACAATAGTGGTTCTTCAACACTAAGTGCATATTCAGATCATCCAGGGAGCTGTAAAAAAGAAATATTGATCCCCAGGCTCCAATTCACCACTTATATTAGAATCTCAGGGGACTAGGCCTGGGCCTCAGCATTTATTAAAGCTCCCCAGGTGACTCCAGTATGCAGCTAACTTGTGAATCACTGAACTAGGAGCCTTAGCACACCTGGCCCAGCCCTATACTGGCATCTCTCTTGAATGACACACCATCTGTGTAATCCACAGCCCCTTTTTGCAGGCCTCACCAGGAGGCAGTTTCTCCTTCTCTCTTTCTCTGTCATCTGCCTCTTGATTTGGGCTTCTTATCCCGGGTAGTCACTAATTAATCCTCCTGGAACAATCAAAGAAGACCTAACCGTGGGTGCGTCATCTGGAGTTCTTCCTTGGTTGACTTGGCTTTCGGGAGCATGGGAGAAAGAGGGTGGGAAATAATCAATACTTCACATGAAATGCAAACATTTTATTTATTCAAGGTTTGTGAAATGCAGGGCTCTAACTTTTCCTCCTTCTCATTGGTTCCAGATGGTCCGTTTTCTTTTTCCATCCCCCACAATGACCACACTCACCCCTGCAATATAGTGAGGCAGGGACTGCCCATGCTCCTCCTCTTCCAGTTCATAAAATGATCTTGGTCTTTTGCCAACAATGTGTCTATAAAATGCTTTATGTGGATTTCAGGGCTAACTCACACAACATAGCAAACCATGAAGAGAGCCTCTTTTCTAGCCTTTTTACCATTGAGGGAGTAGAAGGATCCAATCAATTGCCAAAATATTTATTGAACACCTGTTTTGTGTAAGACAGAGATGCTGTTAGAGCCCTGCCTGGAGCTCCTTCTTGGGTCGGGCGCCCACCCACAGCTGTTAGGAGCTGTGTCTGTGGACGGCTCACAGCTGCCGCCCTCTGGAGGAACCCCCTCGACCGCTGGGAGCCCTCTTCACCACAGCCCAGGACTGACGGGAGTGGCACACAAATGGCAACTCACTTGCCTCGGAGGGGGTGTGGGTTATGCATTTCCAGACCAAGGCTAGAATTTACCTGTGCCCCATCCTTGCCCAGTGCTTCCCTTTTCCCTGCTTCCCCTCAAGGTCGCTGCCTCAAGAAGTCCCACGAGGCTGAGATCCTTTCTCAGAATCCCTTCTAGGGAACTGACCAAGGACACAAAGTTTGCTAGGTGACGTGAGGGCAGCAAAAATGTTAAAGACATACTTCTTATTTTTTAAATGCTTCTTGGGCCATTACAGAGAGAAAACACTAACCTGCAAAAAGTCGAACAGTGAAGATCATTTGGAACATGTCACAAGAGGCTACACAATTTTTAGGTGGTTTTAGAGGTAGAATGTTTTGAAGGAGGATGGCAGAAACCCATGAGAAAGAGCCTGCGAGAGGAAATAGCATGGACACAAATATTGCAATCAGAAAAGAAAACAAGAAGTGTGTAAAGCCAAAGGGCAGTGGCCCTCAGATCTCAGCACTCATTAAAATCCCCTAGAGGACTTGTTTAAAAACCAGGGATGAGGGAAGCGGATGTGGCTCTGCTGATAGAGCATCCGTCTACCACATGGGAGGTCCAGAGTTCGATCCCCAGGCCCTCCTGACCTGTGTGGTGAGTGGCCCACATGCAGAGCTGCAGCACACAAGGAGTGCCGTGCCACACAGGGGTGCCCTGCGTGGGGTGCCCCACATGCAAGGAGTGCGCCCTGCAAGGAAAGCTGCCCCATGTGAGGGAAATAAAAGAAAAGTGCAGCCCGCCCAGGAGTGGCCTTGCCCACGCGGAAAGTGTAGCAAAATGATGTAACAAAAAAGAGACACAATTTCCCAGTGCCATCAAGGGTGCAAGTGGGCACAGAAGAACACACAGTGAATTGACACAGAGAGCAGACAACTGGGGGGGGGGGGGAGAGGAAGGGGAGAGAAATTAAAAAATATATATATATATAAAAATACCAAACGGGGATGACTGGGCCTCACTCAGTTTCTGATCCAGTAAGTCTGGGGTGGGGCCCAAGATTTTGCATTTCTAACAAGCTCCCAGGGGCGCTGGTCTGGGGATGCACTCTGAGAACCCTGCTACAATGGGGTAAGGCTTAGAACAAGACTTGCTTCCAGCTTCTTTGTAAGAGGGACGCTTCTCCCCACCCAGGTAGCAGATTTTAGGGCAGAGGGTAGATACTTAAAGAACAGGAAGTCAAATTCTTAGCTTCTGACCTTTTTAGGAGATTTTCATACATTTCTGTCAGAGAAGCAATAACTTTAAAATTTGTGACTTACAAGAGCAGGGACCATGGGTAGAGGGAGAAAAGCTTGACTCTAAATATCAAAAGACTGAGATCATAAGGTTGTTACCATAAACCAGGGTCAGCAAACTGAGTCCAGAGGCCCATTTTGGGAAATAACCTTCTGTTGGAACACAGCCACACCTGTTTATTTACATATTGTCTTTGGGGCTACCGTGGCAGAGTTGAGTGCTTACAACAGAGATCATATGTTCTGCAAAACCAAAAATAGTTACTTTTTGGCTCTTTATAGCAAAAGTTCGCCATCTCTTGTCATAAACCATACAGTAAGGAAAATGGGGCTGGGGAGTGATAAAGGAAGACCTTTTCTCCTGCTTCTGAGAGAGGTGATGCATTTACAACCAGCTGGTGGGAGAGAAGAAAAGCATTAAGATTATGATTAAAATATCTCCTAGCACAGAAAAGAGGATATAACAAAGTTATGTTCAGTTACAGGAAAACAAGCTTCCATTTTTATATTTCTGCATTACCTGCAAAAGCCACATCTGCTGGGAGTAATTTAACAGGAGCCCAAAGGGGAGAGGGGAACAAAATGAGAAGGAAGTTCTATGTGGCTTCAGTTGCAGAGGGCCTTTCCACCTGGGTGTCTCGCTCTCGTCCAGACAAGGGTTTCTGGCCTATGTCAGTTGCTTAATGAAGGTTTGCTATTATTATTTAAGTTACCAGGTATTATTATTATTATTATTATTAATAAGAACTTCCTCTGTGTGATGTTATGGGCTATATCTGTCTCTCTATAAATTTAATTTCAAATTCAATAAACAAGTCCATTTCACAGATGCACACCTGAGACTCAGAACCTTCAGGTAGCTACCATGTGGCTGGTAAGGGGATTATCAGAGAACAGAAGTCGTGTCTCGCTGAATATACACAGGCTAAGCATTTGGGCCTTTCTCCTCAAAGTTATGGTAAGTTGTTGGAGGCTTTGAAAAGAGGACTATCCATGATAAAAAGAGAGTAAAGTCTGAGTAGAGTGGGTTGAAATTGTTTTACTTTTATAGCTGTTTCTTCCAAACAGGCTGTGCTCTTAAAAATGAAGAACAATGTTTTATCACCTGGGTCACCTCCGGCCCATATAACCACAAGGTCATTAGAAAGAAACATTAGTCTGCTGTGATTTTTAAAAAATATCTCTGTTGAGGTGTCTTGACAAGATGGAATGCCTAAACTTCTAAAATTCCTATCTCCCTAAGAGTCCCACTTATGGCAGCAAGACAGCTGCCTTTCTCCATGGTTTTTCTTGCCAAACTCCCCAAAATTCAATGCTTTTTAGCTCTTCTCTCTCTTTTGTGCCACCTTTCTGGTTCCAACTTGTTCTGCCCCCTCCAATGTAAATGGATCTGGCTTTTACCGGCTTCCCCGCCCACCTTCCCAACACTGGCTCCTTGCACTTCACTTCCTGGGCAACACCCTGTTCAACCAAACGAAAATACTAAGAGCTGCGAAGGAAAACTGGGACAGCTTGTTGGGACATTTGTGTGCAGGTAGAGACAGTGAATACTCAGAACGTTCTATTTTGTGTGTATGTCTGACCTATTCCTTTGCATCCCCAGGGCCCGGTGGATATGTTTGGCAAATAGTAGGTGCTCAATAAATGCATGTTGGATAATGAATGAATAGAGGGAAAGAGCCTGAAGGTAGGACAGCCTGTTAGGATCCATCAGTCATCCATGTGCAAACCTTTGAGTTTTGGGCGGTATACAGAGAAGTAGAAATCAAGAGAAGCAACTGAAATGGGACAGGGGTGTAGGGAGAAAAGATTTGCATGGGACTTGAACACTGACTGGCTTGGGAGGACGAGGGAGAGGGAGGAGTCACAGAGTGATTCCTGAGCTCACAGCTAGGACAGCGGGCCAGGACAACAGAGGGTATATTAGTCAGCCAAAGGGGTGCTGATGCAAAATATCAGAAATCGGTTGGTTTTCTTAAAGGGTATTTATTTGGGGTAGGAGCTTACAGATACTAGGCCATAAGGGATAAATTCTTCCCTCACCAAAGTCTATTTTCACGTGTTGGAGCAAGATGGCTGCCAATGTCTGTAAGGGTTTGGGCTTCCTGGGTTCCTCCCTTCCTCAGGCTTCTTTTTCCTGGGCTCAGGGTTTCTCTTTTCCTGGGGCTCACTTCTGTTTCCTCTGTGAGCTTACTTCCTAGGGCACCAGCTTAAGGCTTCAGCATCAAATTCCAAACTCAAAACTCCAACATCAAAAACCCTCAACTTGGGAAGCAGACTTGGCTCAATGGATAGGGTGTCCGCCTACCACATGGGAGGTCCATGGTTCAAACCCCAGGCCTCCTTGACCCGTGTGGAGCTGGCCCACATGCAGTGCTGATGCATGCAAGGAGTCCCGTGCCACTCAGGGGTGTCCCCTGTGTAGGGGAGCCCCATGCACAAGGAGTGCCTCCATAAGGAGAGCCGCCCAGCACAAAAGGAAGTGCAGCCTGCCCAAGAATGGCACTGCACACACGGAAAGTTGACACAACAAGATGATGCAACAGAAGGAGACACAGATTCCCGGTGCCACTGATAAGGATAGAAGCGGTCACAGAAGAACACACAATGAATGGACACAGAGATTCTATGTCTGGGGGGAGGGGGGAAGGGGGGAGAAATAAATAAAAAATCTTAAAAAAAAAAACCCAACCAACCAAACAAAAACCCTCAACTCTGTTCTTTGCCATGCCTTTTATCTGTGAGTCCCCACCCTTTGGCACAAGAGGTTTACATAATTACTTAATCAAGTAAACCTCTGAATCCAATATAATCTAATATGCCCAGAGGAGAAGATCAGTTTACAAACATCATCCAATATTTCTTTTTGGAATTCGTCAATACTATCAAACTGCTACAGAGGGGTAAATGGAACGATGGCAGTGGGTGATGGAGATGGCTGCCAAAAGCAGCTGTAGGAACTGAGCCATGCACAACTCCAGGGGGCAGTCCTCGCATTGCCAAGGGCATGATGAGATGGCATTTAGTAGAGTTGGGCTGTGCTGCATGTGCACAGCCATTTGCAGCAGCGGATGCAGGGAGCAGTCCTGAGGAAGGTAGATACTGCCCACGGCATCACACAGAACCCCCAAAGGGGATCCCTCCTTCTGAGAACCCTCCTGAGAAAGGCCTCTGAGGGCAGCAGTCACTGGCGGCCTGGGTCTGTTAGCCTCTCTGAAGCGAAACGTGCTATGGGCTTTCTGAAGAGTAAGAGGCTGCGGTCCTCCTGCAGAGGAGTTTCTCAAATGAAGAGACACCTGCGGAGTGAAGCGCACCAGGCCGACATTGGACAGAGTGGACCCCCCTCGCTCACAGAGCCTCCGCTGAGGGGCCGCAGCTCCAGGCACAGGCCTGAGGAACAGGGTGTGGTGTGTAGGCCAGGTCCAGACCTGGCCACGGAAAGCCCCCAAGTAGATATGAATGGATAGCTCCTCTGCCTATGAACACACGTGCCAAGAAGGGGAAGTTACCCCACAAATGACACTCCAAGAATTTAAGGCCTGGATTCCCAACATTTACGTGAGGCTTGGCGACATGGCAGATTTATTGCCTGATAAGGTAGTTAAGGTGTTTCTGGGTACTGATGTGGCTGAGTGTATAAAGGCAGCCAGCTCACGGTCCTATGCTTCTCTAACCTTGCTGGCATCTTATTTCACCTGGGCTGCCAAGACTACCAAACCTTGGACGGGCCTTCTTGAAATTCAAGGGAGGTAATGGGGAATCTCCTCCACCCAACTTCATCAAAAAGGCATTTAGACTTCCAGGAAGATGGTGGTCTAGGAAGACATGGAGCTCTCTTCTCCTCCAGAAAAATAGCTAGAGGATAGGCTGAAAAAGTCTGAAAAATATCTTCTAGAGTTTAGGACACCAGACAAGGACTGGACACTGCCCAGAGGACAGAGAAACAAAGGAGGGAAATCACAACAGAACTGTGAGCTGAAACCAGTGGCTGCTGCTGCTGGCACCCTCTCCCACACTGAAGACACCCTAGACTACTCAGGCCTCTGGGCCTGTGGCTATAGACAAAGGGGGCTCCAGGAATCTACTATTCCAGGAAAGGGAAGCGAGAGGGACACAGCCTAAGGCTGACTCAGTTTCTGACCCACACATTTGGTCTGCTGTGCCCCATAAACCCTTCCAGGCCAGATGGGGCCACACCATGGTTTGCCTTGGGAGCCAGCAAGGGACTAAAGATATACGACCCTCCCAATCTCCTTTTCTACTGAGACTGATTGTTGGGGACTCAGAAGAGTGGAAATATTTCTTTCCTGGGAAAAGGAGGGGGCAGCCAAAGAAGACTGTAAAACTGTCTCTGAGAAAGTTTGAATTACAAGGCTCTTAGCCTCCAGACAGGAAGCTCTATCACATTTATCTAGTCTGTGTTGCAACAAACACTCTGACCAGGCATTGAACTGAGAGCTACCAAAGAGCATCATCTGCTGGCCGACAAAGGAAGTACATATGAGAAAATGAAAAGTAAGAGGGTTTTTTGGCCTTTAAAACCTCCCTTCTCAAGGCCCTAGGAAGCAGGTCTGCAATCAATTACTGGGTCCAGAGCCCAGTTTTGAGCAACTAGCAGGGACAATCCTAATGATCCAGGTCAAGTCAAGAATCAAAGAGCAGCAGTAACACACAGCCTCCTGACACTAAATCCCTACAAAAAAGAAAGAAATCGAGCATCTGACTAAACTACCTCATAATCAGATGCCTAGACATCAGCAAAAAATTATAAGCCATACTAAGGAAATGGAAGACTTGGTCCAAGAAAAGAAATATATTAAAGCCCCAGAAAAAATGCAGGATTTGAGAGAACTAATTAGCAAGTTGCACATAGATTTCTAAAATCAGTTTAATGAGTTGAAAGACAATATGGCTAAAGAAATAAACAACATCAAGAAGACATTGAGCAAGCACAAAGAAAAATTTTGAAATCTTGAACAGAAAAGTAACAGAGGTTATGGGAATGAAAGACAAAATAGGTGAGATAAAAAACACATTAAGGGAAGTGGACTTGGCCCAGTGGATAGGGAGTCTACCTACTACATGGGAGACCCAAGGTCCCAACCCCAGGCCTCCCTGACCCGTGTGGAGCTGGCCCATGTGCAGTGCTGATGCACGCAAGGAGTGCCCTGCCATGCAGGGGTGTCCCCCGTGTAGGGGACCTCCACGCGCAAGGAGTGTGCCCCGTAAGAAGAGCCGCCCAGTGTGAAAGAAAGTGCAGCCTGCCCAGGAATGTTGCCACACACACAGAGAGCTGACGCAGCAAGATGATGCAATAACAACAACAATAAAAAAGAAACACAGATTCCCGTGCTGCTGAAAACAACATAAGTGGACAAAAAGAAGAACATGCAGCAAATGAACACAGAGAACAGACAACTGGGGTGGGGAGGGGGAAGGGGAGAGAAATAAATAAAAAAAGATCTAAAAAAAAAACACATTAGAAGCATACAACAGCAGACTTGAAATGATAGAAGAAAGAATAAGTGATACTGAAGATAGAACAGCCACAATTGAAGAGAGAAAAGAATGGAAAAAATTGAGCAGGGGCTCAGAGAGTTGAAAGACAACATGAAATGCATCAGCATACATGTCATGGGGGTTCCAGAAGGAGAAGAGATGGGAAAAGGGGCAGAAATAGTATTTGAGGAAATAATAGCAGGAAATTTCCCAAAATTTCTCACAAAAGAAATGAACTTTCATATCTAAGAAGTACACTGTATCCCAAACAGAATAAATCTGAATGGACCTCCTCGAAGACACACACTTCACAGAATGTCAAATGTCAAAGATAAATAGAAAATTCTGAGCAGCAAGGGAGAAGCAAACTATCACATACAAGGGACACCCAGTAAGACTTAATGCAGCTTTCTCTTCAGAAACCATGGAGGCAAGAAGACAATGGTATGATACAATTAAGAAATGAAAGAAAGAAACTGCCCACTGAGAATTCCTTATCCAGCAAAACTGTCCTTCAAATATGAAGGTGAGTATAAAATAATCATAAACAGAAACTAAGAGAGTTTGTAAAAAAATAATCCACTTTGCAAGAAATATTAGGAAGCCTTAGAACCTGAAAGAAAAAGATAGGAAAGAGATGCCTGGAGGAGAGCATAGAAGAAAGAATAGCAGACAGGATAAGCAAAAGAGTGAAAAGACAGGCAAAAATACGATATATGAAAACCAAAGAATAAAATAGTGGAAGTAAATAATGCATTTACTGTAATATCATTGAATGTGAATGGATTAAACTCCCCAATCAAAAGATACAGGCTGACAGAATGGATAAAAAAACATGAGCCATCCATTTGCTGCTTACGAGAAACCCATTGGCTGGAAGTGAAAGGTTGGAAAAAGATACTCCACATAAATAGTAACCAAGAAAGAGCAGGAGTAGCTAGACTAATATCAGACAAAACAGACTTTAAATGAAAAAAAGTTATAAGAAATCTAGAAGGCCATTATAATATTAATAAAAGAGACAAATCACCAGGAAGATATAAGTTATAAATATCTATGCATCTTACTAGGGTGTCCCAAAATACATAAGACAAACTAGCAAAACTGAAGGGAGAAATAGATATCTCTATAACAGTCTTTGGGGATTTCAACACCTGACTCACATCATTAGATAGAACAACTAGGGAGAAGATCAACTAGGAAACAGAGGACTTGAACAATAATATAAATGAACTAGACCTAACAGATATATACAGAATGATGCATCCAAACCCAGCAGGTTCTACATTCTCAAATGCCCATGGATCTTTCTCCAGGATAGACCACATGTTAGGGCACAAGGTAGCTCTCAATAAATATAAAGTGACTGAAATTATACAAAGCACTTTCTCACGCCATAATGGAATGAAACTGGAGAATCAATAATAGACAGGAAAAAAAGTAAATTTGCAAATATGTGGAGGCTAAACAACACATTCCTAAATAATCAGTGGGTCAAAGAAGAAATTGCGAGTGAAATCAGTAAATATACTAAGACAAATGAAAACAAGAACTCAACTTATCAAAACTTAAGGACTATAGCAAAGGCAGTCTTTTTTTTTTTTATTGACTTTGTAATAATATTACATTAAAAATATATATGTGAGGTCCCATTCAACCCCCCCCCCCCAACAACACTCGTTCCCATCATCATGACACATCCATTGGATTTGGTAAGTACATCTTTGGGCACCTCTGCACCTCATAGACAATGGTCCACATCATGGCCCATAGCAAAGGCAGTCTTGAGAAGGAAATTAATAGCCCTATATGCCTATATTAAAAAAGAAGGAAGATATAACTGAAGAAGTAGAGAAACTAAAAAAAAAAACAAAAAACAAAACAGCAAGCCAATCCCAAAGCAAGCAGAAGGAAAGAAATAATAAATATTAGAGCAGAAATAAGTAAAACAGAGAACAACAACAACAACAAAGTAGAGAAAAGCAACAAAACCAAAAGCTAGTTCTTTGAGAAGATCAATAAAACTGAAAAACACCTAGTTAGACTAAAAAAGAAAAAAAGAGAAAAGATGCAATTAAATACAATCAGAAATGAAAGGGGGAAGTTAAACTGACCCCACAGAAATAAAAAAGGATCATAAGAGGATATTATGAGAAATTGTATACCAACAAACTAGACAACCTAGGTGAAATGGACAAATTCTTAGAAATGACAAACAACCTACACTGAAGCTACAAGAAATACATGAACTTAACAAACCAATCACATTTAAAGAGAGTGGATCCATCATCAAAAATCTAGCAAAGAAAAGTTCAGGACCAGATGGCTTCACAGGTGAACTCCTTAAAGCATTTTGAAAAGAATTAGCCCCAAGCCTGTTTAAACTCTTCCAAAAAATAGAAGAGGAGGGGAAATTGTCCAGCAACTTTCAGGAAGCCAACATCACCCTAATACCAAAGCCAGCTAAGGACACTACAAGAAAAAGAAAATTACAGACTTATCGTTTCTAATGAACATAGATGCAAAAATTCTCAACAAAATACTTGCAAATCAAATCCAACAGCACATCAAAAGGCTTATACAACATGACCAAGTGGAATTTATTTCTGGTATGCAAGGCTGGTTCAACATAAGAAAACTCAATCAACAATATACCACATTAAGAAATTGAAGGAAAAAAAACACATGATAAATCTCAATCAATGCAGAAAAGGCATTCAACAAAATCCAGCATACATTTTTGATAAAAACACTTAAAAAAATAGGAATAGAAGGGAAATTCCTCAATATGATAAAAGGTATATATGGGGAAGCAGATTTGGCTCAACAGATAGAGCATCCATCTACCACATGGGAAGTCCAGGGTTCAAACCCAGGGTCTCCTGACCCATGTGATGAGCTGGCCCACACGCAGTGCTGATGTGTTGCAAGGAGTGCCATGCCACGCAGGGGTGTCCCCTGCATAGGGGAGCCCCACACACAAGGAGTGCACCCTGTAAGAAGAGCCGCCCAGTGCGAAAAAAGTGTAGCCTGCCCAGGAGTAGTGCCGCACACCTGGAGAGCTGACACAGCAAGATGACACAATAAAAAGAGACACAGATTCCTGGTACTGCTGACAAGAATACAGGCGGACACATAAGAACACACAGCAAATGGACACAGAAAGCAGACAACTGGGGGGGTGGGGGCGGGGAAAGGGAGAGAAATAAATAAAAAATAAATCTTTAAAAAAAAGGAAAAAAAAAGGCATATATGAAAAACCTACAGACAACACTGTATTCAATGGGGAAATGTTGAAAGTTTTCCCTCTAAGATCAGGAACAAGACAAGGATGCCCACTGTCACTGTTATTTTTCAATATTGTAATAGAAGATCTAGCTATGGCAATTAGACAAGAAAAAAAAAATTAAAGGCATCCAAATAGGAAAAGAGGAAGTAAAACTCTCACTATTTGTGGATGACATGATCCTGCATTTAGAAAATTCTAATGTATCCATGACAAAGCTACTTGAACTAATAAACAAGTTCAGCAAAGTGGCAGGATACAAGATGAACACACAAAAATCCATGTTTTTGGACACTGGTACTGAACAACCTTGGGAGAATATCAGGAGGGAAATTCCATTTACAATAGCAACAAGAAGACTCAAATACCTAGGGATTAATTTAACCAAAGGAGTACAGGACCTATATGCAGAAAACTACAAAGCAATTCTAAAAGAAGTTAATGAAGACCTAAACAAATGGAAAGACATTCCATGTTCATGGGATTAGAAGACTAAACGTCATGAAGATATAAATCCTACACAAATTTATTTATAGATTCAATGCAATACCCATCAAAATTCCAATAGCCTACTTCACAGAATTAAAAAATGCAATTACCAAATTTATTGGGAAGGGAAAGTGTAGCGGAATAGTCAAAAGCATTCTATAAAAGAAGAACAATATGGGAGGAATTTCACTGCCTGAACTACAAAGCCAAAGCTACAGTGGTCAAAACTGCATGGTAGTGGCATAAAAATAGACACATCTATCAGTGGAATAGAATTGAGAATCCAGAAATAAGCCCTTGCCTATATGGTCAATTGGTTTTTGACAAACCTGTCAAGTCCATGTTAACGGTACAAAACAGTCCCTTCAACAAATGGTGCTGGGAGAACTGGATATCCATAACCAAAAGAAGGGAGGAGGACCCTTATCTCACTCCACATATAAGAATCAACTCAGCACGGATCAAAGACCTAAATATAAAAGCCAGGACCATAAAACTACTGGAAGAAAATGTAGGGACCTTATAGTAGGTTTTGGTTTCTTGGACCTTCCACCCCAAGTATGCACAACAAAAGAAAAAATAGAGAAATGAGACCTCATCTAAATTAAACACTTTTGCACCTCAAAGGACTTTGTCAAAAGGCTAAAAAGACAGCCAAATTAATGGGAGAAAATACATGGAAATCACATGTCCAATAAGGGCTTAATATTCATTATATATAAAGACATGTTACAACTCAACAATAAAAAGACAAACGAGCCAATTATAAAATGGGGAAAAGACTTGAATAGACATTTGTCCAAAGAAATAGAAATGGCAAAAAAAAAAAAAACAACCCACAAGTGTAGCAGTTTGATATGGTTATGAATTCCAAAAATAGATATTGGATTATATTTGTAATCTGATCTGTACCTGGGCCTGATTGAGTTATGATTAGAACTTTAATTGGGCCACGTCATTAGGGTGTTGAGTCCCCACTCACCAAGGGGTGGGGAATCACAGATAAAAGGCATGGCAAAGGCCAGAGTTGGAGCTTTTGATGTGAGGTTTTCTGACGTTGGAATTTGATGCTAAAGACTTAAGTTGCAGCCCTGGAAAGTAAGCTCACGGAGGAAAGAAAAGCCAGCCCCAGGAAGAAAGGAACCTTGAACCCAGAGTAAAGCAAGACCCAGGAACGTAGGAACCCAGGAAGTCTGAACCCTTACAGACGTTAGCAGCCATCTTGCTCCAAATAGACTTTGGTGAGGGAAGTAACTTATGCTTTATGGCCTGGTATCTGTAAGCTCCTACCCCAAATAAATGCCCTTTATAAAAACCAACCGATTTCTGGTATTTTGCATCAGCACCCCTTTGGCTGACTAATACAACAAGAGAAAAATGTTCAATATCCCTAGTGATTAGGGAATGCAAATCAAAGCTACAATGAGATATCATTTCACCCCTATCAGAATGGCTACGATTAAAAAGAAAGTATTGGAGAGGATGTGGAAAGATAGGAACACTTATTCGTTGTTGGTGGGAATGCAGAATGGTATAGCCACTGTGGATGACTGTTTGGCAGTTCCTAAAGAAGTTGAATATAGACTTGCCATGTGACCCTGAAATACCACTACTGGGTGTATACCCAGAAGAACTGAGAGCAGTGACACGAACAGACATCTGCTCACCTATGCTCATAGCAGTGTTATTCACAGTTGCCAAAAGCTGGAAACAACCCAGGTGTTCATCAATCGATGAATGGATAAACTGGTGTATTCACACAATGGAATATTATGCAGCAGTAAGAAGAAATGAAGTCGTAAAGCATATGACGACATGGATGAACCTGGAGGACATTATGTTGAGTGATACAAGCCAGACATAAAAGGATGAATACTGTGTGATTACATTACTAGGAACTTAATGTATTGTGTACCATATTGTATGAGTCCAAAAAAAAGTGTATGTAATTAGTACATTTAATTGAGAAGTGTGTTTTTTAAACTGTATTTTCTTTTTCTTTTTAAATTATTGTTTATATTTTCAATTATTAAATGTAAAAAATAAAGTTAAGAATTTTTTGATAAAAACATTTCATTTATATCCTTCACACTTACGTTGGAAGTAAACCAAAGAAAAAGGAACTTCCACTGAGTCTAAGTTGTCATTTTCACCCATCCTTGAACCAGAACATATTCCCGGTCTAGCCTAGGGTAGGGTATTGGCTAGGAGAAGAGTAGAAGATGTACGCAGGCTGTGTGCTGGTCCTGCCATTTTCTAACAGCGTGACCTTGAGTTAGTTATTTAACCTCTCAGTGCCTCCTCTGAAGGATGGAACTAATACTATACTGATACCATATGATTGCTATGGAGATTAAATGAGATGATGTATATAAGCACAGTGGTCAGTACTTTCTGGGCATTGTAACGCAGGTCAGTCTGTGCGTTCCACTTGGTGGTGGGTGGGGAGGGATAAGTGGGAGGCAGAGGCATTGGCAGGTGGAGACCGCACTGCTGCTGGAGTCAGGACAGCTGGATGCAGGGTCCAGGCTTAAGGGGTGCTGCTGCCGGAGTTGTACTGGGTATCAGGGCCGCAGCCAAGTGAGCTGGGCCACAGCCCAGGGCTCCAGCCCAGCTGGGCAAGCTCCACAGGGCAAATCAGGGAAGCACACTCGGGTTATTGTGGGAAATGAGACCATACATTCAGAATTTAAAAGAAGACTGCAGCAGACTGTCAGCGTTCTGCCCGTGTCCCTTCAGATCCCTGAACAGTTTGAGCCCTTTCACGCCAGCAGCCAGCAGCCATGCCTCTCTGATAGAGGACTGCTCCAGGCTGCTGAGAATTTACACCTCAAACCTTGGCCACCCCGCCCTGATTGAGTGGGGCGTGAGGTGTGACTTGTACTTCCTTGTGGCTTCCCTGTGAGATTGCGCCCGAGTTACCCTCTGTGGGCCATTGCTGGATACGCCCTTTCACTCCTTAACAGAACCTGAGCAGGTGAGGTGCTGTCTGAGCCCTCCATGGTGGGACGTGCTCCAGCAATCTGAGCTCCAGGTAAGAGGTCAGGACCGTGCCTGAGGCCGGGTTCTCATTCTGGCTGATGGGAGCCCCCATTTGGTCATAGTTCTTGGGTTGCCAGCACCAGGAACAGACCCTGGAGCGTTTACATGAAAAGGGAATCTATTGGGAGGACATTAGGAAGCTTGTGAAACTGACAGGAAGGCAGGGAGACTGAGCTGGAAAAGGAGGGAAAAATGGAGGAACTCAGGGGGATGAGAAGAGTAGGGGCCAACTGTTTTCAACTCTTTTGTCTTTCTGCTCAAGATTCAAATGTCAGAGAGAGAGAAAGAGTGCAATCAGAAGGTGAGGTAACTTAACTGCCCTACCAGACTGTGTTCAGCGAGGAGAGGACAATTCCCCTTGCATGAAAACAGGGTGTTGGGGGTTGTTTTGCTGTACAGACATACAGGATAAAACAACAGATGCACCCGTGAACCCGAGGCTTGGGTGGCTGCAGAGCCATGTCCACAGCTTGGCTGCCCAGCTCTGAGGCCTGCGGCTGTGCTGTGCCGGGCAGCTCTGGCCTGCTCCTCTGTCTTCTGGAGGCCGATGGCCTGAGCACCATGGGCCTCGGGGTGTCAGAGTGGAAAAGGCTCAGTCACTGGGGCCTGCTTTGGTCCCTGGCTGTGAAGAGAAGATGTAGAACCATAGTCATATGAAGCTGCCCTCATGAGGCTGCACCTCATGCGTTGTCAAGCTGCTTTTAGACACTTCACCTCACTTCACCACTCTGCTGGGGCACTTCTCACTTGATTTTAGAGTGGAGGCTCTTGAAGCTCTGGAAGTCTGGCTGGCTTGTCTTGGGACTCAAAGATCAGGTTTGTAACTCCCTGGGGTTCAGGGCTTCTCCACTAGATTGCCCAAGAAAGTGAGAGGCTGAAACATTATCTCTAGGGGGTTGCCAAATTGCTTCGTAAACTGGGTTTGAGAGAAGATAGCACAAAGGAGCCTGTGAAGACTTGTTCTATTTGTTATCAAGGAAATAGAGATATAGATAGATATAAATATAGAGATATACTATTAATTTTCCAGGCCCAGAGGACATATTCCTCACTAACTTCTGAGGAGAAATGCATTTTGGTTTTATTTTCTTTTAAGTCCCTAAAAGTTGTTGACCTGCCTTGGTGGCTATCCAGTCACATTTGTTTAGTAAAGTACAGCAGAGAAAAGAAAGCATAGGCCTCTATAGTCAGGTGACTTTGGATTTGAATGCCAGCCGTATCATTTAACTAAGTGACTGGCACAAGTCTTTTAACCTCTCTGTACCTCAGTTTTCTCCTCTGTAAATTAGGGGTGATAAGGTCTGCCTTTTAACCTTCAGTGGGTAGCATGTCTTTGAGGAAAGACAAGCAGGATTGTGTACTGAGTCAACCCAGGCACGGTCTGGAGCTTGCCTGGCCTTGAGCCAGTCAGAACTGTGGCTGGGCATGGCCTCAACTTCCCACAGTGCTGTCAGCGCCGATGTGCAAATCCTTGGGCAGCTGGCGTCCCACTGCAAGCTTTTCTCTGCTAGCAAGACCACTCTCATGACTTCAGAAACCCATCTTTTCACGTCCCATCAGGTGCCGTCTGTCCCCAGCCTGAGTCCCTATGAAAAGGGAAAGCAGCAGGGGGTGGGGTCCCTCTTCTGGAGCACAGCCATGAATCCCTCAGCCAAGCCTGGCGTAGCAGACCTCAGCATGGAGTGGCAAGAGGCTGGGCCTGCAGTTTGGTCCATGTTCCCT
Source organism: Dasypus novemcinctus (assembly GCF_030445035.2). Classification (NCBI taxonomy): domain Eukaryota; kingdom Metazoa; phylum Chordata; class Mammalia; order Cingulata; family Dasypodidae; genus Dasypus; species Dasypus novemcinctus. The sequence continues at coordinate 63,782,720 of NC_080686.1, read as the reverse complement.
GGAGAGAACTCCCTCCTGGCCTCCTTTCATGTAGGGTGAGCTTAGGAAAGCAGCTTTGCAGTGGAGGAACTCACAGGCAGCTTGGTCTTGTAGGCTGGATGTGGGGCCCAGCGAGGCCACGGTGACTGTGTTCTGGCTTAAGGAGCCACAGTAGGCCCCAGGCTAGCCCTGACCTTTCCTCTGGACTTGGAGAGCCCAGGGACAGTGGAGGCGACTCTGCAATCCCACCTCCATATTTACAAAAACTACAACCAAGTCTTCAACACATGGGCCTGGACCCCAGTGTCTTCCTAGGGAGGAGAGAGAGGCAGACTTGCACGCAGTAAAATGATGCTCAGCGTTCCTGGAAACATTCACAAAACAGAGTTTGCCTCTGCAGAATCAAGGATTTCATTTCAGGATCAAATAGACATTCCTCTCCCTGAGAAGTAATTTAAAATGGGAATGCTTTATTTTGCCTCAGGTGATAGAGTGACGAGCCCAGGTAAAATCAGGTGACTATAGGGTGGTTCACAGAAGGACTTTTTTTTTTTTTTTTTTTTTTTAATTTTTTTATTTTTTATTGAATTTGTAATAATATTACATTAAAAATATATATGTGAGGTCCCATTCAACCCCACCCCCCCACCCCCCCCTCTCCCCCCCCCCCCAACAACACTCGTTCCCATCATCATGACACATCCATTGGATTTGGTAAGTACATCTTTGGGCACCTCTGCACCTCATATACATTGGTTCACATCATGGCCCATACTCTCCTCTATTCCATCATGTAGGCCCTGTGAGGATTTACAATGTCCGGTGATTACCTCTGAAGCACCATCCAGGGCAGCTCCATGTCCCTAAGACGCCTCCACCTCTCATCTCTTCCTGCCTTTCCCCATACCCTTTGTCCATTATGTCCACTTTTCCCAATCCAATGCCACCTCTTCTATGTGGACACTGGATTGGTTGTGTCCATTGCACCTTTATGTCAAGAGGAGGCTCAGATTCCACCTGGATGCTGGATGCAATCCTCCCATTTTCAGTTGTAATCACTCTAGGCTCCATGGTGTGGTGGTTGTCCTTCTTCACCTCCATCTTAGCTGAGTGTGGTAAGTCCAGTCCTTATCCTTCCCATGAAGCAAGGGTCTCTGCAGCCAGTGGGTATTTGCAGGGGAAGCAGTGGACCAGGCCAGCTGCAGCACAAGGCCCAGCTGTACTTACTGTGGCTCACGCCTGAGAGCCCCAGGGTAAGTCCAGGTAAGCCCCGGGGTTTGCTTTGCAGTAAAATGACTAAATAGTAAGATCCAAGCCTTGTTCTAAAAGGAAAAAATTTAAAATAAGCTTTTGCTTAGGAAGAAAGGAAAAAGGCAAACAGCTCACATTTCCAGTGATGACTTCTAGATAAAAAACCGGGGCTCTCAGTGAAGACGGTTCCCCCCAGGATGGGCTCCACGAGTGATGGCATCTCCTCCTCTGGAGGCATTCCGTAATACGATAAACTCTCGTGGGTCTGATGATTTAAATACAGTCCTGCCCAAAGGCCAGCAATTGAACAGAATTAATAAAGGGGATCCTATGGGTCAAACTGGTGCCTTCAGCTGAAAATCTTGTCTGATCTGATCCAAACAATTTAAATAGCACCAATAGCTGCCTGTTTTGCCCCAATTGTACTCCACGAGGTAGATACTATTGTTATCTTCCAGTTTTACAGGGGAAACATCGGTGATTGGCACTTACCCATCATCCACGCTCCCCCAGCCACACCTCCCATCACTGCTCATGCTATGCCTGGCATGAAGCGCTCTGAAAATATTTGTCAAATAAGCAGAAAAATAAGTGCCTGCTAATAGAAACTCAATTTTACTCAGTTAGCAAATAAACATTTATCTCAGGAAAAGTAGCCCAGGAATGAATCATGAGTAGTTCAAACCAGCTATGGCAATCCCATTTCCCTGTGCAGTGATTGGTCTAGGAGTGGGTGTATGGCCCAGTTCTGACCAATGAGGTGTAAGAGCAGCTGTAACATAACAATGTTAAAATATTGAATTACTTTTATACTAGATGGTAAATACTGCTTCTCTGGTCACTCTCCCCTTGCCCTGGTCCTCCTGTATCTTCCCATTATCCAGCATCTATAAGGCTATATCTGACATAAAAGGGGTTCTCCAAAACTTTGCTCCAGCATTTGATCTGTTCTGATTGTCCAGTGTTCATGCCATACTGGTTGTTAAATATCTTGAACTTTACTCCTGAGTTATGGGAAGTCTGTAGGGAGTTTTCTAAGAAAACTTTTTTTCCTGGATAAAAAAAACTAGAGGCTCATGGCCTTTTGCCTATACCCCTTCTTTCTGCCTTAAGGCTGTTTTGTGGCACTGTGGCAGCCATCTTGTGACCATGAGGCAATGAGTCAACCAGAAGACAAACAGCCCGTGAGTCCTTGTTGGTACTATGAAGCAACTGCACCAAACCCAGAACCATCCTCCCTCTAGATGTTTTATTATATGAGATAGTTAAGTATTTTTCAAGTATTCACCTTGATTAGGTGGTTCTTCTGTTACTTGGCAGCTGAACACATCCTAAACAATACAGATTCAAGTGCAAAAGGTTAAGTAATAATAATGACACTGAGTGCTAACTATGTGTCTAGCACTGTGCTAAGCAATTTGTGCTCATGTTCTCCTTTGCTCTTCTCAATGACCTTAGAAAGGGTTACCATTATCATTTCTACTTTTCAGATAAGGAAAAGTTGTATTAGTCAGCCAAAGGGAGCTGATACAAAGTACTAGAAATCAGTAGGCTTTTATAAAGGTATTTCTTTGGGGATAGAAGCTAACAGTTCCTGGGAAGCGGACTTGACCCAGTGGTTAGGGCGTCCGTCTACCACATGGGAGGTCCGTGGTTCAAATTCTGGGCCTCCTTGACCCGTGTGGAGCTGGCCCATGCGCAGTGCTGATGCGCACAAGGAGTGCCCTGCCATGTAGGGGTGTACCCAGTGTAGGGGAGCCCCATGCGCAAGGAGTGTGCCCCGTAAGGAGAGCCGCCCAGCGTGAAAGAAAGTGCAGCCTGCCCAAGAATGGTGCCACCCACACAGAGAGCTGACACAAGATGATGCAACAAAAAGAAACACAGATTCCCATGCCGCTGACAACAACAGAAGCGGACAAAGAAGATGCAGCAAATAGACACAGAAAACAGACAACCAGGGTGGGGGGGTGGGGGAAGGGGAGAGAAATAAATAAATTAATAAATCTTAAAAAAAAAAAAAGAAGTTAACAGTTCCTACGCCCTAGAGAGTCCAACTTAAGGTACCATAAGAGGTAATTTCTCACCAAATGGCTATTGCCACGTGTTGAGGCAAGAAGGCCACTGATATCTGCGAGGGTTCAGCCTTCCTCTTTCCTCTTAAGGCTCTGGGGCCCAGCTTCTTCTGATCTCAGCTGTAGGCTGGAGGGCACATTTCTTTCTGGGCTCAGCTGCTCTGGCCTCTTCACAAAGTCAGCTGTAAACCATCAGGCAAATTGCTCAGCCCTCTCTGGGGCCCCAGGATCAAGAGTCTCTCCTCTGCCCTGTC